>NC_081562.1:91649022-91650192 GCF_022355385.1 Mustela nigripes | reverse complement strand
AAGATCTTCCTGAAATTAAAAATGTCAAAACTACATATTAAAGGATACAAGGAGGGTAGGATTGGTGGCTCAAATTTCAATTGTGGCCACTACTTCCAGCCCAGAATAGCCCAGAACAGCAAGAAGAGGTCGGCCAGTCATTCCCACAAGGGCAGGAGTGCTGGGGGTTATAGTGCCAGGAAAAAAAAAAAGTGTCTACCACCAGCTTTAGGCAGGGTATCAGCATGGAAGCCATGAGTGAGAATAAAATGGTGCCCTCTGATTTCAGCACAAGACCTATGGAAAACGCTGCCAAGCCATTGCCATTTAAGGTCCCAAACTGTGCACTCTGGCCATGGTGGCGCAGTAGCTGGCAAGAAGAACAGAACCTGGAAGAACTTGAAACAAATTCTCCCTTCTCAAAGGGCATGGCCATGGCAACTCCAGTACTGATGCTTCTCCATCCTTTAAACCATTGAAGAAGTCTTCTGATGTTTTAGGCCTTCTTGCCAACTACACAGACCCCCAGAGCAAGCTGGAGTTCAGCACCACTGAAGAGTTTTCCTGTACTCAGAGGCTGCCATTCAATGTCACCACTGACTATGTGTCCCTGAGGAAGGCCACAAGTGTCATTCCCTGAGCCTTGAGAAATGGAGACCAAGTGGAAAGCTGTTTCAAAGGCAAACTTTGGACTCATGATTTTCTTTTATGGAAACAAACCTATTTTGTCAATTTGAAAATGTCAGTGCTGTGGCTTGGAAAAAAATGTTTGACTTTAATTTAAGGGTTCCCTACCTCTCTTTTCCCTTTAAGTGTGATATTTCTTGCTGAATTAAATTACACTCCAGTTGGGGGCACCTGGGTGGCTTAGTGGGTTAAGTGTTGGACTTTTGATTTTCAACTCAGTTCATGATCTCAGAGTCACGAGACTGAGCTCTCTGTGGGGCTCCATGCTGCATGTGGAGCCTGCTTAAGACTCTCTCCCCCTTAAAAAAAAAAAAAATTCTGGAGCAAAAAAAAAAAAAAAGATCCTGTCTCCCTGGGTGCCTGGGTGGCTCAGTCGGTTATGTGTCTGCCTTTGGCTCAGGTCATGATCTTGGGTCCTGGGAATGAGCCCCACATTGGGCTCCTCGCTCAGTGGGGAGCCTGCTTCTCTCTCTCCCTCTGCCTGCTGCTCCCCTTGCTTGTGCT
>NC_081562.1:91620895-91649012 GCF_022355385.1 Mustela nigripes | reverse complement strand
CTCTCTCTCTCTCTTCCTCTCTGTGAAATAAATAAAATCTTTAAAAAGAAAAAAAATGTGTCTCTCTCCCTTTCCCTCTGCTCTCTCCACACCCACTCCCACTCCCTCTGCCTGCTGCTCCCCTTGCTTGTGCTCTCTCTCTCTCTTCCTCTCTGTGAAATAAATAAAATCTTTAAAAAGAAAATAAATGTGTCTCTCTCCCTTTCCCTCTGCTCCCTCCACACCCACTCCCACTATGATGCTTGCGTGCTCTCTCTCTTAACAAAAAGAAAAAAATTATACTTCAGTTGTTGCCTCAAGTAAATTATTTGACAAGAAAAAAAAGAACACAGAAGGTACCTAAAATATTTACCTATGATGACCAAGACCAAGGCATATTCTAATTTATTAGAGAGAGCAGGTGCAGGTGGAGGGTGGCGCAGAGGGAGAGAGAGAATCTTAAGTAGGCTCCACACCTAGCACAGAGCCCAACATGTGGCTGGATCTCACGACCCTGAGATCATGACCTGAGCCAAAATCAGTCAGTTGCTTAACTGACAGCCACTCAGGCACCCCTAGGCTTTAAGGGAAAAAATCCTTTAACCAGACAAAAAGAGCATAGGCTCTGGACACCTGGGTGACAACTGACTGATTTTGGCTCAGGTCATGATCTCAGGGTTCTGGGATCAAGTCCCACATTAGGCTCCTTTTCTTTTTTTCTTTTTTTTTTTTAAGATTTTATTTATTTGTCAGAGAGAACAAGAGAGAAGGAGTCCAAGCAGGGGGAGCAGCAGGCAGAGGGAGAAGCAGGCTCCCTGCAGAGCAAGAAGCCCGATGCAGGACTCCATCCCAGGACCCTTGGATCATGACCCAAGCCAAAGGCAGACACCCAACAGACTGAGCCACCCAGGCGTCCCATCCACATCAGGCTCCTTGCTTAGTGGGGAGTCTGCTTCTCCCTCTGGCCTACTCTGTCTGCTCTCCCTTCTTGTGCTCTCTCTCAATGACCAATAAATAAATAAATAAAATATTTTTTTAAAGATTTTATTTATTTGACAGACAGAGATGACAAGTAGACAGAGAGGCAGGCAGAGAGAGAGAAGAAGGGAAGCAGGCTCCCTGCTAAGCAGAGAGCCTGATGCGGGACTCCATTCCAGGACCCTGGGATCATGACCTGAGCCAAAGGCAGAAGCTTTTAACCCACTGGACCACCCAGGAAGTCCTAAATAAATAGACTCTTAAAAAAAAAAAAAGCATAGACTCATAAGGGACAAATTAAATACTTTTCAGACTTGTCTGAAAACAATGTTTTTGCAGGAAGAAAATAAAGTTAATGTATTTTAAATATTTAAGAAAAGGAAATGTGAGCCAAAGCAAACTAACCCTTAACTATAATGGACAGAGACAAACTGATATCAATATGCAGGAACTCAGAGAATATTGTCCCCATGAGCCCTTCCTAAGAAATCCACTGGAGGGGCACTTGGGTGGCTCAGTGGGTTAAAGCCCCTGCCTTCAACTCAGGTCATGATCCCGGGGTCCTGGGATTGAGCCCCACATTGGGCTCTCTGCTCAGAGGAGAGCCTGCTTCTCCCTCTCTCTCTGCTTGCCTCTCTGCCTACCTGTGATCTCTGTCAGATAAATAAATAAAATCTTAAAAAAAAAAAAAAGGGAAATCCACTGGAGAATACAATTCAGACAACCAACTGTCTGGAGAGATATCAACATAAGGCCTCTGAGTAAACACTGTAATATTACTTACTTGTAGAACTGAGACTAAATGAAGGTTAAAAGAGAAAGTATATTATGTAATGGCCGTATGATCTGAAAAGGTAGATATTATAACCATAAGAAAATGGCAAGAGAATGAGTATAGCACTTGCAAAAAAAAAAGTATCTGTTTCTGTAATTGGTGGAGGTAATATTACTAGTTATTTTGAGACTAATGTGTAATGTGGGATAAGGCAAATGAGTAACTGAGATATTCTAATTTTTTCATTTCTGTGGCTTTGGGAACCATGATTTTTTTATTTTTTAAATTTGTTTTAATTTCTTTTAAAGATTTAATTAATTTATTTATTTAAGAGAGAAAAAGAGTGCCTACTGAGGGAGAGGCAGAGGGGGAAGGAGAGAGAATTTTAAGCAGACTCCCTGCTGAGTGCAGAGTCTGCCTCAGGGCTTGATCCCATGACCCTGAGATCATGACCCTAGCTGAAACCTAGAGCCACATGCTTAACCGACTGAGCCACCAGGTGCCCTGATTTTTTTTTTCTTTTTTAGAAGTCCAGGTACCTTGGAGTTTATTTAAACTAAGAGAAAAAGGTCATGTTTTCATGCAACACATATTATGTATATGTGACAGGGGCGCCTGGGTGGCTCAGTTGGTTAAGCATCTGCCTTTGGCTCAGGTCATGATCTCAGGGTCCTGGGATGGAGCCCCACATCGGGCTCTCTGCTCAGTGGGGAGTCTGCCTCTCCCTCTCCTTCTGTCCCTCCCCACTGCTCATGCTTGCTCTCGCTCAAATAAGTAAATAAAGTTTAAAAAAACTTGAATTAGATCTAAAATGCCAGTTTACTTTTTGAAGAATCTACACAGAAGACAAAATATCATGTTACATGGAGGCTAAAGAGCATCCTGCTAAAGAATGAATGAGTCAGCCGGGAAATTAAAGAATTTTAAAAATCCATGAAAATGAAAATACAACTGTTCAAAATCCTTGGGATGCAGCAAAGGCATCTTTTTATATAGCAATATAAGCCTTCTTCAAGAAATAAGAAAGGTTTCAAATACACAACCTAACCTTATATATGAAGGAGTTGGAGAAAGAACAGCCCATCAAACATAAACCCAGCAGGAGAAGAGAAATAATAAATATTGGAGCAGAAATCAATGAAGTAGAAACCAATAGAACAGTAGAACAGATCACAAAACTAGGAGCTGGTTCTTTGAGAGAATTAATAAGATTGATAAACCCCTGGTCAGACTTACCAAAAAGAAAAGAGAAAGGACCCAAATAAATAAAATCATGAATGAAAGAGATCACAACCAACACTGAAGAAATACGAACAATTTTAAGAACATATTATGAGCTGCTATTTGCAAACAAATTAGGCAATCTGAAAGAAATGGATGCATTCCTAGAGACAGATAAACTAACAAAACTGAATCAGGAAGAAATAAAAAACCTGAACAGACCCATAAACAAGGAAATTGAAGCCATAACCAAAAATCTATCAACAGGGATGCCTGGGTGACTCAGTTGGTTAAGCAGCTGCCTTCAGCTCAGGACATGATACCATCATGGGATCTTGATCCTGGCAAAGTCCTTCATCGGGCTCCTTGCTCAGTGGCGAGCCTGCTTCTCCCTCTGCCTGCCATTCCTGCTGCTTGTGCTCTCTCTCTCTGGCCAATAAATAAACAAAATCTTAAAGAAGGAAAAAAAAATATCTCCCAACGAACAAGAGCCCAAGGTCGGATGGCTTCCAAGGGGAAGTCTACCAAAAATTTAAAGAAGAATTAGTATCTATTCTTCTGACACTTTTTCAAAAAGTAGAAATGGAAGGAAAACTTCCAAATTCTTTCTTTAAGGTCAGCATTACTTTGATCCCAAAACCAGACAAAGACCCCACCAAAAAGGTGAATTACTGATCAATATCCCTGATGAACATGGATGCAAAAATTCTCACCAAAATACTAGCCAGTAGGATCCAACAGTATATTAAAAGGATTATTCAGCACCATGAAGTGGGATTTATTCCTGGGCTGTAAGGGTGGTTCAACATCTGCAAATCAATCGAAGTGATACACTGCGTAAGTAAAAGAAAGGACAAGAACCATATGATCCTCTCAGTAGATGCAGAAAAAGCATTTGATACAGTACAGCACCTTTCTTTCTTTCTTTCTTTCTTTTCTTTAAGACTTTACTTACTTACTTGTCATAGAGACAGACAGAGAGTGAGAGAGCACAAGCCAGGGTATTGGCAGGCAGAGGGAGAAGCAGGTAGAGGGAGAAGCAGGCTCCCTGCTGAGCAAGGACTTCCCCCTACCCCCTGAGGGACTTGATCCCAGGACTCTGGGATCATGACCTAAGCTGAAGGCAGCTGCTAAACTGACTGAGCCACCCAGGCGTCCCTACAGCATCCTTTCTTGATTAAAACTCTTCACAGTATAGGGATAGAGGGAACATACCTCAATATAATCAAAGCCATATAGGAAAAGCTCACAGGAAATGCCATTCTCAATGGGGAAAAAATGGAGAGCTTTTCCTCTAAGGTCAGGAACATTGCAGGGATGTCCACTATCACCACTGCCATTCAACATAGTACTAGAAGTCCTAACCTCAGCAATCAGACAACAAAAAGAGATAAAAGACATCTGAGTCAGCAAAAAAGAAGTTAAACTCACTTTTTGCAGATGACATGATACTCTATGTAGAAAACCCAAAACACTCCACCCCAAAATCGCTAGGAATTCAGCACAGGCAGGATATAAAATAAATGCACAGAAATCAGATGCATTTTTATACACGAACAATGAGACAGAAGAAAGAAAAATTAAGGAGTCAATTTCATTTACAATCACACCCAAAACCATAAGATACCTAGGAATAAACCTAACCAAAGAGGCAATGGATCCGTACTCAGAAAACCATAGAATACTCATGAAAGAAATTGAGGAAGACACAAAGAAATGGAAAAATATTTCATGTTCATGGATTGGAAGAACAAATATTGTGAAAATGTCTATGCTAACTAGAGCAATCCACACATTTAATGAAATCCCTATCAAAATACCATCAACTTTTTTTTACAGAGTTGGAACAAATAATCCTAAAATTTATATGGAACCAGAAAAGACCCTGCATAGCCAAGGAAATGTTAAAGAAAGAAAACCAAAGCTGGTGGTATCACAATCCCAGATTCTAAGTTTTTGTTTTTTTTTTTAAGATTTTATTTATTTATTTGATAGAGATCACAAGTAGGCAGAGAGGCAGGCAGAGAGAGAGGAGGAAGCAGGGTCCCTGCTGAGCAGAGAGCCCGATGCGGGACTCCATCCCAGGACCCTGGGATCATGACCTGAGCTGAAGGCAGAGGCTTTAACCCACTGAACCACCCAGGCTCAGCCCCCCAGATTCTAAGTTCTATTGCAAAGCTATACTCATCAAGACACCATGGTACTGCTACAAAGCAGACATACAGATCAATAGAACAGAATAGAGAGCCCAGAAATGGACCCTCAACTCTATGGTTAACTAATCTTTGACAAAGCAGGAAAGAATATCCATTGGAAAAAAGACAGTCTTCGACAAATGGTGTTGGGAAAATGGGGCAGCCACATGCAGAGGAACAAAATTGGATCATTTCCTTAGACCATACACAAAAATAGACTCAAAATGGATGAAAGACATAAATGTGAGATAGGAATCCATCAAAATCCTTGAAGAGAACATAGGCAGTAAATTCTTTGACCTCGGCCACAGCACCTTCTTCCTAGACACATCTCCAAAGGCAAGAGAAACAAAGCCAAAAATGAACTAACTACTGGGACTTCATCAAGATAAAAAAAACTTTTGCACAGCAAAGGAAACAGCCAAAAAACCAAAAGACAATAGATAGAATGGGAGAAGATATTTGCAAATGGCATATCAAATAAAGGGCTAGTATCCAAGATCTGTAAAGAACTTAGCAAACTCAACACCCAAAGAACAAATAATACAATCAAGAAATGGGCAAAAGACATGAATAGACAGTTCTCCAAAGAAGACAGCCACATGGCCATAAGACACATTAAAAATTGTTCCATATCATTTGGCATCAAGGAAATACAAACCAAAACCACAATGAGATACCTTACATTAAGATATCTTACAATAAGATAACTTACACCAGTCAGAATGGCTAAAATTAACAAGTCAGGAAACAACATATGTTGGTGAGGATGCAGAGAAAGGGGAACCCTCTTACACTGTTGATAGGAATGAAAGCTGGTGCAGCCACTCTGGAAAACAGTATAGAGGTTCCTCAAAAAGTTTAAAATAGAGCTACCCTATGACCCAGCGATTGCACTACTGGGTACTTACCCAAAGATCCAAAAAGGCACTGGCACCCCAATGTTTATAGCAGCAATGTCCACAATAGCCAAACTACGGAAAGAGCCCAGATGTCCATCAATGGATGAGTGGATGAAGAAGATGTGGTAGTTATATACAATGGAATATTACTCAGCCATCAAAAAATGAAATCTGGCCATTGCAATGATATGGATGGAACTAGAGGGTATTTTGTTAAGTGAAATAAGTCAGTCAGAGAAAGACAATTCTCATATGAACTCAATGATATGTGGAGTTTAAGAAACAAAACAGAGGATGATAGGGGAAGAGAGAAAAAACTAAAACAAGAAAACCCAGAGAGGGAGAAAAACCATGAGAGACTCTTTAAAAAAAAAAAAAAAAAGATTGTATTTACTTATTTGACAGAGAGAGATAAATCACAAGTAGGCAGAGGAGCAGGCTCCCTGCCGAGCGGAGAGCCCAATGCAGGGCTCGATACCAAGACCCTGAGACCATGACCTGAGCAGAAGGCAGAGGCTTAACACACCGAGCCACCCAGGTGCCCCCTATGAGAGACTCTTTTTTTTTTTAAGATTTTATTTATTTATTTGACAGAGAAAGAGATCACAAGTAGGCAGAGAGGCAGGCAGAGAAAGAGGGGGAAGCAGGCTCCCCGCTGAGCAGAGAGCCCAACAGGGTCCCTGGAGGGGAGGAGGGAAGGGATGGGGTCACTGGGTGATGGACATTAAGGAGGACACGTGATATAATGAGCACTGGGTAGTATATAAGACTCATGAATCACTGATCTCTACCTTTGAAAATAATAATATACTATATATTAATTAATTGAAATTAAATTTTAAAAATTAAATTATATATATATTGCATAATGTGTATAAATCAATTTGTCAGATCCTCCAGTTAACAATCCTCCTTCTAGGAAATTTTTCACCTTTCCTAGATACCAAATGAAACATCTCCTTAATGATTTGCTGTTCTGTGTCTTCACTATAGTCTGTCTGGTAGAACTTGGAGAGCCATGGCTTCCCGTGGTTGTTGAAGATGAGGATTGCCTTGACCCAAACACTTAACAGACTGAGCCGACCAGGTGCCCCAGGGTTTGAGGTTTCTAAGATGAAAGTTTTTTGGTGATGTCAGGGTTTAAGTTACGATTGGTGGAGTGAGGAAAGATCATGCGGGACAAGATGGTTAAGAAATTGAAAGGTCATGGGCACCTGAGTTGTTCAGTTGGTTAAGCATTCAACTCTTGGATTTTGGCTCAGGTCATACATGACCTAGGTGTCTTGAGATCAAGCCTGGCATTGGGCTTGGCAGTGGGCGAGGAGCCTGCTTCAGATTCTCTCTTCCTCTCCCTCTGCACCCCCCACTCCCTGCCTGCTCTATGGCTGGGTGCACACATGCTCTTTCTCTCTTCCTCTCTAAAAAAAAAAAGAGAGAGAGAGAGAGAATTATAATAAATAACATTGAACTTTACCAAAACATTTTTTGGGGGGTTGGAGGAGGTCTCTCCTTGATAATCCTATGATTTTATCATTGAGTCTATTAATGTGAAATTTCATTTTTAGATTTTCTGTTACTGAGCCATTCTTGCATTTCTGGGATAAACTCTACTTGATAATGATTTTTTTCCCAAATTTTATTTATTTATTTATTTATTTATTTATAGATTTTATTTATTTATTTGACAGGGAGAGAAAAGAGAGAGAAGAACACAGTCAGGGGGAATAGCAGCAGAGGTAGAGGGGGAAGCAGGGTCCGGGCTGAGGAAGAAGCCTAATGCCGGACTCGATCCCAGGATGCTGGGATCATCACCTGAGCCAAAGGCAGATGCTTAAGCATCTGAGCCACCCCGGCGCTCCTATTTTTTAAATTTTTATTTATTTATTTATTTAAGATTTTAATTTATTTGAGAGAGAGAGAGATCACAAGTAGTCAGAGAGACAGAACAGAGAGAGAAGGGGAAGCAGGCTTCTTGCTGAGCAGAGAGCCCCATGTAAGGGCTTGATCCCAGGACCCTGAGACCAAGCTGAAGGCAGAGGCTTTACCCTTTGAGCCACCCAGGCACCCCTTAATTAATTTATTTTTTTTTTTATTTTTTTTTATTTTTTTTTTAAAGATTTTATTTATTTATTTGACAGAGAGAGATCACAAGTAGACAGAGAGGCAGGCAGAGAGAGAGAGAGGAGGAAGCAGGCTCCCCGCTGAGCAGAGAGCCCGATGCGGGACTCGATCCCAGGACCCTGAGATCACGACCTGAGCCGAAGGCAGCGGCCTAACCCACCGAGCCACCCAGGCGCCCTTAATTTATTTTTTAATAATGATTTACTTTTACTTTTTAAAAGATTTTATTTATTTATTTGTCAGAGAGCACAAGCAAGGGGAGCAGCAGGCAGAGGAAGAAACAGGCTCCCCACTGAGCAGGGAGCCCAATGCAAGACTTGATCCCAGGACCCCAGGATCATGACCTGAGCAGAAAGCGATGCTTAACCAACTGAGCCACCCAGGTGCCCCAGTTCGTTACTATTTTTAATAGCCCTATTGAGGTATAGCTGACATACAGTAAAATCCAAGTGTGTAAGTTAAGCTCTGACATATGTATTTGAAACCATCATCACAGTCAAGATAATGAAGATACCTATGACCCTCAAAGTTTTCCCAGGAGCACTCATTTCTCCCTTTCCTTCCTTCCCTCCTCCCTTCCTCCCTTCCTTCCTTTCTTCCTTTCTTCCCTCCATCTCTTCATTGCATGCTCCACTAACCTGGCCAGCTGGGCACCCCTGAAGCACTCATTTCTAATGCATCCCTTGCATGTGGCTGCCTTGTGGGCACCTGCTCACTGGGCTGGACCCTATGGTGTGGGGGGGCTCATGGAGGTAGTGGTGCTGCCTTAGTTGTGGTCATGGGGGCTGGCACCTTCTCCCCCAGATTCCACTTATGACTAATTCCTTCTCATCTGTGACATCTACCAGGACTTTCTTGGAAGCCCTCTCTGACACCTCCAGATAAGAGCAGATAGATTCTCCTTCTATGCTCTCCATTGCACTTACCCTCTCATTGGCCTCCTTTTATGGTTATGGATAGTTTGCCTCTCTTTCTAGATAGACCACCGCAAGCTCTTTGAGGGCAGAGGCCATGCCTATGTTTGTTTAGCACTATATTCTCAGTAACTTGAGCATACTGTGCCTTCAATACATATTTTTTAAAAAGATTTTATTTATTTATTTGACAGAGAGAAATCACAAGTAGATGGAGAGGCAGGCAGAGAGAGAGAGCTGAGCAGAGAGCCCGATGCGGGGCTCGATCCCAGGACCCTGGGATCATGACCTGAGCCGAAGGCAGCGGCTTAACCACTGAGCCACCCAGGCGCCCCTCAATACATATTTTTTGAATGAATCAGTTAATTAACGAAGCCATCAGTGTTTTTGGTGTTGAAGACACAAAGATGAATAACATTAGCATCTGCCCCAAAGGGCTCACAGCCCTAATGGAGGGGCAGGCAGGTAAATAGATTCATTGACCTCTCTGAAGCAGGCACAAATGGAGGACTGGTTATCAGTTTATGCAGGGGACAGGGTCTGACAAGGTTTCAGGGTAGATGGAGTGCTTGAGTTAAGATAACCAGGATAGGTTCCAGGGCAGAGGTTTATGGCTGTCGTAGTAGATTAATGGCTCCTAAAGATGTCCATACCCTAATCCATGAACCTGTGGTGATGTTACCTACATGGCAAAAAAAAAATAAATAAAACTTAATAGATGCGATTAAGTTAAGAATCTTGAGCTGGAGAAATTTTCCTGCATTATCTGGGTTGGCCCAGTGAAATGACAAGGGTCCTTATAAAAGGGGGGCATGACTGTCAGGGAAATTTGATGTTATGCTGCTGACTTTGAAGATGAAGGAAGAGGCCCCAAGCCAAGGAATGCAGATAGCCTCTAGAATCTGGAAAAGAGAAGGAAATGCATTCTAGAGCCTCCGGAAAGAACTCAGCTGGGCTGGTATCTTGATTTTGGCCCTGTAGAATCCATTTCAGACTTCTGATGTCTAGAACTGTAAGATAATAAACCTGTGTTGTGTTAAGCCCCTGAGTCTGTGGTAATTTGTTACAGCAACCATTGTCAGTAATACAATCGTCCACCACCTGACACCTTCCTACATGACCTTATGCACAGATCCATTCATTCAGTACCATGCACTGCTCTAAATGCTGAGAAAACAATGGTAAAATGAGAGACTAGTCCTTTACCCTCAAGGAGCCTACATTCTAGGAGGGAAGACATTCAACAGATAATTCAAGAAATAGCTTCAGTAGTAAGTGGTATGATGAAAACAAAACAAAGTATTGGGAAGAGATCACTGGTGTGTGGGGGGAGGGGCTCCTTTAGGTACAATATCAGAGGGAGATTCTCTGAGGTGATGTTTGCACCAAGTCTTGAATGAGAAGGAGCCAGTTGTGTGTTGATCTGAGGTCCTGAGAAAGGAATGAGCTCGGAGTGCCTGAGGAACAGAAAGGAGACCCATGTGGCTGGAGCAGAAAGAATCATGGGAAGGAGGTCAGAGAGGAAGGGAAGAGCCAGATCAGGCAGAGGCTTGTATTCACAGATTTAAGTGGGAAAGTGACATATTGGATTTATTTTTTCATTAATATGAATGTTGCTATGTGGCGATGAAGAGTGATGGGTAATAGTTGAGGCAAGAAGACCAGTGATGAGGTCACTGCTGTAATCTAGGTGAGAGGCAACAGCTGTGGCTGGGACTAGTGTCCCAGCAACTGAAAAAGAAACCTTCCTCCCACTGTCCTCCAGTCACCCAATTCTACCCCCAGAGGCAACCACTGTTATCTCCTTATCCACTTTAATCTTGGAGATCCTTCTAGAAATGTTCCATGTACAAACATAGTAAATGCATTTAAAAAAACTTTTTTAATGAGGTTTGGGAAAGGTTAGTAGGAATATGGCCTACTTACAGAGTCATAAGAGGGTATGTTGTATTTATACAGAAAAGATCTTTCCTGGACAAAACTTCCCTAGAGTAGAAGAGGGCAGTTTACCACTTCAGTCCTAATCCTGTGCTGAAAACAACCCTTAGTTTATAGTTAAACCCTTAGTTTATAGGTCTCCTGAGTTAACTCACCTGGCAGGGAAAACTGTCCCAAGGGAGTGACTAGAATTCATTGTTTTGCTAGAGATAGGTGCCATCAGGAATACACAGATTAGGGGTATGTGGGTGTCTCAGTGGTTGAGGGTGGAACTCTTGGTTTCAGCTCAGGTCATGATCTCAAGGTTGGGAGACAGAGCCCCACATCAGATTCCACGCTTACTCAACAGGGGGTGTGTCTGAGATTGTCTTTCCCTCTCCCTCTGCCCCTCTGCCTTGCGCCCCCCACCCTGTGCTTGTGCTCTCTTGTAATCTCTCTCAAATAATAAGTAAATAAATCTTTAAAAAAATCAGAGATTGGCATCTTGGCTTTAGAAGGCAACTAGGCAAAGAATAAAGACAACAAAATTTGGAATTAGCCCAAATCTGGGGTTTGCAACTTAGTTGTGTTTAAAGATACGGAAATGGGGGAGCATGAGTGACCAGAAAACCATGACCTTCATACAGAAGGTGGGGTACATTTGGACTAGGCAAGAGTTGGGACAGGTACTGAGGGTGGTGTGCCCATGGAACAGAGAGGCCAGGAAGGAAAGTCCTCAGAGGAAACTGGGCAGCAGAATTCTAAGCCTCTGTCCCCAAGGGCTTTCTGATGGATAACACAGGGGTTAGCTTTTCTAGGCTCATCTCTCCACACCAGTGCTTTTGCACATTATATATTTGTACCTCAACCTCCTTTCATCAGCAAATTATTCCCATCATACAGTTATATGAAGATGCTTCCTGAAACAGCCAACAGTTTGCTTTCTGCCAGTTACTTTGTTTTTGGAGCTGTTATGCAATTACAGCATTGAAGTATTTGTCTTGTCTCGTCTTGTCTTTTTTTTTTTCTTTTCTTCCCTTCTTCTCTCTCTCTCTCTCTCTTTCTCTCTTTCCTTTCTTCTTTCCTTTTCTTTGTTTCCCACCCCCCACCCCCGGAATTTTTCTAACCATGTTCCTGGAACCCTGGAGGTGTTTTTGGCAGAAGGAAGAAAAGTGAAGAGTGTGAGCCCCTCATAGACACATATACGTCCTGCTCCAGCAAGTGCAAACTTTCACCAGTTACAATATTAAGCTTCTGAGAGATGCTCACTTGAAGAAAAGATTCTGCCCACTTTAAAAATGGAATACCATAGTTACCTTGTATTTTGCAATTTTATTAAACTTTTTTTTAAAGATTTTTATTTATTTATTTGACAGACAAAGGTCACAAGTAGGCAGAGAGGCAGGCAGAGAGAGAGGAGAGGAAGCAGTCTCCCCGCCAAGCAGAGAGCTGGACGCGGGGACATGGGGCTCGATCCCAGGACCCTGGGACCATGACCTGAGCCGAAGGCAGAGGCTTTAACCCACTGAGCCACCCAGGCACCCCATAAACTTTTAAGGGTAGTAGAAAACAGGGGGACCTGGGTGGTTCAGTTGGTTGAGCAGTTGACTTCAGCTTGGGTCATGATCTTGGGGTCTTGGGACTGGTCCAGTGGCCAAATCCCCTTCTCTCCCTAGGGGAAGGGAAAGGGAATCCCCTTTCCTTTCCCTAGTGTCCCTCCCCCTGCTCGTGCTCTCTCTGTCCTTGTCTCTCTCTCTCTAAAAAAAAGAAAGAGAGAGAGAGAGAAAAAAATAGTGAAAAACAGAAAAATAAAATCTCCAATCTTGTGATGGAAAATCAATAGAAATAAATGAAAGAGCAGTGAGCCTTTAGCTTCAGTGGGAGTTAAGCTGGTAGATTGTGTTTAGTGTAAATGGGAGGCTAACATTAAAAGGAATATTTGAAAAAAAAAATAAAGGGAATGTTTGAAATGCTAGGAATGTATCATCAAAGATTGGATCTAAAAGGAGAGGTGTCTCAGGAATTGAAATGTAAATGAGATGCCTTATAAATAGTAATAATAAGTAACATTTATTGTGTACTTACTGTGTGCCAGCTGCTATCCTAAATGTCTTGAACATATTACCTCATTTAATTTTGTTTTTTAAGTAAGCTCTAGGCCCAGTGTGGGACTTGAAATCAGAACCTGGAGTTAAGAATCACACTCTCTACTGACTGAGCCAGGTGCCCTCCTATTACCTCATTTAATCTTCAAAACACCATAAGGAATTTACTAGTATTATTCACATTACAGATTAGGACATTAGGTCACCAGAAGTTTAAATAACTTGCTTAATATAATATAGATAGTAAAATTTGGGATTTCAACCCAGGCCTTTATAACTCGAGTCTACTCCTTCAATGATTTGGCTAATTTTCTGACCCATAGTGTATGCCTAGTTTGACTCTAAGTGAGCTTTCAAAATTGAGTTTTCTTATAAAATATTGAGAAATTAAAGAAAACCTAAATAAATGGAGGGATATTCTGCACTCTTTGGTGGAAAGACCCAATATTGTTAAGATGTCAAATTCTCTCCAAGTTGATCCATACATTCAGTGCAATCCTCCAAATCTCAAACTTTCTTTCTTTCTTTTTTTTTTTTTTGTATAAAGTGCCAGAGGAACAAAATTGGCAGCTTACCCTACTTGACTTCAACACTCACTACAGTGATCAAGATAATGATATTCGGGGACACCTAGGTGGCTCAGCCATTAAGCATGTGTCTTTGGCTCTGGTCACAATCCCAGAATCCTGGGATTGAGTACCATATTGAGCTCCTTGTTCAGTGAGAAGCCTATTTCTCCCTCTGCCTACTGCTCCCCCTGCTTTTGCTCTCTCTCTCTCTAACAAATGAATAAAATCTTCAAAAAAAGATAATGATATTGGTATAAAGATAGACAAATATATCAATGGAACAGAATAAAGTCTAGAAATATATAGTCAATTGATGTTTGTCAAAAGTGCAAAGATAATTCAATAGAGAAAGGATAGTCTTTTCAACAAATGGGTGCTGGAACAATTGGAAATTGGAAATAAGCAAAAAAAAAATTTTTTTTGATCCATCTCGTAGCACATACAAAAATTTAAGTGGATCATGGATCTAAAACTATAAACTTTCAGGAGAAGAACTCCGTGACTTTGAATAAAGAAACTATTCTAGATTCAATACCAAAAGCATGATCTATAAAAGAAAGCAAATTTGTTTCAACAAAATTAATAACTTCTACTTTCAGTAGACACTGTTAAGAGAATAAAAGGAAAAGTCACAAAGTAGAAGAAAAAATATGCAAATTATATAACTAAGAAATAACTTGCATTCAGAATAAAGAACTCTCAAAAACAAAAACAAAACCCTCCTGGGATGCCTGGGTGGCTCAGTCCGTTGTCTGCCTTCGGCTTAGGTCATGATCCCACGATCCTGGGATCAAGTTCCTCATCCAGCTCCTTGCTCAGTGGGGAGCCTGCTTCCCCCTTGTCTTCTGTCTGCTGCTCCCCCTGCTTGTGTCCTCTCTGTCAAAGAAATAATAAATAAAATCTTTAAAAAGAAACAAAAAAAACTCCACAAACAAAAACACTCCTCTCAATAAAAACTTATTAAAAAAAAAAAATAGGGGCACCTGGGTGGCTCAGTGGGTTAAAGCCTCTGCCTTCAGCTCAGGTCATGATCTCAGGGTCCTGGGATCGAGCCCCGCATCAGGCTCTCTGCTCGGCAGGGAGCCTGCTTCTTCCCTCTCTCTCTGCCTGCCTCTCTGCCTACTTGTGATCTCTGTCTGTCAAATAAATAAATAAAATATTTATAAAAAAATATATATATATACAAAGCACTCACAAAACTCAGTAAAGTGGTACTTGGCTGACTTAGTGGAGCACGCAACTCTTGATCTCAGGATTGTAAGTTTAACCTCCATGTTGGGTGTAGAGATTACTTAAAAAAAAAGAACCAAAAACCAACTCAATAAAAATAAGCAAACCGATTTTAAAAACATGGGCAAAAGATTGGAACAGACATGTCACCAAAAAGATATATCTGGCAATTAAGCACCTGAAAAAATGTTCAATATCATTAGTTATTATGGAAAAATGAATTAAAAACCATAAGAAGACAGCACTATTGTCACCAGCAACACCCCATGACCAGTCCTTTACGTCCACCACCTCACTAACCTTTTTTTCCCTAAGCTCTTCTTTCCAGCTTTCCTTAACTCAGACAAATGAAACCCAAAACCACCCTCCAGGTGATGGTGACCGGCCTGACAAGACCTCCCACTGCTCAGACCACCCAGATCTTATTTTTTAATTTAATTTTATTTAGTTATTTGACAGACAGAGACACAGTGAAAGAGGGAACACAAGCAGTGGGAGTGGGAAAGCAGACTTCCTGCCACCAAGCAGGGAGCCTGGTATAGGGCTCAATCCCAGGACCCTGGAATCATGGAGCCGAGGCAGCCATTTAACGACTGAGCCACCCAGACCTTTTGAGCTAAACCTGACTGGTGGCAGAGCAGATGTATCATGGTGTGACCTCTGGAATGACTTAAATTATAATTCTAAAATCTCTGTCCAAGGAGAAGCCTCAGTCTCCTTTACATAACATACAATGTATAGGCATGTTTCCTCAGGGCATATGTATGACCTTATGCCGGGTACTATGTAGACAAGGTTTCCCCATCTAACTATTCATACTGACTGGAATTCTGGGTGGCTCAGTTGGTTAAGCATCTGCCTTTGGTTCAGGTCATGGTCCCAGGGTTCTGGGATCAAGTCCTGCATCAGGCTCCCTGATCTGCCTGGGAAGAAGCCTGCTTCTCCCTCTTCCTGCTACTTCCCCTGCTTGTGCTCTCTCTCTGTCAGATAAATAAATAAATTTTTTTTTAAATTAAAAAAAATATGGGGCACCTGGGTGGCTCAGTGGGTTAAAGCCTCTGCCTTCGGCTCAGGTCATGATCCCAGGGTTCTGGGATCGAGCACCACATCAGGCTCTCTGCTCAACAGGGAGCCTTCTTCCTCCTCTCTCTCTTTCTCTCTCTGCCTGCCTATCCACCTCCTTGTGATCTCTGTCAAATAAATAAATAAAATCTTTAAAAAAATTAAAGAAAATTTTTTTACAGTTTTTTAAAAAGTTAAGTATATACTTACAGTGTGACTCACCCAGCCAGTGATTCCATTCCTAGGTATTTACCAAAGAGAAACAAAAGCATATGTCCACAGAGACTCTGTATATAAATAGTTTTTTAAAAACTAGCTATGCAAAGCTTTACATTCTTTTTTTTTAAATTTTTATTTATTTAATTGACAGATAGAGATCACAAGTAGGCAGAGAGGCAGGCAGAGAGAGAGGGGGAAGCAGGCTCCCTGCTAAGCAGAGAGCCCGATGTGGGGCTCGATCCCAGGACCCTGAGATCATGACCTGGGCTGAAGGCAGAGGCTTAAGCAACTGAGCCACCCAGGCACCCCTGTATATAAATGTTTATAGCAGTTTTATAATAGCCCAAAACTGGAAAGGCATGCAAGTGCCCATCAACAGATGAATGGATAAATAAACTGTGGTAAATCCACATAATGAAATCCTACTCTGCAATAAAAAGCAATCATGCAACAATGAATCTCAAAAAATAATTATGCAGAATGCAAAAAGGCAAGATTTTAAAAGTTTATATTATATGATTTAATTTATGTAAAATTCTAGAAAAATGCAAACTAATTTATGGTGACAAAAAGCAGATAAGTGGTTGCCTTGGGAGGGGGCTTGGAGTGACAGGATGGTGAGATTACAAAGAAGTAAGAGGAAATTTTTTTAAAAAGTTTATTTATTTAATTGACAGAGAGAGAGCACAAGTAAGCAGAGTGGCAGGCAGAGGGAGAGAGAGAAGCAGACTCTCTGTGGAGCAGGGAGCCCAATGCGGGGCTCAATCCAAGGACCCTGAGATCATGACCTGAGCCGAAGGCAGAGGCATTAACCCACTGAGTCATCCAGGCACCCCAAAAAACAGTTCTAGTTTTAACAAATTTGGCCTAATTATCTACATAAGCTCAGTAAGAACAATGAGTGATCATATAGATCTTTTAGAATCTGTTTTGCTGGAAATTTTATAAGGAGTCTATCTAGGCCAGAAGAGAAGCCATATATTTGCCTGCAATACTTGTTGATTTGGGCGAATTTCTCTTCCTGAGGTCCCCAAAGTATCTTGAGGTTCCTGCACCTTCCAGGAAGTGACATTTTTTTATTCACCTGGTGAGGCTGCTGGGAACTCTGTAAGCAAGGTATCAGGCCAACAGTTTCAAGGGGCTTTATGGCTCCAGGTTTTATAAAGTCAACCTTAGTTCCTTTAAGTTGTCTGAGTCTTTTTAAAATATGACATTCCAGTCAAAGTCTGGAATAAATAAATAAATAAAATAACTAGAGTTTTTAATAGTGTCCTGTTAAAAGGAGAACAGATTCTTATTGAACTTATGCAAATGACTGGTTACCATGGAAGAAAGAATACTTGCTGAGACCTTTGGTTTCAGAGGGTTCAGATAGAGAGAAAAGTTGAATGTCTTGATTTCTTTACAAATGAGTATTTTTACATTTCTGTAAGTTATAGATAACTTAAGAAAAAAATGTCCTTAGTCTGGAAGAGCAAACATTAGAGAACCAGCAATGTTTAAAATGAGATAAAACATTAAGAGACATAATATTATAATCTTTTAGCTTGTTTATTCCCATGTTACTAATTCTGGTTTAGTTTGAATGCAGTTTTTACTTCTGGACATTTTAACTGTTTCAGTTTTAGGATTTTTAACATATCAAAGACCTGTCTTTGTCCTGAAAGTTCTTTATGTGAATCTCCTTTAAGACAAAACTCATTTTATAAGAGAATCAAGATTTTGCTCAATATTTTAATCTTGAGGAAGTTTGTTGAAATCTTTTAAAATACATGCCTAGGGGCGCCTGGGTGGCTCAGTGGGTTAAAGCCTCTGCCTTCAGCTCAGGTCATGATCCCAGGGTCCCGGGATTGAGCCCCGAATCGGGTTCTCTGCTCGGCAGGAAGCCTGCCTCCCCCTCTCTCTGTGCCTGCCTCTCTGCCTACTTGTGATTTCTGTCTGTCAAATAAACAAATCTTAAAAAAAAAAAAAAAAGTTTTAAAAAAATAAAATAAATAAAATACATGCCTAAATAGGATTATGTATGTTAAATACCTGATAAAACAAAACATAGAAACTGTTTTTTTCTGGGCAGGTAAAGAGAAAACCATGTACATTTTCTTCTTAACAGTAGATCAATTAATCTAGGAAAACTTTGTACTTGAGTGGATCACCAATATAGATTTGTCATGACACAGGGCTTTAGTCTTTCTCATTTTGGGGTGCCTGGGTGGCTCGGTGGGTTAAAGCCTCTGCCTTCGGCTCAGGTCATGATCCCGGGGTCCTGGGATGGAGCCCCACACCGGGCTCTCTGCTCAGCAGGGAGCCTGCTTCCCCCTCTCTCTCTGCCTGCCTCCCTGCCTACTTGTGATCTGTCAAATAAATAAATAAAATCTTTTTAAAAATTAAAAAAAAAATGCTATGTCTCATTTGAATGGAAACATTTTACAGGAAAAGATTCATTAGCCTTTTTTTCTCTCTTGTGAATAAATCCACCAAAACTGATCTAATATGGTTAAATTTTCAACATATTTTATTGTTTTCTTTTAAACCCATAAACCAAGGCAAATAAAAGTTACTTTCCCTAAGCCTTCTATGACTTTATTTCATACCCTCAAGTTTATCTCCTTTCATGTTCTGGTGCGACCAGATATTTTTACCTTAAGATAAAACTATTCACTCTCTTAGGCCCTCTTTTTCATGGTATACAGTTAATCTTAGTCTGTCCTGACCATACCTAAAATTCCTTTTCTGAAGATTTCCCTTCAAAAACCTTCTACAACTTGCTTTTGCATGTAGGTTTTGTCCCAAGCCATTTTCTTCCAAACAACCTTCTCATTTAGGACAAAATTACCTTCCTTTATCTTTAACAAAATGCATTTTTATTTCTTAAATCTTTCTTACATATCTCCTACTTTCCTACATACAGGGATGGGTTTTTTTTTTAAATTTTCATCAGTCTTACAGTTAGTAGAATTTTGTACTCTTAGAAACATCTTAATCTCTAGTGAAGACTAAATATAAACCAATTGTGAACTGTTATAACAGAATTCTTTAGGAGGCAAATTATGAATCAGTTAAGCACAAAACATGTTTACCAACAGATTTAAATATTTTTAGTTTTTTTTGCATTAGGAAGTCAAAGGCACAAACCTATATCGAGTACTCAATGCTTTAGCATTTTATTCCATTTGGTTAAGACCTAGATGTCCATTATTTAATTTAATTTGTCATCTAAAACTTTAAAGTTTCAGGTTACCAAAGACTTTGAAAGCTACTTTAACAATTACCCATTAAAACTTTGAGACAGACAATTAACCATCAGTCCAGTCATTTTTTGCTAACAGATTTTAACAAATAACATGAGCTTATTTGACCTTAGTAAACGTTGATAGAATAAAGGTTTCACATTTACTGCTGTAACTTCAGACATGTCTATCTTAATTAAACCAACAAACTTAACTTAGCTCAAATACAGATTTACATTCCACCTGGGCCCACTCATTTCGAATGTTTACCTGAGACACAGGTGGGAAGATCTGGAGTAGGGGGGTGTTAGGTTCAGGGGGTGCTCTTCTCATTCCTTGACAGAGAAGGAGCCATGGTGCAGGAAGCACCAAGAATGGTCTAGAGGCCAGCTATGCAGGTAATACCCAAGTAGGTGTAGAAACAGAAGGGGGAGACAGAAGAACAAAGTGCTGCCAGAAGGCAGAGAAAGGATTCCAGTTTTAGAGCTCATTAGTTTCAACAGAGGAGCAGATGCCATGCTTTCCCGCCAGCAAGGAGGGAGGGGTTAGGCTATCCATATCAAGCCAGAGAAGACAGAGAACTTCCCCCAAACAAAGGGAGTTTTGGTAGCTGCTTGGGAATATTCCTTGAAGTCTCTGTCTCGAGTTAGACTAACCACAGTTGGCTCCAGTTATAGCCATTAACACAAGAAATGAGTAAGGGAGAAGCCCCATATCTATTAGGAGAAACAGAGAGTTAGGAGTCAGAGTTCCCTTACTCTCTGCTTGCCCCATTCCTTAAAACATAACAAACAACACAACAGACAACAAAAAGACAAAAAGACAACCACAGACCCAGTGGCCCTTCCTCAACCAGATATCAAGTCTAAGGGTGTGCAAGATGTAATCCCAACTCAAAAACACAACCTGCCGCTGGTGGGGACTTTTTCGGTCCCCTGCCCACCCAGGGGGACCCAAACCCCTGGCGATTCACCAATGGAGGGATGGGGCATCCCCACATCCACTCCAGCCCTGGGAGCAATACTGCAACCAGTTTCTCCCCAGTGGGCCATACCCCTGGAGCTCCGCAACCAGACAGACAAACAGACAGGATCTTACCTCCGGAGGCTTTTCCCAGAAATTCTGATGCTGGCTCAGTTCTCGTCATTTAATCCCAGATGAGCCCCCAATGTTAGGTCCGTTATTAAATGAAACGAGACTGAGACAAAGTGAAAGTTATTTAAAGTTTTATTAAAGTATTAGAAGTTAGACTGATCGGCCAGGGGAATGAGACTGAGACAAGGTGAAAGTTCTGCAAAGCTCTATTCTATGCTAAGCATTTGAAGTCAGACTGACCGGCCAGGGCTGTCTCCAAAGAGAGCGACCACCCCCAGCTTACAGGCTTAAGAATTGACTGACTGACCGGTCAGGGCCACCTCCAAAGAGAGCAACCACTCCCCATCTTACAGATTACCTTTTACAGAGCAAAAGCCTGGCCACACATAGGTAGCCAATGAGATTGTAACACATAGAGAAAGTTGCATAGCCATGTTAGGTCACACGCAGGTGGCCAATTGAATTACAATTTACCCTTTAGTAGCTGTTTGAACTAACCTATTACTCTGGTTAGAACTGGCGCTTAAGTTTGGCGCCCAAAAGGCGGAGTTTACATTCTTTGGTGGTTAGGGAGACAGCATGTGTACTTTTACTGATTGGTTGTCTCCACCTGGCCTGACTCGTCCTTGTATTCTGGGCTCTGTTATCAGGAACTGGCCGACCTGGCCTTGTATTCTGGGCTCTCTTATTAGGAACTAGCCTACCATATTTTACTGGCTTCCCAGACTGGCTTCTAAGTAAGTTTCTTGAGGGTGGGGGGAGGGCAGGGTCAGTTTAAGTTTTACTGCACAAACAACAAAATGGCTTTTAGCCAAGATGGAGTCACTCGGGCTAAATAGGTCCTTACACAACCCATCTGCTTTTACATTATGTATTCTAAATTGTTATTTATGTAAACTGTCTGTGCTCCTACTCAAGGCCAACCTCTTCATCCGTGCCCTGGACTCCACCCCTTGTCTGTTCAAGTACATGGCTTTCTCTGTCTCCAATATCACCTACTTTTCTCTCTTTCTCTGTTTTCCCATTCTTAAGCAATCATGATGATGTTTCTACCATTTTATTTTTTTTTAAGATTTATTTATTTGACAGAGAGAGAGACATGGCAAGAGAGGGAACACAAGCAGGGAGAGTGGGAGAGGGAGAAGCAGGCTTCCTACTGAGTGGGGAGCACAATGCAGAGCTCGATCCCAAGACCCTGGGATCATGACCTGAACCGCAGGCAGAGACTTCAGGACTGAGTTACCCAGGCGCCCCTCTACCATCTTATAAAATCCCTGTCTTGACCCCACAGCAGTGGTCCAGCCACTGTCCTCCTTCCTTTTTTAACAAATCTGTTTGAAAAAGATGTCTTCAATGTTCTCCCATCCCATTCTCTCTTTACAGTTAGGATCATATTTAACAATAATATGTTAGAGACATTCTGCCCATTCTCTTTTGAACCTATTATGATCATGCTTTTGTTCCCAACTCTTCACTGAAAAAAATTTTTTAAGCCAGTCAAATTTAACAGTGGGGTGTTGTATACCAGCTTTAGTGACACTAATGTTAACAAGTTTTGATAACCCACTACCATTGGACCAGCTTCATTAAAATTTCTCATCAAGGTCACCAATAATTCCATATTCTCAATTCTTAATTTAGTTAACCTATGAACAGCAGTTGGCACAGTTGATCACTTGCTCCTTCTTATATTTTCTTCACTTGACTTCTAGGACCCTCATCATATCCTAGTTTCCTTCCTACCTCATTGGCCTTTCCTATTGTCTCCTGCTGGTTTCTCCTCCTCTCCCTGATTACTAAACCTTGAAGTATATAGAATTCAGTCTCTAGTCTTCTCTCTCTCTCTCTCTCTCCCCCTCTCCCCATCTATATATTCCCTTCCTAGCCAACTTCATCCAATTTCATGACTTAAAAACCAATTATAAAGTGATGATACCCCAATTTTTTTCAGCCTAGGCCTCTTTCCCTTAAACTCCAAACATTTGTATCTGTCCACTTAACATTTTCAGTTGGATTTAAAATGTGAAGATATATATATAAAATATCAGCACAAAGAAATTCACATGAATGATGAAGTTAGCTTCAGTGTAGTGGTTACCACTGGGAGGGAGAGAGTGGGTGCAATCAGTGAGGAATTCACAGACAGATCCAACTCTACAGGTAGCCCTTTCTTTCTTAAGCTGGGAGGTGGATATAAAAGTATCTGTTATAGGTCTTAAATATTTCTTTATATGTTTTACCACATCCCCTATGCCTTTTGACCTTGTCCTCTTGCTCAACACCCTCAGTCCCTCAGCCACCCTTATTTTTCCCAATCAGTTCTTTTTTGGTTTCCCCTCTCTCTCAACTGATCTTGGACTCCTTCACCACCAATCATGACTGAAGTAACTCCGTAAGTTCCATGTTTCTATTCCCAAACTAGAGAAAATCTAATCATGCATATTCTTTTTCTTTCCTAGTACAATTCTTTGATATTTTTCAAAGTATGGTCTGTAGACCCATTGTATCAGAATCATTTGGGAAATTATTAAAATGCAGATTCCCAAACTCTACCCTCAAGACCTTTGTTATTGTTGTTATAGGTAAACTCTATGCCCAACATGGGGATGGAACTCAGGATCCCTAAGATCAAGGGCCACATTCTCTACCAACTGAGCCAGCCAGGTGCCCCATACACTCAAGATCTTTGAATCCTGCTTTGTGGAGGTAGGATTAGGAATGAAATTTATTCAACTGGCACAGGTGATTCTTAGTCACACAAAGGAGACTTCATTCATCCCTGACTTTTCAATAAGCCCAGCATATTTAGTTATCCACAAATGTTGAGCACCTACTGTATGTCAGGCAATATAATTGACCATCTAGACATTGTCCCTGACCTCATAAGCTTACAGCTCAAGAGACATTTCCAATGGATATATATAGGATGACTCCGGGTAGTATCACTTTTGGTGATAAAAATCATTTTGGTGATAAAAAATAGCAGTCAACTTTTTTTAAAGATTTATTATTATTATTATTATTATTATTATTATTTTAGAGAGAGAGCGAGCATGTGGGGGAGGGGCAGAAGGCAAGGGAGAGAAAATCTTAAGGAGACTGAGTGTGGAGACTGACACAGGCTTGATCTCATGACCCTGAGATCAAGACCTGAGCCAAAACCAACAGTCAGACACTCAACTGACTGGGCCGTCCAGGTTCCCCAACTTTTTTTTTTTTAATTTATTTTTAAATTTAATTTAATCTATTTATTATTTTTTTTTAAGATTTTATTTATTTATTTGACAGAAATCACAAGTAAGCAGAGAGACAGGCAGAGAGAGGAGGAAGCAGGCTCCCCATGGAGCAGAGAGCCTGATGCGGGGCTTGATCCCAGGACCCTGGGATCATGACCTGAGCTGAAAGCAGAGGCTTTAACCCACTGAGCCACCCAGGCACTCCAATTTAATTTATTTTTTAAAAGATTTTATTTATTTATTTGACAGAGGGAGAGATCACAAGTAAGCAGAGAGGCAGGCAGTGGGTGGGGGAAGCAGGCTCCCCACTGAGCAGAACGCCCGAAGTGGGGCTCGATCCCAGGACCCTGAAATCATGACCTGAGCCAAAGGCAGAGGCTTAACCCACTGAGCCACCCAGGTGCCCCCCCCTCAACTTTTTTTTTTTTTAATTTAAAAGCTTTTTTTTTTTTTTTTTTTAGTTTAAAAGCTTAAGTAGTTTTTTAAAAAATTACCTTCTATTTGTGGCAAAAGTTAATTTGTTTTCCACTTAGAATATTGATGATTTCCTTTTTCATGATAAATATATGTAAGAAGTGAGTCAATTCAGTGTAGGTACGGGAGAAATACCAAAAGAGGCACACAGGTTCTTGAAGTCGGGAAATACTCATCTAGCATTTCAGAGCTAGTTGTGGTATAATAAAATGAATAGCCAAGATTTATCCTGAACTCACAGATCTAAGTCAGATCATGTCACTGCTGTGCTCAAAAGTCTCCAATGGAAAAAACAAAGAAACAAAAACAACTCTCATGGATTACCATCACTTTATTTTTTCATGCTTTATTTTTATAACAGCTGCACTGAGCTATAATTTACATACTATTATAATTCAATGATTTAAAGTATACAATTCAACTGCTTTTAGTATGGTCCACAAAGCTGTGTCACTATCACTAATCACTTTTAGAATATTTTCATTACCCCTAAAAGAAACCCCATGCATTTAACAATCACTCCCCTCTCCTCCCACCTTCCTGTCCCTAGGTGAACACTACTCTACTTTCTATCTCTATAGATCTGCATATTCTGGACATTTCATGTAAATAGAATCATACAACATATGGTCTTTTATGACTAGCTTCTTTCTCTTAGCATGTTTTCAGGGTTCAGCAATGTAGCATATAGCAGCATCCCATTTCTTTTCATGGCCAAATATTTCTTTGTATGGATATGCCATATTTTGTTTATCTAGTTAATGAACACTTGTTCACCAGTTAATGAACACTTTCATTGTTTACTTCTTGACTAGTGTGCATAATGCTGCTATGAACATTCATATACAACAACTTTTTGTGTGAATATATATTTCCAGTTCTCTTGGGTATACATCTAGGAGTAGAATGGCTGGGTCATATGTTAACTGGAACTTTTGAGAACTCTGTTCCAAAATGCATCATTTCACATTCCCACCAGCAGTGTACAAGGGTTCCAACTTTGTCACACATTGTCTAGAACTTATTGTCTTTTTCTTATTAAAGCCATCCTAGAGAGTGTAAAGTAGCATCTCATTGTTTACCATCACAATTTGAGTGAAGTCCAGAGCTGGCCAGGGCCTACAGGGCCCCACATGATCTAACTCTGTGTACGATTGGTAGGTACACAATCTTTTATCGCAGTAGACAAATCAAAGCAACTCTAAAACCCAGTACTTTTGGAACTCCTATGGCAACAAAACCTGATCTGAAACTCATATTGGGTAATTTACATGACTATTCTTGTATTTTGCTACAGAAATAATAATGTGTTTTAATCTTGGGTACTACTCCAGATCCCTTTGAAGATGTTATATGTTTAGCAGTATATGCTCTTTATCACTGCTCTAAAGTCAAAACAAATTCCAAAGCAAGTGAGGTGTCAAGGATTTCATATAAAGGATTGTAGACATGAACCACTTTCCCCTAGCTCACTTGAATTTATCCAGACTGCCTTGCTTTTTTTCTGTGACGTGCCAGGCATACTTTTTCCTGAAGACATTTGCTCTTCCCCCATTTATCCAAATGGCTTGCTTTCTTTAGTTTTCTGATCAAATGTTATCAACCTTATAGACATAAGGCCATTTTAAATAAAACTTATATAAAACTATAGTCCTTCCTTACACCCTCTCACACTGCTCCCTCATGAAAATGTAAGCTCTATGTATTTTTATCTTGGCCATTGCTAGGATCTTCAGTATTTAGAAATGGTTGGCACATTGTAGGTTGACACATTTTATTTCTTGAGTAAGTGATTGTTTCATACCACTCAAACCTCACAAAAATACTGTGAAATAGGAATGATCACCTAAAGATTAGAAAATTGGAGAGAGGGGTGCCTGGCTAGCATAGGACTCTTATCTCAGGGTTTTGAGTTTAAACCTAACATTGGGCATGGAGCCTCCTTAAAAAAATAATAAAAACACAAAGAAAAAGAAAATGAAAAAGAAAGCGGTTGGAGAGGTTAAGGAACTCACCCAAGCTCACATAGCCAGAATTATCAGATGTGAGAATTACATCTAAGAGTCCACTCTCTTACGTTCTTAACCTGACAGCCCTGTTTAAGGGAGACTTGGACTGAGAAACTAAGTGCCAAACACAGTGGCAAATAAAACGTATTGAAAAAATGAACAAATTTAGATTCTAGCCTGTTTTTTATTTACTGGCTCAGTTTCTTTCAACAAGCCTATTAGCTTATTAATGCATATGAAGTCAACACCTTTCTATACCTAATAGTTACTAAAAGAATAAATGTATGAACTAAATGTATAAAGCAGGATATTAACCTAGTATGACAGACAATGAATAATTTTGTTCTCTTACATGGTAAGTTATGGAAATGTAGGCAAAAACAAAACAAAGGGGACACCTGGGTGGCTCAGTTGGTTAAGCAGCTGCCTTCGGCTCAGGTCATGATCCCAGCGTCCTGGGATCGAGTCCCACATCGGGCTCCTTGCTCGGCAGGGAGCCTGCTTCTCCCTCTGCCTCTCTGCCTGCCATTCTGTCTGCCTGTGCTCGCTCTCTCCCTTCTCTCTGATAAATAAAATCTTTAAAAACAAAACAAAACAAAGTACAAGACTTGGGCTTGAGGCAAAGGGTGGTCCAGGACATCAGTAAAAACCCTGATTACCACGGGGAACTGACCTCAAATCCAATTACCTCAAGGCAGGCATTGGAACAGAGACTGACTAGCCCAGAGACTTCTACCTGGCTTGATGAATACTTTTATACATTTAAACTGGAACACACTTCAGAAAGTTAGGGAGGTGTTGAGATTGCAATGGACTTCTTCCCACCTAATCAAGTCCAGTCAAAGTAGGTGGGAGTGGGAGATGGAGACTCAGATGTCTATACCGCCTTTTTTGTGACCAACTACCAGAACTTTAGTCCACAAGAGCTTAGCAGAGGAAGCCATTCATTTTACCAAACATCAGAGAACACAAGCTGACTTGTAGGCTACTTCTAATGGCATGATAGGAGGGCTCTCCCTAGCTGGAAATCCTGTCCTGACTGCCCATCAGACAAGACAAGGTCTGAGTTATTTGCAATGGGTATCTGGTTGGGAGATGGGTCTACTTTAGAGCCTGAAGCACATGAAAATCTCTTTGGTCATCTCTGGCACTCCAAAATCTCAATGAATTTGGGATTATCTGCAAGTAGAGAAATTGCTCAACCAATTCTTAGCTGTTAGGCTCTGGCATATATGCTCCCTGGAGATAGGATCACATTTTTTAAGATTTTAAGTAATCTCTATACACAATGTGGGACTTGAACTTACAACCCCGAGAGCAAGACTTGCACACTCCAACTGAGTCAGCCAGGCCCCCTGGATCACACTGTAAGACTGGGGCACCTTGGTGGCTCAGTGCGTTCAGTGCCTAAATTGGCTCAGGTCATGATCTCAAGGTCCTGGAATAGAGCTGCTCAGGGGGAGTCTGCTTGTCCTTCCACCATTCTCCCATAAGGGCTCTCTCAAAAAAAAAAAAAAAAAAAGTACACATCAGGAGAGCAAGGGATTCTTGATCTTGGGGGGTTGTGGGTTCAAGTCCCATTACTTAAATTACATTACAAAAATAAACCTTTAAAAAAAAAACTCCACAAATCAACTTTTAAACTCCCAGTCTTGGGAGAGCCATTTAAAAATCATCTCAAGGGGTGTCTGGGTGGTTCATTGGGTTAAAGCCTCTGCCTTCGGCTCAGGTCACGATCCCAGGGTCCTGGGATTGAGCCCCGCTTTCTGCTCAGCAGGGAGCCTGCTTCCCTTCCTCTCTCTGCCTGCCTCTGCGTACTTGTGATCTCTGTCAAAAAAAACCTTTAAGGGCCCCTGGGTGGCTCAGTGGGTTAAGCCGCTGCCTTCGGC
>NC_081562.1:91523259-91620795 GCF_022355385.1 Mustela nigripes | reverse complement strand
CAAAAAAAAAAAAAAAAAAAAAAAAGGCAGGGTATCTGGGTGGTTCAGTCCTTAAGAAGCTGCCTTCTGCTAGGGTTATGATTCTGGAGTCCATGGATTGAGCCCTGCATCAGCCTCCCTGCTCTGTGGAAGCCTGCTTCTCCCTCTTCCACTCCCTCTGCTTATGTTCTCTGTCTCTGCCAAATAAATCAAATCTGTTAAAAAAAAAAAAAAAAAGGTTAAACCTATAAATGAAATTTCAAGAAATATCTTAGTGGTTACATGGCCTGATTTACTACCTGAATCTGATATTACTTAATAAACTGGCACTTGAGAGAACCAGGTTTAGCATTTTTACCTCAGACCTTTTTCTTCTACCCAGTGTTTACTCGTGGTGTAAAGAGGTCATTACAGCATAAAGGATGAAGGAGCATTTGCCTCATGGGCTGGGCCTCCTGAAATGATGGGAGGAGGCCAATGTGTTCTCACAAATTCAGGATTTGCCCCAGCTTTTCCAGCACATGCATTAGTAGGTTGACCATGAGCAAGTTGGGAGTCTTCATTTTGTTATTTTTCAGTTAGAGTTCAATTAATAAGAGCCAGCTTTAGGTTCCAAAATACTCTACTCCTTGTTATCCTATTCCTTTGGATAGACACTCAGAAAAATGTGTATTTTGATTTTGAGATAGCCAGTGAGCGAGCACATGCATGGGAGTGGGGTGGAGCACAGGGAGGGACAAGCAAGACTCCACACTGAGGTCGGAGGTCCATCTCTCAACCCAGAGATCCTGACCTGAACCCAAACCAATACCCCAACTGAGTCACCAGGGACCCTCCCTTTAAAATGTTTGTTTTTTTTAAGAATCTTAGAGGGGGCACCTGGGTGGCTCAGTCAATTAATCTGCCTTTGGCTCAGGTCATTATCTCAGGGTCCTGGGACCAAGCCCTGTGTGGAGTTCCCTACGTAGCAGAAAGTCTGCTTTCCCCTCTGCTCCTGCTCATACTCTTTAATAAAAAATCTTAAGAGATTTTAGAAAGTGCATACAGGAGCGGAGGGGCAGAGGGAGAGAGGGAAACGGATTCCCTGCTGAGCCCTAGGCTGATGCAGTGCAATTCTAAGACCCTGAGCTGAAACCAAGCTGAAATGTGTATTTCAATCAAAATTTCCAAACTATGGGCTTAGCTTAGTTTGGGGGAGGAGGAATCCTGTAACTTCACTAGCAAAGCCAATCATTATCAATCAATTCCCAAATGGGTTTTTCAAACATGTTTATCTGTACCTAGTAACTAATTTCTGAACTCCACAAAAAACAAACCATTGTCACAGAATTAGATATAGCTCTCCTCCATACTTTGTGTGGAAACTTTCCTCTTGTGGGACTACCACAAGTTTCTAGGAGTGCTTCTGGTATCCTGAACATCTTTATTAGAGAAACTGACCACAGAAAGATACAAATTGGCCAGAAACAGGTTTAGCAACAGAACAAGTCCAATAAATGAATTTTATGAAGTGGAAGATCTGAATACAGGTCTTTTTTTTTTTTTTAAGATTTTATTTATTTGACAGAGAGAGAGAAATCAAAATTAGGCAGAGAGGCAGGCAGAGAGAGGGGGAAGCAGGCTCCCTGCTGAGCAGGAGCCTGATGTGGGGGCTTGATTCTAGGACCCTGAGATCAAGGCAGAGGCTTAACCCACTGAGCCACCCAGGCACCCCTGAATACAGATCTCCTTAAAAGCCGTGTCATTGGGGCACCTGAGCGGCTCAGTCGTTAAGCGTCTGACTTCGGCTCAGGTCATGATCCTGGGGCCTGGGATCAAGCCCTGCATCTGACTCCCTCTCAGTTCGGAGGTTGCTTCTCCCTCTCCCACTCCCCCTGCTTGTTTTCCCTCTCTTGTTGTGTCTCTGTCAAATAAATAAATAAAATCTAAAAAAAAAAAAAAAAAAAAAAAAAAAAGGCTAAGTCATGCACTTCCTATTGAAGTCTTTGTGTCCCCCACCAGGGTTAGGCACAACCCTGTCTATAAATTGTCTCCTGATGTGCTCCTCACTCACATTTTTCCTGACCCTCCTAGTTCCATACCTCTATTTTTAAGACACCAGCTTCATCTACTAGAAAGGTCGCATTAACCTAACACCTAACACAGGTACCTCATCACCCCCCTCACAGCTATGCAAGTTGGGAAGGCCAAGAACACAAAAAAGAAACCCAAGTTGAGGTTTTACTTACATGGATAAACTTTTTCCCCCAATGAAAGACTATGTGGTACTCCACACTTGAATGTAAAAGTTAATTACACTCCTTGTGACACATACAACTCCTACACTGACAAAACATACACTCAACATGCTATATGAAGTGTAATTGCCTTTTATTATTTCTTTTTCTGGAGAACAACTTTTCTTCAGTCCTTAAGGACTTAGCTCCTTACATGGGCTTTGGTGGAGGTCGTGGGGCAGCACCCTGAAAAGAAAAGAACAGCAAATTTTAGAACGTTAATGAACGAATCCCCCCACAAAGAACTTGACTACTATCCTCCTATCACTAACAATGCACCTGGGCCATACATGCATGGAAAACTGTGCGGGTCACACACTAACTCCATCTGAAATAGATTCTAACAGCTCCTCCTTAGAAGAGTCTCCAAACAAATGTTTTAGATGTAAACTACCTTACCTACTCAGACCTTAATCTGAGATTCCTGGGGTCTTCATCCATCACCCCTCTGGGCTTCCACATCTCCTTTTTTAAAAGATAATTACCATGGGGGTGTGGCTGGGTGGCTGAATGGGTTAAGTACCTGCCTTCAGCTCAGGTCATGTTCCCAGGGTCCTGGGATCCAGACCCGTGTCAAGGGCTTCCTGCTCAGCAAGGAGCCTGCTTCTCCCTCTCCCCCTGCTTGTTCTCACTCTCTCTCTCAAATAAATAAAATTAAAGAAAAAAAAAAAAGAGAGAAATAAAGATACTTACCGCGGGTCTAAATCGGGGTGGGGGTGTTCGGTCCTTCCTTGCTTCACGAGAGCGATTCCGGACTACCTTGCTGTGAATGGCACAACTCACGCAATAATGTAGCTTCACATAGAGCTTGGGAAGCACATAGGCTAAGAAACAGAAAGAGGCAGAACAGTAGGTATTACATACCCACACTGCACTTGTCCTTCTCCCATTCTATCAGTCAAAAATAAACCTACTTAAGTGTCTCTCAGGCACGCCTACAAAGTTCGATTTCCAAAGCAACCATTCAGTTTCTGGTAACACGTACATTTTTACAAACGAATAATCCCCTTTAATCCTTTTCACCACGGGTACTAAATCCAGTCTACTGGCAATAAACCAACAATCCAGCTTCTTCAGAAGCTGCACCAGTCCTAATGCCTGTTCCTGGGCCCCTTCTCCTTGCCTAAGAAAACTAATTTGTCTTAAGAAAAATAAATGATCAAAATAACAGAAAGCACACTGCTCCAAGTATCACCTTTGACCAAGTAAGACCACCTTCGTTATCGAAACATTCCTTATTAAGACAGTCTGGGGGCGCCTGGGTGGCTCAGTGGGTTAAAGCCTCTGCCTTTGGCTCAGGTCATGATCCCAGGGTCCTGGGACCCAGCCCCGCATCAGGCTCTCTGCTCAGCAGGGAGCCTGCTTCCTCCTCCCTCTCTGCCTACTTGTGATCTCTGTCAAATAAATAAATATAATCTTTAAAAAAAAAAAAAACCCTCAGTCTGTACATGTTTGTTTGTTTGTTTTTTAAAGATTTTATTCATTTGACAGAGAAAGACACAACAAGTGAGGGAGAACAAGCAGGGGGAGTGGGAGAGGGAGAAGTAGGCTTCTCATCTGAGCAGGGAGCCCAATGCGGGCTCGATCCCAGAACCCGGGCATCATGACCTGAGCCAAAGGCAGCCACCCAACAACTGAGCCACCCAGGCGCCCCCCTCTGTACATCTAATCTTTATAAGGAACATTCCAGCCTTCAAAAACCCAGAAAGGGTGCTCCATTTACCATATTTATAGCTAGGGATCCAAATGCTGATATAAACTTTAAAACACTTTCGCAATCTCAATCTCTGAACAGATAACCACAAATCATGACCCAAAGACTGCACTATCACACAAGGACCCCCTCTGTCCACACAAAGCTAAAACAAACGAAGCTAAGCACTGGTCTTTCACCAACAGTAATTCTAAAGGCCCGCAGAAATTGCCTGGGAACAGCCCACGAACAGAGCCTGCAGGTGTGCCAGAAGCTCACTCACCGTCGAAGACACTGGCTTCGGAAATATCCCTGACAGCGGCGGCCTCTACTATGTTCCGAATAACAAACTTCTTAATGGCCTTGTCCTTGGGCACACAACGGGCGCAGTTGGTGCAGCGAATAGGCTGCACGTGGCCGCGGCCCTTTTTGGCACGACCATTATTCCTCCTTTTCTTGGTCTGCATCAGAATGAAGATCCAGTTACAAAGAGGGCGCAGCTTCCCCAACTTTAGCCCCCTACCGGCTACAACCGTGCCGGCAGCCCCCAGAATGACTACTCAAGACATTCAGCCCCTCCGCACATCCCTCCAAGGTCGAAGCAAATAGACACTTTGTGCTCTCCGCCATGGTCCAGGTTTTCAAGTCCCCACAACCTCAGAATCTGTTCCTCCCAGGTTCCCACGCGGACCCCTACCACTACCCACGCGCCACAACTCACCATCTTGGAAGCGGGACCCGAGAAAGAATATAGCGCCGGCTCCGACTCTCTTATATAGTACGAGATCCCTACGCGCACACAGGAAGACTGTTTTAGAAGCCGTATAGCGAGAGCGGCAGGCCACTTTACTCAGATTTTCTTTATTATTCAGCGTTTACGCTGAAATGTAAGCGTAGAAAGGCGCTTCTCGGGTTGTGTTATCCGTGGTAGGATGTGACCATGGGACTATTTAGCCGGATGGCGGAAGAAAACTAGGGTAATACGCACCCAGCAAGCCCCACCAGGTATTACTCCCTACCCCGGAAGTAATTCTGGGTGCTGTAATTATCCGGTTTTTGCGACGTTATGCGCGGAAGTTGCCCGCGCAGCACCACAAGTCGCACCCCCCCGCCATCGGAGGTCAGAGTCGGGGAGATGCATGGGAGTTGTAGTGCGAAGCTGGCGGGCCCTTAGCCCCTAAGCTCTTAGACCGAAGGCGGCGCTGTGCCACCGGGGGACGCTCTCGGCTTGTTTCTCCGACAGTATTGTTACTTGGTGTAGGATTGAGAAACCAAAGACGGGGGCAGGGTGGAGGGGTGGTAAGGGAGCGGGGACCTGGGGGAAACAAAATATTTTGTTAATTCCTCCTTCCAGTATGGACAAAACCTACGAAGGGCCTTGGGCAAATACATGGGTGTTAACGCTGTTTCTTACTCACTTTGTTTTCTTTTTTCTTTAAACATCCCTGGCTCCTGTTAGCGTAGCGCCAGACTCTGTAGTAAGCACTTTATAAATATTAACTCATTTTACCTTCAACAAACCTATAAAGTAGGTACTATTATTGGGGCGCCTGGGTGGAAGCCGCTGCCTTCGGCTCAGGTCATGATCCCAGGGTCCTAGGATCGAGCCCCGCATCGAGCCCGAGCCCGAGCGCCGCATCGAGCTCGAGCCCGAGCCCCGCATCGAGCCCCGCATGGAGCCCGAGCCCCGCATCGAGCCTGAGCCCCGCATCGGGCTCTCTGCTCAGCAGGGAGCCTACTTCCTCCTCTCTCTTTGCCTGCCTTTCTGCCTGTTTGTGATCTCTCTGTCAAATAAATAAATAAAATCTTTAAAAAAAAAAAGTAGGTACTATTATTATCCTCCCTTTACAGATTGAAAAACTGAGATTGCTGAAAAACACAGTTTTTTTTGTTTTGTTTTTTAAGGTTGTATTTATTTACTTGACAGAGAGAGAGAGAGACCACAAGTAGGCAGAGAGGCAGGCAGAGGGAGGGGCAGAAGCCAACTCCCCACTGAGCAGAGAGCCCAGTTTGGGGCTTGATCCCAGCACCCTGAGATCGTGATCTGAGCCAAAGGCAGAGGCTTAACCCACTGAGCCACCCAGGCACCCCTGAAAAGCACAGAGTTAGCAAGAGGTGTCCTGGCTCCACTACGCTATACTGCCTTCTGCCTGACAAAAAAATGGGTGGAGGTATATAACCTGGCAGAGTAACTTAACGATTAAACGATTTTGATTCCAACCCATAGCATAAACATGTTTTACATTGGTTCTCAGTACCTACACAAACGTACAAAACTGAAACACAACTTCAGGAACAATACTTGCCCTTAGGGCATAAAGTGCAATGATACGTTCTATTTCCTGTATTATTTTAATAAATGTTGTTCAAGCCCCACTGAAGTGATTTCACCACTCAGTTGAGTCTGGCCTGTGACTGAAATATACTTTCCTACATATAAGCTCCATTTACCTTGAAGACCCTTCAGAAAGTCTTTAGCTTTGAGCGGGAGTGCTATCCATGGGCATTCAACCACCCAGTTGTCTCCAAAGTTGAAAAAACTAGAGTGTCAAGGGGACCTCCCAAAATTCAGACCCAAGATGGTCTGGTTGATGAGTCTCAGATAAGTTGTTTATTCTCTCTTGGCCTTTTATATCTTCACTAGTAATAGTGGGTCATTCACTTTTAGGTGGTTTCTACAATTACATGAATACTTGGCACAGTCTGGGCACTTATCCTCAAGAAGAGGTAGAACCTATTATTATCATCATTCATGTTATTGTAACTTGCATTTCCTTGGGCGTATAATATGTTTTGCATATAGTAGGTACTCAAAAAATGTTTGATGAACCTCTGCTTTGGATGGATAGTCAAGTTGAGCTTTCTCTATCCTGGAGGGACTCCTGGTAGGAAAATCTCGACTTTTCACTGTAGGCTGAAAATTATGTTCTGTAGCAACAGCGTGAGCATTCTTGTTTGGCTTTGTCTTAGTCGTAGACTTGTTCATCTTCAAAACATTCAGTAGTTGGTACAATGTGCAGCAAGGAGATCCCCCTCCCTCCCAGCAGAAAATTACAGTAAAGTATGCAAAAAACAACGACGGGTTGTTAAATTACTCATGTTTATTTATAACAGACCTTCAGCCAGTACAGTACAAAACTTACAGTAGTATATCTCCGTTACACAAATATTTACTTACAATATATTACATATACAAAATGCTTTGCAATAAGTCTCAAAAGCTAGTTTAACTCCCCTTGAGAAAGGAGAAAAACTCTTTAAAAAAAGGGGGAGGGAGAACCAAAGGAAGAGGAGGGCAAGGTGAAAGGGTAAGGTCCAAGGGAGACACCAAGCATAGGCTACAAATGAAACCCTGGGAGAGAGAGAGGAGAGGTGGTATTGCACTTGCTTCTGTGTTTTATTTTTTTTTCTTTTTGTTCTTCATAACTTCTGATTAAAAATATATATAATATATATATATTATGTACACAAGGAAAGAAGCTGCTGAAAGTATTACAAAATCCGATCCGCAGCTTGGACACAGACACAAAAAAACAAAGGTCTGGAAAAGTGTCTATTTAGAAATTTTCTTGTGTGGTGTTGGTCTTGAATATCAATATAAAAGGAAAACACCTCTTTTCTCCATGTGGGTTTCAATGTTTTTTTTTTTCTTTTTCTTTACTTTTTTTTATGCAAAAGGAGCTGGGAGAGAGCATGAGGATGTTTGAGGTTCCAGAGCTGGAAGGCTCTGGAAAGTAGGATTTTGTACCTAAGACCCTGGTTAAAGTGCAGTGATGGTCTGGAGAGAGACAGAGTGCCCTTCTCTCCCCTCCTTAGCACCTGGTCTTGCCCTTCCAGTCTCTGCTCTCATGGGCTCAGAGTATAGCCTCAGAGCATAGTCCTTCATGTTCCAGGAGGTTACAGGTGCCAGAGCTGACTGGGGGAGGGGATGGGGCACCCTAAGGCTCTGGTACCCCAGAAGGGACTAGTCCTTATGAGGTGTCACCAGATACACAGCAGACGTAGAAGAGGTGGTAAGGGGTAGGTCTAACAGGAAGGGGCTCAATAACCAGAACAGTTGAGGAGAACCCTAGATATTAATCTCAGCTCTGCTGCCATCCTGAAAGAAGGATCCAGTTCCCTGGGGTACTGTTGAGAAGCCTCTCCCCTTCTCTAGAGACTACTCTCCTTCCAGGTAGCCCCCACCCCCATCCTCTGCCCTTGGCAGCATCTGTTTATTGCTACATTGTCAAGAAGGAAACAACCCACAATGCCCCTCCTTGACAATCTGGTTCTCTTAGGGAGACTACATAATGGGGGAGAAAAGGAAGGGAGAAAAGTTTTTCTAGGGTCTCCCTTCCCATAGAGGGTAAGGTAGACTCTTCTTAGAGCCCTTAGGAGCCCCCATCCCAGGGTCTTTTCCTTAGCCAACCCTTCACCATCCCCCTAAATTATCCCTGATAGGGAGTGAGAAAAGTAGGAGGCAAAAGAGCCAATAAGGAAAGGACATATGGAAAGAAAGATGGAAGGGAAGAGAAAAGGAGAGAGAGAGAAGGACCAAGTGTTACAACTTGTGAGGTGCTGTGTTTGGTTTTTACTTTCTTTTTTTTTTCTTTAAATATAGAAAAACAGCCTTTGGTTTGAATCTCAAGGAAGCAGAGAATGGGAGAGCTGTGGCCTTGGGCAGGAAAGGCTTGTAGAGAACTCCACTCACAGTGGAGCATATCTCCTCCTGCCCCCTTCTCACTAACTAGGTTACCCAAAAAGCCAGGGGTCTCTGCTGTAGCCAGGAGGAGCAAGGCCCCTCCTGCCCTACATCTGGGAACTGAGTGTAGAAGGGGGCAGTAGAGGATGACCCCCGGTTCAGTTGCACCCATCCCATTCTTGCCAGGACAAGAATGGAATGAGGTGAGGGGCAAATGCCCTTCCTCGTCCTGGGATAATTTTTGGTTATATACTGACAATTAGAAGAGAGAAAAGAGACACCCTTTTCTCCCTGCCACTGATCCTAAGAACAGGGCCAAGAAGCCTGGGAATGAGGGTGAATCCTAGAGCGGGGAGAAGAAGAAGGCAGCATGACTGAGGGGTTGAGATACCCCCTTGTCATCAGGCAGCAACCCACTAGTTTCTCATAGGAGAGGAATGGCAGGAGCCCCTGAGAGCCTAGGAAGGTCACTAGAGTGAAGAAGATCAGAGGTGGAAGAGAAAGATAAGAATTTTAACCCACCCCCTTCCCATGCCCTGGTTCCTAGTTAGGCACCTGTGGCTCCCAACATGTCAGAGATAGGATTGCAGACCTAGCCTTGGCCCCTGAGAATATAAAATTGGGGCACTCCAAGAAGAGAAAACCACCACTGAGTAGACTGGCAGGTTGAAGAGAGTAGCAGTGTTGGGGGTTGTTTGAGGAGAGAAGAGACAGATCACATCCCAGAGGGAGATTCCCAAATGTGGGCTTTGAGGAACTCATATTACTAGGGGAACGTCAAGAGGACCCTTAGCCCCACAGTGCCTAGGGAGAATTTCTTCAGCCCCTCCCACTTCCCAATGAGGAAATTCTTCATTTGTTCAAGCATAGTGCAAGCTGCCTAACATGAGAGGGCACAAGAGGTATGGAGTACCAGGTGGGAGGGTCCCAGAGAGGAGATATAATGCCACAGAGCTCAGGTAGGGCCAGAGGGAGCTATCAGCATCAAACGGAAAGAATCAGATAATGCAAAAGGTGAGGACTTAACACAAGAAGCTCAAAACTCTTAGGACTAAGAGGAGCTTCCTACCCCGAGGGCTGTTAGAGAAAGCTGCATCAAAGAAAGAAAAATTAGGCCTAAAGTGGGAGCGGTCTGTGGGCTGTGGCGGATGACTGATCAAAGTTAAGAGAAAAAGCCAAAAGAAAAATCCACAAATTATATCAATAAATAACTCTGACTATACTGGGATGAGAGAAGAGGAAGAGGAGAAACATAAGCAAAAAGGCCTGTTTCATCACAATGCTTAAGTCAGTCAGGGTAGAGGAGAATAGGCAAGGAGGGGTCAGGGTCAAGTGTGAAGTCTGGTAGCCAGTGGAGGAGGCTACAGAGCCAAGCTCCTTCGGATGAATGGGGAAAGAGCTAGACTCCTGTAGGGAGGCAGTGGAGTGGCAGACTGAAGGGAGGGCGGTAGATAGGTGGCTAGCCGACCTTGTGCTCCCCCCGGACAATGTGGGAAGAGAATTCGTACCGGTCCTGGCTGTGGTAGCCGCAGATGTTACACTCGAAAGGGTCTCTGAAGCCATGGCAGCCCATGTGGATAGTGAACATGACATGGTCCAGAAAGAGGATTCGGCAGTGCTCGCACTTGAAGGCCTTCACGGGCTCACCGCTCTCACCTACCACCCGGAGCACTTCCTTGGACGGGCCCGGGGTGCCCCGCAGTAACCCTTCCTGCGGCTTGGGGTCCTCTTTGGCGTAGGCAGGACTGGGCCGGCCCACCACAATGGTGGGAGGTGGCTGGGGTGGGGGACCCTGAGGGAGGGATACCACCCCCCCAACCCGATCTTCGTGGTTGCTCTCTGTATCTGTGGAGTCCTGGCAGCCATTGCTGGGGGATGCCCCAGGGTCGGTCAAGGGGCCTCGGGCCCGGTAGAGGAGGGGGCCTCCATCAGCCAGGTCCTCGGGTCCCTCACCTGCTTCTCTGGACCCTGGAAGCTCCAGCCGACCAGGGAGGGGCTGCATCTGGGTATAGACAGAGCTGATGACGGGTGTGAGTTCCGAGATGCAGTTGGTAGGTGGAAGGCGGAGGGGACGCAGATGCTCTGCCCCCACAAAGGCCAGGGAACCTCCAAAGCCGGGCTCTAGGCCATGATGTGCCACCAACTCCACATCCTTCTCATAGCCACCCGAGTTCACATCGTAGGGGATGTCTGAGAGGCTGAAGCGCATCTGCTTTTCACCTGCAGAGGAGAGGATCTCAGCAGAGCTGGGTTTGGAGAATTCCTGAGTTTTCCCAGGATGACTTCTTTGTTTGCTTATCCTGGGGATGGCTGTAACATTATTTACCAGCCCTCATTCACTTCCCTCAAGGTCAGGACCTCTGTGGGGCCACTCCCCAACTCCAGCTATAATTGTAGGGAAGGACTCAGTTCCCAGCCCCTGCTGATCTTTAACACTTCCTTCATTGCCCTTTATAAAGCTAGAGATCGAACCTCAAGGCCAGGTGGGTGGACCCCATACTCATACCTCCTCCCTCTGACTCTCAGGGCCCTTGTCTCAGATCCCACAGGCGGAAGTCCTTGCTGTTCTCAAAACCTAGGAGAACCTGAGCTCCTTGACCACCCTCCTCTTACAACCACCACAAGAGCCCTCCACACCCTCTCGAGGTACCTTCTTCCTTTTCATGCCCCTTCTGTTCTGGGGATGGATTCTGAGCACCGGAGCCTACCAGACCACTTTTTCCCTTCCATCAAATCTCCAGGCCCAGCTGGTTTGATGGCTACCAGAGCTCAGGTTTAGAGGAGCTGTGGCTTAAAGCTGAGGTCTCCCCTCCAGTTGGACTCTTACCTACAAACTTCTGGGGGGTGGAGCGCTTGCGTTTGGTGAGGCTGTTGGCCAGCCGATCAATGAAAGTTGGCCGCTCCGAGGATGAGTGCAGCATGGAGTCTGGCACCATCTCCAGGTCACGGATCTCATCACCTAGAGGGAAGGAGGTGGGGAAAGTAGTAGCAGCTGAAGCGGAGCAGCAGTGGCTCAGCAGCCTTTGCCTGCAGAGAATCAGCCAGTTGGTAGCCAAGGAAGGGCATCCCGATACCTGGAAAACTGGGTTCCGCTCACTCCCCCTTATCTAGAGCTCATCCTAGCAACATTTCAGGTAATTGGGAGGACAATTACAGATGCATCATCTGACCCTTGATTTTATACTCCCTTGTGTTTTCTCTCTCCCCTTAGACTGAGGACATAGATCAAAACGTCCCTGACCCCTGGACCTTCCTGCAGCACCTACCACAGGGCTCTGCACCAGTTGGAGTGCTCCGGGACGGAGGAAGGAACCGTCCTTTCTCCAAAGACCTCATCTCTTTGTCAGGGGTGGACGGTGGGGGTGGGGGGCGCTGGAGTCATCCTTGCCCTGCACGCCCTCTGGCTCTGCCCTTCACTCACCCCTCCCTTCCCCCCAGGCCTGCTGACAGCCCCACCTGGTTGGCCCACCAGAGCTTGGGCTTCAGTGCTGAGACTCTGTAGGTAGTTGTGGCACCGCTCTTTGTGCTCCTCCAGGGTACTCTGCTGTTTGTAGCTCCGGCCACAGTAGTTACACTTGTAGGGCTTGCCCACTGTGGGAGAGGAGACTGTGGAGGAGATGGGAGAGACGCCACATTGGTCACGCCTCCCGGTGCCCCCCGCTCTACAAGGCCCCCTGGGAGTGAATGGACCCCAGCATGAGGAGGAAGGGGTGTGGCTTGAGGGAATTCTGCTAGTCTTTCCTCCCCTACCTTCAGTGGCAAACATAGAAAAGGGGGCCAGTGCGCAGCCCTGGGAAGAGAGAGGGGACCCGGGGCCTAAAGCCTGGGACTGTGGGGGTGTGGTGGGGGTAGGGCTCATGGCGGCCAAACTGCTGCTCACAGGAAGGAGGAGTCAGGGACTTGGTAGAGGATCATCCCATACAGGCTGGCCCCACCCTAGGGTCTCAGATTCTGGGGCCCAGACTGCGGTTTAACCTTTCCATGTGGCAGGCGGATGCAAGTCCTGTTTATCAGACAAGGGGATTTTTTGCTTATGACCTATCTGCTTTGGTTTGGGGGAAATTGGTGGGCTGGGGTGACAGAAATGAGAGCCCTTAGATCTGGCAATGTGGGGAGGGGCAGTTTTCACTGACCTTTACTCCACCCCTAGCCTCGTTCTACTGCTTCTTTTTCTTTCTGTCTCTCTACACTGAGCTACCAAGAGAGCCCCAGAAAAACCATCACTGACAGAGAAATTCTGAGAAGAGAAGAAGAAGAGAGAGAGAAATAAAGGAGATGAGTAAAAGGAAGAGAATATCAACTTTGGGGGTGCCTGAGTGGCTCAGTGGGTTAAAGCCTCTGCCTTCGGCTCAGGTCATGATCCCAGGGTCCTGGGATCAAGCCCCATATCAGGCTCTCTGCTCAGCGGGGAGCCTGCTTCCTCCTCTCTCTGCCTACTTGTGATCTCTGTCAAATAAATAGATAAAATCTTAAAAAAAAAAAAAAGAATATCAACTTTGAGGGTCTTGTAAATTTTTTAAAAATAAAGAACAAGTTAGGGGCACCTGTGTGGCTTAGTCGGTTATATGATGCCTTCAGCTTGGGTCATGATCCAGAGGTCCTGGGATGGAGACCCCTGGCAGGCTCCCTGCTCTGCAGGGGGTCTGCTTCTCCCTTTCCCTCTGCCTGCTGCTCTGCCTGCTTATGCTCACGCTCTTTCTCTCTCTCTCAATCTCTGTCAAATAAATAAAATCTTTAGAAAAAAAAAGAAAGAACAAGTTATAAAGACTTAGTTTCTGGGGTACCTGGCTGGCTCAGTCAGAAGAGCAAGAGACTTTTTCTTTTTTTAAGATTTTATTTATTTAGGGGCGCCTGGGTGGCACAGTTGGTTAAGCATCTGCCTTCGGCTCTGGTCATGCATGATCTCATGGTCCTGGGAGGAGCCCCATGGCTGGCTCCTTGCTCAGTGGGGAGTCTGGTTCTCCCTCTCCCTCTGCTCTTCCCACAGAGCAGGGAGCCCTACAGGAGGCTGGATCCCAGCCAAAGGCAGATGCTTAACCGACTTGAGTCACCCAGGCATCCTGAGTATGAGACTCTTGATCTCTCTTGATCTCAGGGTCTCAGAACTATACTCTGGGTGTAGGGATTACTTTAAAAAGAAAAAAAATATTTTTTTTGTTTCTCCCAAAGAAAAGAAGTTGGGAAAACTGAGATGGATATTTCCTTTAAAAACCACTTTTTTTTTTTTTTTTTTAAGATTTATTCATTTGAGAGAGAGTGAGTGGGGGAGAAGAAGAGGGGAAGCAGACTCCTCACTGAACATGAAGCCCAAAGTGGGGCTTGATCTCACTCCCCTGAGATCATGACTTGAGTCAAAAATCAAAAGTTGGATGCTCAACCAACTGAGACATGCAGCTGCCCCTAAAAGACAACTTTTGAGAGGTAATATTTGTGAGAGGAGAGAGAAAAGTGAGAACAAGGTATTGTGTATCTTGTTTTACATATCTTGGGGCGTCTGGGTGGCTTAATTGGTTAGGCATCTGCCTTTGGCTCGGGTCATGATCCCTGGGTCCTGGGATTGAGCCCCACATCATGCTCCTTGCTCAGCAGTGAGCATGCTTTTCCCTCCACCTGCTTCTCCCCCTGCTTATGTTCTCTCTCTCTGACAAATAAATTAAAAAAATCTTATTTTACGTATATTGTTACTATTGAGCAGGGAGGCAGGAGGTGTCTTCAGGAGGCTGGTAATTACCCGCACCCTATATGTACACACCTAAACCAGGCCTTGATTCAATCTATCCATGCCATTTTGACCTTACTCTGTAAAACCTAGTCTTTGGGGGATGAGGTGAATGCCATGGTCCCTGTCCACCTAAGACTTTTGGGGAAACGGCTTAACATCTGGGAGAGGGACCCTTTTTTCTTACAGTGTGGGTTACATAGAAAGCATCTCCTAGAGATGGAACCTAGTGGGATACCTGTATCTAATTCTGTTCCTAATAATCTCCTACAGAACAACATCCAAAACCTACCCGGGGGGACTTGTTTTTGTTTCAGCAATTCTTGGGATCAAGCCATCCTTGTTCCAAACCAGCAGGGGAGGCCACCCCTTTTCTAAGGAAAAGGAGTATGATTCTGTATCACAGAAACTTAATGGGGTCCAGGAAGGCTGCAGAATAGCTCTGTGACTAGCAATTTTTTTTTCTTTCTCCCCCGGAGCTTTAGTTTTGTCAGCAAAGTGAGGATAATACCATGTACCTTGGAATTGTAATGAGGATCACACAAAGAGACAAGCGAAAAGCTTTATAGATCAAAAAGCCTGCTCCAAGGTGAGAGAACCTAGAACAAGGTAGGTGGCTGGGGAAAGCCTGCTGAGGTGATTACTCTGTCCCTTGAAATCCTGGCCCAAGAGAGTTTAGGAAAAGAGAAAAATAGCAAGGAAAGTTGCCAAGGACAGATCCTACTAATTTTTTCCCCCTCTGCCCTTCCTCCTGTCTTTTCCCAGTCTTTTCCCAATCTTGAGCTCTTCCTTCCCACCAGCTTGACTCCTGGTCTCTTCGCAAGGCCAAGCTTAAAACTTAGTAAGATACTTCAAAAATACTGTCTGCGCAGCTGATTCAGATAGATGTCAACTCCAAGAGTCTTGGCTGGGGCCATGAAAACTGGATAGTCCAGTCCCCTGGCACGGATCCAAACACTAACCTCTAGACACTCTGGCGATTTGCTCTTGCCTCTGGGAAGGGGACAACATCTTGGGATGGGGAACAGAGGCTTTTCCTAGGCCTCCTTTCTTTCTCTGGAGTTTGGAGGCCCATGGATATTTTTAGGAACCAGTAGAAAGTAAAGGAGAAGACAGACAGTGGTGATCCAAGACCTCTGGTATCATGGAGGGAGGTGATGATGGATGATGGACATGGGACCTCAAGCACATGGAAATGTGAGGAAGGGTTTTTCTGGTGCTCAGAAGTATGGGGGTGGGGTGGGGGTACAGATGGTTCTGGCAGTAGCATGAACTTTAAAAAACAAAGGGCGGGTGACTGTTAAGAGCCTAGAACATCACCCATGCTCCTTTTGCTCCAAGTCACAGAGTGTAGCAGATGTAAAATACCTCATCAAAGAGTCCCCCAAATTCCCCATGGGGCCCAGACGAGGGGTTAGAGAGGCAGGGCCCTATCTGCTCTGTGGGTGCTCTGGCCTCCTCAGTGACAGACACGTAACTCCCTGAAGACAAGAGAAGTCACTGAGCTCTATTTCCCTGGTACTGAGGTCCCACTCCTCCTTTCCCACCAAACAGGTCACTGACCCGAGTGTGTACGGAGGTGGCCGGTGAGCGCGTCACGCCGGCGGCACGCATAGTTACAGAAGGGACATTTGAAAGGCTTCTCCCCGGAGTGCAGCTTGATGTGGCGCAGAAGGTTCCCCTTCTGGGTGAAGGAGGCACCACACTGGTTGCAGTGGAACGGCCTTTCACCTGCAAGAGAAGCAACAGATCACTGAGGACTGGGGGAGAGGAGTTTTGAAGGTTGAACCTCTTCTTGCGCCCTCTGCCCCACCCTGCCTGAGGGCAGGTGCTCAGGAGGATTTCTGAGGGGCAGAGCTGAGGCACGCACACAAGATTCCTGCGTTCTAAACCTCCCTCAGGAACAGTCTTACCCTGGGAAGGTGTGGAGCAGAGACTAATGGTAGGGCAAAGGGCACCAGGCCTGCAACTCTGGGCCAAAAGCCCATGAACCCAAAACTGAGTCCTATAAGACCCACTGTGCCCCGGGAACCTTCAAAGCCTCAGAAAGCTGAGACGAGGCTTTTGTTTTCCTTTTTTTGTTTTTGTTTATTTGTGTGTTTAAAACTTGACACTGGAAGGCCTAGATAATACCCTGGAGTCCTGTCCCTGTTAGACTCTAGGACCCTTCTGGACACTACGCCATCATCTCCCTCACCTCTTGAGAGAAATATCAGCTTTTCTTTATAACAAACAACAGCTGATGAAAGCCCCAGAGAAGTATGAGTGTTGAAGGAATCCAAATGGCATCGCTCCTTTTTTCCATCAGCCGGAAGGTGTGCTGGGAGAGACCCTTCCCTTTCTGAGGCTGCCCCACTGCAGACATGGTGTCCTACGCCTCTGCCTGTCCAGCCCGCGCGGGAGCTCCTCCGGACCCCCTGGCTTACTCACCCGTGTGGCTGCGCTTATGCACCATGAGCACATTGGGTCCAATACAGACCATGCCGCAGACGTCGCATTTGAGTTTGCCGTTGGGCAGCCGGATGCCCCCTGGGGAGTGAGGCTCTGGCCCACTTCCATCACAGTAGCCCAGGGGCTCTGACAACGAGTCTTCCACGATCACACTGTCATCCTTTTCGAGGAGCCGCTCATCTGGCCCCAGCAGTCTGCTTGACTCCTCATCGCTGTACATCTCCACCTTGATGGAGTTGGCTGGAGGGTGGGATGGTGTTTAGGACAGAAACAGGCAAAGGGGGGAACCTGCCCGCAAACCAGAATGGTCCTCCTGATGTCCAGTAGGTCCTCTCCCAGCCCTGAGACACACAGGCTTTAGAAGAGGCCAACACCCGAAGTCTCCCAGGTGGTGATATGGTGGTCCTGCTGGGACCTGCAATAACCTTTCCTCACCGCCCAGGCAAATAGGCTCCAAGAGAAAAAAGTTGGGTACATGGGAGGTCATCTGTTCCACTGGGGAGGGGAGGAGGCTAAGGGGAGTCTTTTTCTCCATTCTCTTGACATTAAGAAAGATGTCGGGCTTGGCCCTTGGCAGGAAGCCAGCAAGTAACAGTGGCGGGAAAATGGTCTTAAGAAGACCAAAGAGATGGCAGGCTAAAGAGAGAGCAAAACTGGAAGACAGAGATGGCTCACATCATCTTCCCTCTCCATAAGATAGAATCCCTCCATTAAAATCTGGAGAGGGGGATGAAGGAGGGAGGAGCCACTGAAGAGAAAGCCTTGGCTCTAGCTCTGACCTACATTCCTGGCTATTCCAACCATTTAGAGAATGTCACAGATCTAGGGCCAGCAAGAAGAGGCAGTCATGGGGACCTATCCAGGCAGGAGAATGAGGCCCAGGAGCAGGAAGAGGTGGGTGATAAGGAGATCCCTCTCATCTCTGTTTCCTATCTGGCTCTACCTTGTGACCATTCCTATGTACTTGCTTCTCCAACTCCAAGATTTCTCTTTGGAGCTTTTGCCTTCATCCCAGCCAGGCCTCTTTTAATTCTACCCTAGTGTGGCAGCCACCGTTCACTCTCCTTTCAGAAGTCAGGAAGACCCTAGATGCTGAGGTCCGTACTTCTTGTAGATGTGTAGAGGCTTGAAGCAGAAAACCAGAGGGAGGCAGCAATGGGGAAATGGCTGCCCATGGAGGGTGAGCTGAGGGCCAAACACAGACGGGCGGAGTGGGGGGCACCTAGTGCCAGGGCAGGGGCAGGGCAGGAGGTCGCACTTACCACTGAGTGAGCGGCTGGGAGAAGAGTGCTGGCTGTTGGGGGTGCTCACCGAGGGCCCCACTGGGGCCCCGAGGAACTCCTTCTCCAGAGATGAGTCCCCGCTACCTTGGAGGAGAGAACAAGAGGACAGGTGAAGCTGTGGCTGGAGCCTTTGACCGTCTGTCGCCTCACCTCTTCAAAATTGTATGATGTTTCACAAACATTGATCTAGTAGCCACGTACAAGGCAGCGTTGTAAGCTCGGCACCGTACCTTGTGCCCTCGTCAGCCCCGGTGCCCGGTGCAGACTTCTGTGAGCTCAATGGCTGCGTCTTGCCCACCCTACCTTTATCTAGGCCTGAGGGGAAGAACATCACTGCCTGACGTCCACAGGAAGCAGGGCTGGGGCTGGGCGGGCCAGGGTGGAGAGGAAAATAGGGGCCTCAGGAGAGAGGCGGTTCAGGACAGACGTTCTTCCCTACTGTTCCTTTCCGGAGCCCCCAACACCAGGTTCGGGATCTGTAGGAGGGCAGCTGGAATGGTCCCTGAATCTAATGATAATAATAGTAATCATAATGATAGCCGCTAACATTTATTGAGTGCCTACTCTGTGCCAGGTATGGTTCTATTCACTTTATACGAATTCTCTCATTTCACCTTCACAACGACCCTGTAAAGCAGGTGCCAATATGAACTTAATGTTGCAGATGAGAAAACTGAGGCACCAAGGAGGCTGTGCTACTTGTCTAAGGTCACAGAACTGGTAGAGGTGGAACCTGGACAGATCAGAAACTGTAAGCACCCATGTCCTGAGCCCATCTCCAGAGCCAGTGGGGAGTCACTTGTCTTTCAGCAGAGGAGCATTGGGCCCAATCGACCTGAAATCAGAGTGAATTTGACTACTCTAGAACGCCTCCTATCAGATATGATTCCAGTCACATATTTACGGCTTACTGTTTCCTTGACAGTAAAACAATGAGTTTATTCTCACTATGTTCATTGTTAATGTGTTGACAAACCGCTTTATAAAAATGAGTTTTAAGAGTTTTATCTGTATCTTTAAAAAATTAGTTAACATACGTGGAGATATGAATCATGTCTTTAAAAAAAAATCCCTCCTCCCCACAATCTTCTGCACAAATTTATAGGTGAAATAAAACACATATAGGTAAACACACACATAGACACAGACACATATCACAGATGTAGATATACATATAAAGAGAACATACCTACAGGGGCAAACACACCCATAGCCGCCTACATTATCTGCTAACGTGAACATGCATGGATGTGTACACACAGCCTAAATATGGAAGAGAGAAAGAGAGAGAGACACGAGCCCTAAAAGTCATCCCTAAAGTCCACCTATTAGTACTTTTCCCAATTTCCCAGCTATGCACATACTTACTTTCACAAAATAAAGATTCCATTATAAAATGGTTGGAGTCTTGGGCCTGAGGCAAGAAATCCGGAACACACCCTCCTGAGGGATCCCTCTCCAGCTTTGGTCAGTGGGAAGAAAACAACCACTCAGGACTTTGGGACCATTTCCCATTCATATCCTCTTCTAAAAGTCCCACTTCCCCCATTCTTTCCCATCAGAGCCTGAGGAAATTTGTTCACTCGCTATAGAAAATGTCTTATAGCTTGAAACCGAGTTGTCCCAGCTGGGGGCCTATAGATGAACCATGGTTATCTAGAAAAGTTGCCCCAGTCAGAACCACACACCTATCATGAAGTAAGCATCTCAGAGTTGAGGGTTGAGATGTGTAGACTCAGACCTAGTTTTAAAATACGTCCTTCAATTAAGTTGGAGGGTTTTCTGTAGTTAAAGGGGCTAAAAAGGGGTAACTTTTTGTTCCTTTTCAGACGTTAGTGCTGACTTGCCCTAAATCACTTGATGTTAGTAATAGGGGAAGAACTGGGCTCTGGGCCCTGGTGCTGAGTCCCTGCCCCTAAAACAATAAATGAACTTGCTAGAAATCCATCTCTAGTCCCAGCCTACTAGGCTGAGACCGCCTCTTGGAGCTGGAGGCTTGATCCATGAGGAAAATATGCTTAAAGGGATATTTAGGAGCATTAAGAGGAAAACATCCTTTGTGCCTTTCGTTATTAAGGCCTGGGAACAGGAGGAAGAGCAGGTGCCTCGAGAGCCACACTAGTGGTTCGAGAGGCTCTTTGATGCCATTGCCCTCCCTGGGGAAAATAGGCTCAAGTCTGCTTTTATGGGGCTAATACCTAAAAATGAATCTGTTTCAGGGGCCAGAAAGTCTTTATGGGGACCCAGGGATTTTGAGTTCGAGCCTGAGGGTAAAGGGGCCTAGAGACAGATTTAGGAAGTTCAGCAGTTCCTCTGTCAGTCCCAGAAACCCCAGGGAGGGAACTTCAAATGCCTGGGACTCCCAAGAAATCCCAGACTGTCAAAGCCAAGAATTAAGGCCACTCTTGGGTCTCAGAGAAATTTTCTTGGTCAAAGTCATTATAGATTGGCTGAACCCCCAAAGGGTAAAGCCAAATCATGAAGTTGACATCAGAGGAACAAGGAGGTGGGTCCAGGGCAGAAAAGCAGGAGGGAGAGAGAGGAAACAGGGCAATGTCCCACAAGCTAAACGTGTTTCATATGCTAAAGGAGACTAGCCCTCCACTCCTGCTGCCCTTCCCTCAATCCCTTCAAAGAGTGGCTGCCTCCAGGAAACAGCCATGAGGTCCGAGAACCTCCACACTTCTCTGCTCTCATCCTAACTGCTTTCTCTTTCTTGACCATGGGATCCGGGGTGGCAGGATGCTAACCTGCTAGCAGGGAACAGTGGGTCCAGGAGCGAAGAAAGACGCCCATCCTCAGTTCTATTGTGGGGAAGAGGCTGAGGCCCCTCAGATCTCTCTTCCAGGGTGAGGCGTCCGCTGCCAAGGCTCCTCTTTACCTTGATTCTATTACCCATTCCCACCCAGGCCTGTCTCGGCATTTCACCCTGGGCAGCTCTACATCTGTCCCCAAGGCCTAATCAAGATGTCACCACAAGCTCCCACTGTCCAAGTCGCAGTCTTTGCTTAGCAACACCAAACACCCTTCCCATCCTCCGCAAGTATAGGGAGGAACGCCCCCTCCCCCGCCACACACACACACACACACACACAGCCCCCATCCTCTCCCTCTCCTCAGGCTTGGGAGTTGTTACTGAATTGGCTCCCTAGCCCCGGCAAACCCCCCCTTCCCCCTCCACTAGCCACCTTCTGCCTGAACTTACATTATCCTTCCCTTGCCGGTGAGACCCTGGGGTGCGAACGCGGCCGCCGCCTTGGAAACGGCGAGGGAGTGCGGGTGGTGTGTGCATGTCTGCGTCTCGGTGGCAGGCAGGGGTGAGCCCAGCCACTCACCTTCCAGGAAGCGTGGATTCCTGGAAGTGAGGGGAACCGCCGTCATTTCGCAGGCAGCGGCACGGTGAGCAGGGGCCCACGGCTGCAGCCAGCAAGAAGAGCTCAGCCCAGGGTGTGTGTGTGTGTGCGCGCGTGAGAGGGAGAGAGAGTGTGTGTGTGTATGAGAGAGAGAGGGAGAGGGAGAGAGAGAGAGAAAGAGAGAGAGAGGGAGAGGGAGAGAGGGAAAGGGAGAGAGGGAGAGAGGGAGAGAGGGAGAGAAGGAGAGGGAGAGAGGGAGAGCGCAAGTGAGCGTACGCTGGGATGTGTTTGGGGAGGGGGCTGGAGAGAATGTATATGTGTGTCTGGTTGGGGGGATGCTAGGCTACAGCATCCCTTTCCAAAGCCAGTAAGGGGTGGGGGTGGGGGGTGTGCACAGGGAGGGGGAGCCAGATGCCGTTGCCCTCGTGCCCAGCAGACAAAGAGGAACTGCACAACAAATGCCTGAGAGAGGCAAGAGTGTGTGTGTGTGTGAGAGAGAGAGATGGATGGGTCCTCGAGGTGGGAGGGAGAAAGGGGGGCCCTCAGGGAAGGCCCAATCCTCTGCCAGCTGGGGAAGCCAAGGCCCCAGAGGTCATGGGGCCCAGGACATGGGGCAGCCTCAAGGCTCTCAAATCGGCAGAAAGCCCCTCCCCCACGAAACTCAGGCACTCAGATTCCCTCCTTTCCCTCCTCCTCCAGGAGGGAGGTCGCTTTCCAGATCTGGGGACTGACAGCCCCCTCCTTCCCAGCGGCGAGAAGACCCAGCAGTCTGGTCTCAGGCTAGTGTTGCTCTGTGGCCCTGAGCTTTTCAGATCCCAGGCAAAATCCTGGTATAGTTTCCCCACCTCCACCGCCGCTCGCCTCCCTTCTAGTGCCCCTGGGGCCCAGCAGCCGACAGCCTGGATGAATCCGCCTTCTATCAAGACAAGGCCTCTGCTCCTTCCCTTCCAGAGGAGCTGCTCACTGCCGTGCTGACCTACTTTGGAGACTAGGTTTTCTGATTCCAAGAACTTGGGGGTGGGAGGGGCCGTGAAACTTTGGGCTGCCTACCCCTGGGTCCCTTTCTAAGGTTCCCTTAAACATTTCAGAGTCCCAGAAAACTTGGGACAAGCACTGCTCTTTCAATTAATTGCACAAGCTGGGTTTGAGCAACTCAGTTTCCCCTGACAGATAGGGAATGGAGGTGGGGAGAGAATCTGTGTGGTAAGTTAATGGACTCTTAAGACCCCAGGAGGGAGGGACCCGCCTCTTTCGAAAGAGACAAGGGGAGAGAGGATGGATTTTCTGAACTGGGTTCTGTGAAGAACAGGAGAGATACCCCCTTCATCGAGTGGCCAAGTGAGGAGACAGAAGAGCTGTGATGATCTTCAAGGGCCGGAGTGTATTTTAGGAGGGGTGCACACAACAGGCTTTCCCACTGCTTGCATACTGGCCCAGGAGAGATGGATCAGATGCCCCTCACGTGGACCGTCTCAGCCATGCCCAGCCCTGCAGGGGCTACTCTTCAGAACTAATGTTAGCCCTCCCTTGGCTTTCCCTTTTCCCATTCTCTAGGGTAGTTGCTGGCATCTAGAATTCTCAAAACACAGGTGAGGGGTTTCTGGCCTCCCCCTTCATTCCAAAAACCAACCTGTGTGGAGGCTTCCCTTACCTCGGAAATGTCAACCTGCTGAAAGCAGGACAATTTGGTTTCATAGCACGTGAAGCAAACACTCTAAGAGGTTTTCCTCTTCCACATTCTCCAGAGACAGATCTCCTCGGGATATTTCCCCAGCCACATTCCCAGTTTCTCATTTACCTAAGTTAGGACAGGGACTGGTATTTATTCGTCTACCCGTTCCCCAGCAATAAAACAAGGTCTGGGGGCGGGCTGTTGCTCAGTAGTGAATTTCTGAGTAGGCTTAACTGAGCGGGACAGAGAAGGACTGGCTGATTCCTCAGAAGGGCCATGAATTTTGTTCCAATAGATCTTTTTCAGTTACATTAGTCTACTTGATCCCTGTCACTCAGGCCAGCATGTGGCAGATATCAAATGCCTTTACCCATTCCAACTCCTTCCCTCCTTAAATGAGAAAGGGGTCAGAGTCAGTGTCTTACCTTACCCAGGTGTTCCCAATGACTCTGCTATGTGTGTCTGACCCATCTTGCTATCATCCTTTGAACGTGCCCATAATTCCATTGGTCCCACTTCAGGGTAAAAAAAATAATAAATAAGCTATAGGTCATTTCTACGGCGGTGCTTGGATCTCTGACGGGCATCCTCATCATGTCAAAACCCAATTCTGGCTTCCCTTACCTTTTATGATCATTTCTTGCCCTGATGTTCTAATGCTCCAAAAAATGACTCCTCCGTCTTAGAGACAAGCTCTGTTTTCGGCCCTTCTCTGCACTGTCAGAGAGAGAGCCCAATAAAGGTCCTCATTTCTTTTCACCTTGTTAAACTCTGAGAAGACCCCAATTACTTTCCTATCTCTAAAAGCCGTTCATATGAGCAGTGATCTCTTCGGCCTCAGTGAGAGTATCTGGCAGGTATGTAAAGCCACAGCATGTTAGGACCATTGGAAAGGACTGGGAGAAATAAGAGTTGGGCTCTATATCTTTCTTTCAAAAGCTCTATGTTGTTGGCCCACTGGCTGAATTCAGCCCATAGACAAGGTTGGCTTTCTCCTTGGAACATTTTTGAAAATATTGAGTCCTTAGTCTAAAATGGAGACACTTCACATAAAATCTGGATTCCTGACTTCTCTTGAAAAATTGCAAGTTTTGGCCACACTGGATACACATTCTGGCACAACTGTGACTGGTGCACACTGAGGAGCTTTTGCTTCTTGAAGTAGGATATGTGTTCTCTCTACATGACAGTCCCTCACATTCCCTCTTCTCGTTCGCTCATTTACATATCCACCTGGCCCCTACAAGCCTTGGAGGTTTGAAACCCTGCCCCACTCTCCACCTGGCTGGGACAGAGTATCGTGTTGGGCTGGTGACCGCAGAGTATAGGACCTACATCTTCCTTCTATCTCTTTGCTTTAAATCATTCCTCTCAGACTATGTCTCACAGTCCCCACTTGTATTTCCCTCCTGTTCCGTTCCCCTTCCCTTATCCCCCAAGAAGTCTGGGAAGAGAATCTCTATTTAGGGAATATAAAATGACCAAAATAAACTCATGCTACCAAGCACTACCAAGCATGACTGGCAGCTCTGTGACCGGGGCACCTGAGGTCCTGTGCTAGGCTGGGTTGGACTCTGCTCTGCTCCACAGGCAAGTGGCTGCTCCCAGCCCCTTATAAACACAGTGCACAAGAGGGCATACCAGACATATAGGAGCGGCCATTGCAGTCTTCTATGTCCATCTTAGAGTCTGCTGAAAGAGAAAATAGCTGTGATTAGAAGCCAGATCTGGGAAGGGAAGAGGTTTCTCTCTAACATTCTGGAATTAGCAAGTTTGCTCCAACCCTAGCCTAAAGAACGAAAACCTCCTACTTGGTCCTGATGATAAAGAGTGTACGCCAACTTACAAACTCCAACCTACAACTTCTGCAGGCTTCCCCAGCCTCTGGAGTGGAAACACTGTCTTACTCCAGAGTGGTCCCAGTTGTGTTGTTTGGAGAGTAGACCCTCCTCCTGTAGGTGGAGCTGACACTGTGGGAAAGGAGACAGGTTATAGCCCAGCCTTCTGGAGGCAAAGAAACCAGCCCCACAGAAGCACTATACCTTGAGAATAGGGTAGTAACAAGGGGAAGAAGCTGGATTCTGTCTCAAGGGATTCTTTTTGGGGGTGTGTAGGGGAGGGAAGGGGACAGGAAAGTAGAAGATGGAGAGCAGCCCACCTCAGGTTCAGCGAGGAGTCCTCCACTGAAGGTCTAATAAACAAATTAAAACTTTAAGTGGCTTTTCCCCCACCTTCTTGTCAATTACTTCGCTATGTTTATTTTTTTTTAAAAGGGGGAAGACTGAATTTAAAATGCAGGTTAGTCTATTTAAGAGAAGGGAGCAGTAATTGGCAGTAGAGTATTAAACAAATCAAGAACTGAGAACAATTAAAAGTGATAATTTGTTCCAATGAATTATCTCCTTAGGAGCCTGTGGGAGGAGGAAAAAAAATCTCTTTGGTGGAAATTTACATACCTCCAAAATTGATTTCACCAGTCATCTAATAAAAAATAAATAGTCCAGGGGCAGATTTGGGGGCATAAGAGTGGGGCAAGGGAACAGCCTGAGCTGACTTCAGGATTCCTGGTCTCTTCAAAGATCTCTCTGAGGCAGATGGATGAAAATCTTTTGCTTGTAATACTATACTGTTAGAGGCAAGGGTGGAGGATTCCGGGGGATGCACAGGGGGAAAAGTATCTATTACCCTCTCACCCCTCTCCCCCACGTCATTTGGGTGCTCAGAGACATCATACTCTTCTGAAAAGTCTCAAGAGAAAACCCGAGACATGGGGTTTCCTTCGCTTCACAAAGCAGCTGTATCTTAGATCTCATTAGAGAATCCTAGTCTCACCCCGGGAAGTCCGGGTGTGGAAGAAAAAATTATCTAAGTTTATTTTCAGTTCTTTTCTTCACATCCTCCCTGGAATGGACTGAGCTTTGGGATCAGACTGCTAGAGCAAGCCACAATAATGAGTAGTTCCTTGAAGGTTCCCTTAGGGGTAATGATTAGAAGACCCCAAGTCCATAGTGATTAGCAAACCCATACCCTCTGGAACTAGCCATAGAACTTGTGGTAGGCAGAGATTCAAAGAATGAGGAAGGGTGGTCTGGTACTCATGGGGCCCCTTTCATTTACGAATCATTAGCTCCATAATTGCCCTTTGGGATTTTTCGAAATTGCAAAGCTAAGATGCCACATATGACTTCCCTTCCTTCCTCCCCATGCTCCATGCAGGAGAAGCAAGAATGAGCAAGATTTCCTCCATTTTCTCTTGGAGAAACTGAGGCTCTGAGAGATTAAATGACTTGTCTCTGGGCTCATGACGAGACTGGAAGAACAACACAGGTCTCCCACTGCTCTGAGCTGTGCTCTTCCCATTAAACCATCTTGTTTCCTTTCAAAAGTCATGGATCTGGGGCGCCTGGGTGGCTCAGTGGGTTAAGCCGCTGCCTTCGGCTCAGGTCATGATCTCAGGGTCCTGGGATCGAGTCCCGCATTGGGCTCTCTGCTCAGCAGGGAGCCTGCTTCCCTCTCTCTCTCTCTGCCTGCCTCTCCATCTACTTGTGATTTCTCTCTGTCAAATAAATAAATAAAATCTTTAAAAAAAAAAAAAAAAAAAGTCATGGATCTTCTTGCTTTTCCCTGCTTCTAACATCAATTAAGGCATCTCTTCCTTTGGTGTGACCCCCGAGGGAGTGGGGTCTATTACTTAAAAAGAAGAACAAGTTGAGCAGGCTTTAAGGGGAGAAATATGCTAATGTAATATAATGTGTGTGGTGTGTGTGTGAGAGAGAGAGAGAGAGAACACAAATGAACCAGGGGCTAGATAAGCACTAGGTAGGCAGAACAGTTGAAGGAGAGCATTCAGCGAGTACTGGCTCAGGAAGTGCATCTCATTCTTGGACACCTGCCCAAATGGTCCCAAAACAATTTCCAGAAGGGTCTGAAGGAGTTGTTTTCTGAGTTGGACTTTGTTCCCTGCAGTAAACTGAGCTCTTCTGCTTCTTAATTGCTCTTAACAGGTGCTCCATGACACATCTTGGGCAAAATCAGTATTTGGCTGCCTCTAGCAGGTCCTCATGCCAAGTTGGTAACCCTGGAAGTGAGAGCGGACGGAGATTCTGCTGTTCCCAGTCCTGGTATTCTGAGCCAGGAGCAAATCGGTAGATGTACTTCACTGTTTGTTCAAGTCTCCAGGCAGCACGTCCCTCCTCCCAACCTTCCCACTCCCCGCCCGTCAAAGCACCTCCTTCCCTGCCTGGCCAGGCAGGCAGATCTTAGTGTCTCCTTAGAGGAACTGGGTCAAATTAGGCACTGCCAATTGGAGACATACCGTAGGGGGAGGAGGTATAAAAAGAGAGAAGTTAGTTACACAAGACAGGTTTGGCTCAAAGATCTTGGAAAGAAATTGGCTTTATAGCAACCTAGGCGTCATTTAGTGATGGAGGTAGGCACATATGTACTGTAAATTCAGTTCAGCAAGCTGAATACAAAGCAACTAGAAATAGCTAGTTTCCCAATTCAAAAGGAAGTGTCTCTGTGAGGAGGGAGGAAAGGTTGGTCATTGTAACCTCTGGAGACAAAGATTTTCTTCCCTGTTCTTTTGAATCCACTTGGCACTGTAACAAGAGTCCTCAAAAAAAAAAAAAAAAAAAAAAAAAAAGAGTCCTCTAGGGCCCTGACTTTCTCCCATCAGCACAATATTGCATCTGAACAGGAAAGGGCAGGAATGGACGTTCCTTCTAGACAGATGATTTCCCACCACACTTCCTGACAAGCAACATGTCATGAACAATCCAAGGTCTGACTCCTAAGGGCAGGTCACGCATCGGCTACCCCCGCCCCCAACCTCCTATCTCCACAAAAATATCCCTACCGCTTTCACTATTAGGTGACAAAAATGTCAGAAAGTTAAGTTCTCTCTATGTAGTGGCTCTGAACGCCTGAAATAAGATGGACATCACAAGTATTTAAGGCTCTTCAAATCCTCTAAAGAATCCTGTTTGATCCAGTGACACTCCACAATTGGAATTTAAAATACACTCCATGTGGTCTAGTGTGTAGAAAGGTAGCAAGGAAGATATTGTTGGGAAAGAGAGTGGAAGTGGAGAGAGCAGCAAGGATCTGTGCCATCCTTTTGGTTATTGTTCCCGAACTACAGCAGGGAGAAGCAGACATCTTTTCTCTAGTCTCCCTTAGGACCTGGGACCTGGAGTGGAGTGGAGTGATTATTAACAAGACAGAACTTTTCCACCTGCCTGGGAGTCAGCAGTTCAGGTACTACAAGTAAACCAAACCCACAGCATCATCCTCTCTTGTCTCTACCTTTGTGAACTGAATGAAATCAATATGAAAACGTACTGGAGTCGGGACGCCTGGGTGGCTCAGTTGGTTAAGCAGCTGCCTTAGGCTCAGGTCATGATCCCAGCGTCCTGGGATCGAGTCCCACATCGGGCTCCTTTCTCCGCAGGGAGCCTGCTTCTCCCTCTGACTCTGCCTTCCACTCTGTCTGCCTGTGCTCGCTCTCACTCTCTCTCTCTCTTACAAATAAATAAATAAAATCTTAAAAAAAAAAAAAAAGAAAAGAAAAGAAAATGTACTGGAGTCTCTTGGCAGCCAGGGTTGTGTTTCAGAGCTCTGCATAACTGGGGAGGGGAAAGAGGTAAATGATTGAGGGAGGAAGTAGAATAAGGCATTGTCAGCAGCCTGACTGACAACCTGCCCCTTTCCAGGAAACAGACCTTGACATCCAGCAGTCTACAACTCTGAAATGATCTTTAGGGTCAACCTAGTGCCCTCTGAAGGAAACCCACCAACCTTTTCTCAGCTCATGTGTCTGTCTTTACAGCAAAAAGATCTGACTCATTTTTTTACCAGGCTATAGATGGTGACCTTCTATGTACAATATAATACTGATGAAGACAGCTCGACTTCATTATCCAAGTGCTTGGGGAGCAGGGCTAAGGGGATGAATTCTCAGGTCATCCTAGGAATGGCCAGTCTCTAAAACAAGAAGGGGTAGGAGCTGGAAACACAACACCTGGACAGTGAGAAAATATCATCTCATTGTCTCCTTTTAGATGCATCTTTTCTCTTGTCCTTTGTGCTTCCCTGTCCTCCCCATGTAGACTGTGGGAGAGAGAGAAGGCTAAGGTTTATGGGTGGGAGGAGAAACAATTCTACCCCTCCCATGTCTCATCTTAGGACTTAAGGAACTAAGGAAAGGGCCAAACTAAACAGTTTAAATCGCTAGGTATGATGCACTTGAGATAATACTCTCTGGGTTTTTCAGATATACCCTTGAGTATTTGAGCTCTGTGTTTATAGAAAGGCCCCACAAAGTCACTGCTATTCAGCTGTATGTTTGGGCAGGGGTGAGGGAAGTAGGGCAGCAGAGTTCAATTTGAATTTAATAATAATTATTTTTGAAGCCAAAGATGCCCCCAAACAAAGTTAGCTCTATCTATCAAGTGAGGTTTGAAATTACATGGAATTCTCAATGAACTCTTCTGACTGGGGTAGGATAGACAGTAACCATTTCCTTTGGTGGCAGTCCTGACTGGAAGTCTCTAACGCATGCTGTTTGAAAGGGTCCACTGTTGTTTGGACCAGAAAGATGTTTTTGGGCTCCTCCACTAACAGAGAATCTTGTGACAATCCAATTTAGTAAGCCTCTCTTCATGTGGAGGGCCGGGGCAGGAATGTTGTAGGACCTGGGGAATCTTGGAGCTAGAATGGAGCTGAGAGATGATCTCCAATCTCTTTGTTTGTTTGTTTTTTTAAAGATTTTATTTTTACTTATTTGACACAGAGAGAGAGAGAGATCACAAGTAGGCAGAGAGGCAGGTGGGGTGGGGGGAAGCAGGCTCCCTGTTGAGCAAAGAGCCCAATGCAGGTCGATCCCAGGACCCAGAGACTATGACCTGAGCTGAAGGCAGAGGCTTAACCCTCTGAGCCACCCAGGCACCCCATCCAATCTCTTGGTTTTTAACAGAAGAAGGAATTAAGCTGAGTCACCCATCTGGTTAGTGACAGAATTAAGACAAATAGAACCCAGGTTACCAGGCTGGTAACCAGTCTTTTTCCATTATAGTACAAAGTTAAATCTTGCCACAGTGGGAAGGTTTGGGGTCACCATGCTTACCTTCTTTTTGGGGTGTTGAACAGTTTGGGGGTCTGCATCTTAGTGACTTAAACCCTTGAACTAGAAACACAGGTTTATGGATGGGAAGAGAAATCATCCTCTCTTCTCCCATGTTAGAGAATCTGAGCCTGAGGAAATTGCCAACCTAGATGCTCATTAGGTCTCTTTAAGGTAGAAACAGGACTCCTTGACCTAAGGATTACACCAGCATATGTATTCCAGCAGAGTCTGTAAGGTTGATGCTATTCCCATTGGTGGGGTGGGAGGGGACACGCCATTCATATCAGCACTGTCCTTTCTTAGATGCTTTCGTCAGATAAACCTTGAAACTGTCTTCCTGTTCCCAATACAGAATCCACAATTCTTTTGAGAAGAGGAGGCAAATCAAACAGCTTAGAATTCAATCTTCTTCTGGCAGGGTCAAGAGACCAACAAAAAGAGGGAGTCCCTCTGCTTATAGCATTGTCTATACCCACAGGGCTCCACAATCTTATTTGTTCCACTAAAGTGAAAGGAGCCTAGTAATACTGGCCCAACAATAACTTACTTAATTTTTTCCTTGGTTATTTTGTGTGTATGTTGAGGGAAGAAAGATGGCCAGTTTGGGAGAAAATAATTCCTTTGTGGATGTTAATAGGAGGTAAAAGGTGGGATAATGTTCCTACCATGCTGGGAAGTACAAGTGCAGATTTAAACTAAGAGAAAATAAAGAAGAAATGTCCAGTTGCATTTTCACTGGAAAAAAGTCAGGACTTCTTTCTGAGCCAAGTCCCAAAATGTGCTCTACCCTTAACCTACTAAGAGAAAGGGGATTTCCCAGGAGCTACAATTGAACTAACTAACTGCACTTGGTGGTCAAGAAAGACATTATATTTTGTGCTTGAGACATCAGCATCTGTTGACTAGGGCAAGACATAATTCTCAACGGGCCAAACTGAGGGCAGCTCCCACCACCCTGCGACCCACCCCCAGAAACTCTGGTGAGACCTATCCTGTTTCCCAATGCAACACTATTTTCTTCTTTCAGGACTTTATTTTTATCTCATAAGCCACTCTTCTGACTATTCTCATGACCCAGGGAGTTGTCCAGATTCTCCGGCTTTAGGTGGTTGTAGGGAAGGCTGAAGTCCCCTGACATGACAAAGCAAGATTCACTGACCTACTGACAGACCCATGAGGAGATGTGGGATTCCCAGTTAGGCATTCTCACATGCTCCTACCAAATAAGAAGCTACATTTTCAAAGATTGTTTGATTTGCCCTTGTCCTGATTTTATCCTCAGAATCTGAGTTATCTTAAGTGGAAATATTGTAGGCAGTCAGACACCTGTTTTTTAATGCTTCCTAAGAATATAAACATGTACCTTCACACAGGTCAAGTCCATAAGTAGCAGTAAGGGAGTAACAACAGGCCTCAACAGTCTTCTGCTTGGCCATGATGATGGAAGGCCTAGAGCCGACATGTGAGCAAGCCAGGAACTTTTGCAGCTCACGACTGACTGACGCTTTGAGGGCTCAGAAGGGGTAGACTAGGACACAGGTGGAGCTATGAAACATGTCGGTGGGGGATCTGTAAGAGCCACAATAGTAGACAGTTTTGTTTATGGGAGGGACTGAAGCGAAAGAAGGTGTGCAAAACTTGACACATTTCAGTTGATAATGCATCAGATCTTCCCGGAAGCAGAGTTAGTAAATTCTTACCTTGGAGAGAGAAATGGGGTACCTTATTTCCTGAACATCTCATACCTAAAGTTCTGTGTTCCATTAAACTCCCAACTGTTTCCAGACAGGACCAATTACAAATTAAAAAAAAAAATTTTTTTTAAAGCATAGACATCAAATAGAAATTTCCCAAGTTGAGGATCTACAACTCTAGCAGACAAGGGCTAAGAAAATAACTGCAGATGGGGCTGCATGAGAAGGTACATGGAGGCCTCTTTTAGCTTATATCCACTTCCCAAGTCTGTGTCTCCCTAGAGTTGTCAGTCCCAGGGCTTCCTCTGTTACAGTTCTTTCTTAGGACTCATATGCAGTGAATCTCTCCCTTCCCAGGAAGGAACCTGCTTCTCAGGTTCCATAGACTTTTCACCCTACATGGTACCCTCGACAGCACTTTCCACTTCCACTCTAAGTTTCCTCTCTACCGCGTTTCCATTGCCTCTCAGGTCTCCTCACCTAGGCCTATGTCCTTCTCTCTAACCTTCTTCTAACCCCGAGTCCCTGGCACTTTTGCCCAGGTACCCCTCTGCTTCTCCTTTCTCCACTCTTTATCTGTTCTACCCCTGCCATACCCCACCGAGGAGCCTCGCGCACCCAGCCCCTGGCTGTCCTCCGTCCTCTGCTTTGGCCCATCTCCCGCCTTTTGAGGACCCCTTGACTCTCCAGTTACCTTCCCCTAAACCTTAAGCCTCACGCCAACCTCTCCCAGCACCCCGGCCAGCTTCCTCCCCTTGAGCCACAAACCAGGCAGCTATACCCTCTTCCCGCCAGCCCCCCACCCCCGTCTCCCCTCACTTCACGCCCAAGCCCCTCAGGCCCCGCCCCCGGCGACAGAGACCCCGCCCCCAGCGCGTCGCCCAAGCCCCGCCCCTTACTCACCTGAGGCAGCTCCGCGCGCGCGCAGGCTAGGGGGGTGTGGGAGAGGGGACGGTATTGGGGAAGAGGGGGGCGGGGCCGCAGGGGTCCCCCACTCTGGCCCGGGAGGCCCAGTGCGGGGGGAGTGGGGTCACTAAGGCGGAGGCAACCGGGCCGGACCCGGGACCCGGGCGCTCAGCGGCGGCGGCGGCTCCATCTCCATCAGCGGCTTCACCTGAGAAGGGACCGGCCCCCCCCATCAACCCCCCCCATCACAGCCGTCCCCCCTCCCCAGAACAACTTCCGGTCCCACTACTAGGCGACAGGCGGCGTGGCCGAACACCGAGCGTCCCTAAGCCGGGGAGACTGCTGGGGAAAAGGGAGAAGAGCTAGGGGAGAGTAGCCGAGCACCGAAAGATTCAAGTCGGAGAGGCGCGGTCATGCCCCTTCATCTGCATCTGATTTGCCAACTGGGCGCACATTGGACACCCCCCTCGTGCCCTGGCATATCTGCCCCTAGTGCCAAATTTTGCCCTGCCCCTACTAAGAGAATACTGTTTTTAACCTTAGCATTCTTTGCCTTTCCTTCCAAGTGTAGGAATGGGGAGGGGCGGGGAGGAGCTTAATAATGTCAATTTTTAAAACTCTTGGAGGTATTCTGAGGTCAGTCACCTAAGCAACGCTACAGATGCCGGCTGACCGCAGAGAAGGAAGTCGCACTTCTAGACGTCCCTGCACCAGCTTCCCTTCTCTCCTCCCCCCAACCTTGTTTTGGATTATCTCACTACACATCCCAGTACCAGCGCACCTCCCTCCTGCAACATGCTGACGCTCCAGCCTCAAGAAGTCTCAAGTCATAATCATTTCTTCAGTTGTAGACTTAAAACACTTTATTGATGTATTTAGAAAAGTGGAACTATAAAGGGGTAGGATTTCACCAGAATTGCCTCCCTGGCAACCCAGAAAGTGGAAAGTAGAAAGTAGAAAGTTGCATATACACTTTTCTTAGATGTATCCACATTCTCTGAAAACTCCCAAGAAGAGGAGTAGAATAAAGTGGTGGTATACATTAGCAGTGGAGGTTGGGTAGGAAGAGTGCTTGTTTACAGAATTTCCCCCCCTTCTAGCCCCAACAGCTCTCAACAAGGGGCACAATAGGAGTTATTTAACATAGTGTTGAAGGAGAGCTGATGCCTGCTTGGAAATGTGCAATGCATGTATCTATGTGTGGTTTAGGAAGGCATAGTACAAGGTTGTGATCCAAGAAGTGATGATGAAAGGTTTTTCTGTGGTAATGAGGGAAAAGGATGGTTATGGAAGGGGTTGAGAAAATGATTCTGGGAGTAGGTAATTCCACTTCACCTTTTCATGGGGTGACACGGACATGGACACGGTGCCAGGCATTGCTGAGCACACCTCGCAGGTTCCAGATTGGGGCCACGGAGTCTGGTTGCACATTGTAGCTATCATCCACAGCCTTACAAACAATGTTCAATTCCTTTTTCCCAGCTGGCACAGGTGCTTGCAGCTGCCATAACCTCCAGGCCCAGGCCTTCCGGGGACGTTGTTCCTCTCCATTCAGCTCAGCCACTTGCCAGGTTAGGCCCCCATCCAGAGACACATCCACCCTGACTACAGCCCTCCCACCACCACTCCATGCATAGCCCTTGATAGTCACCTCCCCTGATTGTACGGTCTCCCCATCCTTGGGCTCTGTGATGGCTGACTGGACAGGAAGTTCCTGAATAGATGGAGCCGAGTCAAAATCTACTGTGTCCCAGTCCACAGATGGAGAGAAGCCTTTGTAATCCCGCCGCTGCCAGTGACTGTAGCTTTCCTCTGGTTCCACGCTCACTTTGCCCAGCCATTTGACATGGCGGGCACCCACCACACCAGGAACCACCACCCGCACAGGGAAGCCATGGTCACGAGGCAGGGGCTGCCCATTCATCTCATATGCCAGCAGGACCTCAGCTTCAGGGTCCATGGCCTGAGCCAGAGGGATGGATGCTCCGTACGCAGTCCCTGTGGGGTCTGAGTCCAGTCCCTCAAAGCAGACGTGGGCCTCAGTTTCACGGAGTTGGTGACCAGCCTTGGCTAACACATCACAGAGGCGTGCCCCAGCCCAGCGTGCAGTGCTAATGGCCCCTGCATTCCACTCCAGACCTTTTACTTCTTTGAACTGAGTCATCTCAGAGCGTCGGTTTCCAGCGCACTGAAGAGTGACCGTGACCTCGTGCTTGGGGAACTGGTACAAGTCATCCAGGGATAGGGACAGTGACTGACACCCAGGTGGCCCTACTACATGCAGGCGATAGGTTTCTGGTTCCAGGTTAGGTACAGGCAGATGGTTCCGGGTGAAGAAGATAGGGTTAGGTGTAATATAGTTTTCTGTCAGCAGTTCAGGGGGGGGCTCTGCATTAAAGGGGCGTTGGCTATTGACCTTTAGGGCTGGGTGACGTACAGGATCATCAGCGTAAGGGTCAGAGGTCTTCAAGGTGGAGGGTGCTTTGTCTTCAGAACTCAGCTCCCCAACTTTGTACTGAGCCAGTATTTCACGCACATGGGCCTGGTCATGAACAGCATAGAGGGCCCAGAAAGGCTCTAAAGGACCACCTGCTGCTAACATCAGCTTTGATGGTCCCCCTGGGTGTAGATCCACAAATTCTGTAACATCAAACACCTCACAGCCCAGAGTTACCCAGATCCTAGTCTCAAGGCTGCTGTGAGATTTCACTTCCTCTCTGGTATATATGCGTGATGACTTCTCAGCAGCCTGCAGGCAGGACAGGGGTAAGCCACAAAGAAACATAAATAGTAAGAAGGAATCACTCTGGCTCACCCTGACCCAACCCATAAAGTCATGGCCACTGTGAAAAAGAGGTAGTAGACTCCATCTTTAGTCTTCAGGAAGACAGTATCACCATGGGCTCTGTATTAATAGACTGGGTTGTCTGGGGAGCTTAGTAGGGCCCCTCTACTTTGACAGTGAAGTCCCTTCCTCCCCCACTTACCCTGCACCGGTGGTCATGATAGGCCAATACTGCACCGAGGCCTAGCAGAGTCCCCATGACTCTCCATCCCCTAGTGCTGGAGTTAGCACCAGAGAAGGCAAGGCTGGGGCACTGGGGCTGAAGTGAATCATTTGTAGAGCAGGCCCGAATGCAGAGCCTTGAGGGGACTGATTGGAGCCTGGAAGAGAGAGAGGTCTTCTTAGTAGCACAGTTCAGATCATATGGGAGAGAAAGTGAAAACCTGGGGTTTACCAGGTTGGCCATTGGTTCCTTCAGTTGGGACTATTGTCCGTCTACGGATGGGTGGGGCAAATGTGTGAGTTATGGCTTTCCCTTCCCTCCCTGGCAGTCACCACAACTGTCTTATGTGGTAGGTTAAACATCATAAAGATACTGGGAGTGAGAGATAAGGGCCAGGAGACGAGTTCTAGGATCGGTTGGCTTACCTGCAGGCCTGTCGGAGACATGGGATCACAGCCCTGTGCAGCAGCATTGTGGCAGACCTGTGGGAAAAAGATTCCAGGATCAAGAAGGGGATGATAATAGGGCAACTTGAGGAAATGGGTGGAAGGAAGACAGAAGGTAAGCAAGGAACTCCCTGGGCAAATAAGGATACTTTATCATGGTAATGAGGCCAAAGGATGGAAGTGTGTGTGTGTGTGTGTCCCTAAATTGGTCCTTAGAGAAAACCTAAAGGACTTCAGAGAGACTGTAGAGACAGGCTGGATGGGAATGGGGCAACAGAGAGGGGGCTGGTCTTCTAGAATCACCTATCTCCCATCCTCCATTCTCTACTTTGTCCACTACAGGGAACAGTGATCCAGGCCAAGGGCCTAAAGGACAGAAGCCAAAATATCTACAGTCCAGTTTGCTGGTTTATTATTTCCAAAGTCAGCAGAGGACAACTGAGGGGCAGATTAACTTAGATAGGGACAAAAAGGTGAAAAAGGTAGTGGTAGCCTAATGAGACGAATGAGCTCAGATTCTGGAGTGGAACTGTTTTGGGTTTGTGAAACCAGACCTGCTGTTAACCAGCCCCATTGCCTGGGCAAGATACCGAGCCTCTCAAAACTGTTGTCTTTGTCTGTGGAATGAGGTACCTAGCAGAATAGCTGTGAGGAGCAAACAGGTAATAACGTTGTCTTTGAAGACCTTTCAGTCCCCTCCTTTCCTCTACCAACCCTAGGGAAAAAGAAAATAGAATCCAGCTGGGAACTGGACCCCAGCCCAGGGTCCCCACCCTTGCCCTGTCTAGGTCATGCCTGTGAACTCAGCAAACTGGGAAGTTAAGGGCCAGGTGTCAGGGGATGGGCTAGAGAAGGAATTTTTCCCACTCTGCCCTGTAGCAGTTCCTTCCTCAGAGCACTGAATAGATCGCAGACTCGAGGAATGCCAAAATAGGGAAGAGTGAGAGAAGTCCCAATTGCTAGTGAAATGCTAAAGGGGGCAGACAGGGAAACTGCAAGGGTGACAGGAGCAGGAACAGAGTCTGCATTTTACCCCTGGGCCATGGGATCCTCTCTTTCCCTCCCACCTGCCCTCGATGCCAGCAGCCCACTTAGAATAACCAGGCTGGAGTGGTCCAAGTAGGGCTGTCTTACAGGTGAACTCCGTCAGCTCAGTGTCCCAGGTTTGGGAGAAGCAACCTTCTGCTCTAAAACAGATGCCACACCCCTTGTCCGGGTGGTGGCCCCTCACTCCCTGGGGCACTTTAGGTAGTAAGATATATCCAGCTCCAAAGCACAACCACCCAGTTCTATGCCACTGCCCAGCTGCTGGCACAAGTGTCTCGAAGCACCAACTGCGCCCCTAGGAGCAGCTGGGCAGCGGGAGCGGAGGCGGTATCGGCAGTTTTTGTTCAAACCCACTGGCCTCGGAGCATTCCCGGGTCCCAGGACCCCGGCCATTGCTTGCGTTACCAGGCCTTCCTCCACCTCCTCCCTCTCTCAGCTCCCAACCACCTTACCCGGTTCGGCGTCCTCTCGGTCCACTTGGCGGCTGCTTTACCCGCCTGGCTCCAGACGACTGGGGGCAAAGGGGCGGGGCCAGCACCATGACGTTGGGCCGGAGTGAAGGACCACTTTCGCCTCTCAGCTCGTCCCCTAGCCATTGGCTGGCCGCGGGCCGCCTCCCAGCTGCTGTGCCCGCCTCCTGGAGGCTGAGGCGGGCGGGGCGCCACGAAGGCTCCGGGCTAAAACTGGCTGTTTTCTTTTTCCATCCCCGCTAGACATGGAATGGGACCCTCGCTGTTGTCTGGAACCGGGCAATGGAAGGTGTCGAGGATTCCAAAGGCTGGGCTGAAGGTGGGAAGTTTTGAGATGCCCCCGCCCTGCCCCTAACAGCTGAGACACAAGGTGCGTTTACTGAAGAGGCCTTGAAATCCAGCCGCCTTTCTCCCGGCTGTGAGCTCCGCCTCTACCCTGTTTTTGACAAACCTCTGTGTTGCAACTACAACAACCTTGTTTGTCTTTTAGTGAAAACAAGGTCAAGCAGTCAATTCTCTTATATCCAACATTAAAAGCAGAAATGAAACCTAAACAGTGGTTCAAAGACTTTGAAATCCCTTGGACTTGATTTTCGTCCTCAATTATGGAACCAATATAAATAGCCATTTTTTCCTTAGTTAACTCAATTAAAAAATCATTGGTCATAACGAGGGCAATAACATTTTAACACTCCAAAGTAGGAAGATTATAATCGCTCATAATCTCAGAGTAGAGAGCACTAAGACGACGTTTGCAATTACCCTTTATCGTTTGGTGCAGGACTGAAAATTTAGTTATTTGGCTGGCTGTGAACCTGGGGCAAACGTACCCACACTGCCCCCTAGAGTTCAGAAGGTTGACCTACAACCTTACTTTAAGTGAAGGTTTCATCTTTAATTTTGGAAGATCATTTCCTCTCCCTTTCTGCTCTCCTAAAGTGAACTAGAGCTTTTGCCAGGAATCAAGGAACCTTGGAGGGAGTACTAGGAGACAGAGGGAAAGGGGACTCGACAGAGAAAAGGTGATTTTGGCCTAGAGGTTTTTGGAAATTGATTTCCAACTCCGCTGTGTTCAATTAAATCTTTGGAGAGATGTGATGCCCAACTTATCCTATCAGCCTTGAAAAACAGGCTCAGCCCAAGGATACAGAAAAATCAGTTAGGTACTGTCTGAAGCCAGAGGATAAGACTTCTCCCTAATAACAGGGTCGCCTTGTGTGCCCTACATGTACTTTAACATAATTGACCTTTAAACCTCAAATTTTCTTCATTTTACAGAAGAAGAAACTGGGGCAGAGAGCAGCTAAGAAACCTGATCAAGGCCACAGCTGGTAAGTTGTCAGATGCGTCTGCAATGCCAGCTTTGTTTGACACCAGTCCTGTTTCCTGTCCTGCAACCAGACCCAATCTTTCTCCCCCAATTAGACTGTGAAGGACTGAAGGGCTTCAAGTACAGTAGCAAACAAGATCAGATCTAGGAGAAATTTTCCTGTTGGGGTAGAAGCCACATCAATCACAAACGCAAATTTAATGATTTCTTTAACCTTCTTTAGGTCATGGACCCCTCTGTGATACCAATAAGGCAATGCACCCTTTCCCTGTAGAAATGCACATAAACTTTTGCGTCTTCAAAGGATTCACAAATATGACCTCTTCCTCCAGTCTCATCAGTTGTCTGCCCAGAGATCTCTCCCTCCCCCACCAATATATATTCCATTAAGAAGCCTATAAAAATAAGCTAGGTCGGATTTGATAAGGTCTCTAGTGACCTGGGAATAGAGTTTCACAGCAATAAAGGGAATATTTTCCAAGCTATGTCATTATTCAAGAAAAGATTAAAGGGAATAAGGAGATAACCAAGATGTAGAAGAGGGTGCGTTTCTGATTTGATAAAACACTGGAAGCCCTTTCTTCCAAATTTCTTGAATCAGACAAATAGCAAAAAAAAAAAAAGGAATAGCAAAGAGAAAAAAAGAGAAAGAAAAAAAGAAGCAACACTCCAATACACTTTTCTTTTCTTTTTTTTTTTTTTTCCTTTTTTACTTACATTAAATACATCGGTAAATCAGCAGTCGCATTCTGTTACCACGATTGTTATGTTGGGAGAGGAAGAAAAGGGGAAAAAGGCAAATGCTTTCTTAGAAGAAAAGAAAAGGATACCCCACCCCCAAAAGAACTGATCAGAAGAAAAAAAATGAAGAGCTGGGAAATAAAAAACTAAGATCCCCAAGCCCAAGAGAGCTCAAAGGAAAGCAGAGGAGCTAGTAGGAAATAGAAGGAAGGCAGCAGATAGGCCCAGAAGCTAAGGCCAATCCTGTTCCACAGGGGGCTGTGGAGGGGAGAAGCCTGGAGAAATGGTTTCCCAGCCCCAAGGCAATGAAACACTTCACTCCTGTTCCATGGGGAAAGATGCAGAGAGAAACAAACAAACAAACAAACAAAAAACCCAAAAAACCTTCATTTCTAAGGAATCTAAGAGAGCTATCCTAGTTCTTCCACTTATAAGGACGCACTGGGTGCTTTGGGAGGCTGGTGGGTGCTGGGAAAGGAAAGGGATAATGTATGTGTGTTTCAGGGCCACGGGAACTAAGGCTGCCCCTGGAAAAGGAAGGGAAATGAGTCCTAAGTGGAAGAACCTAAGCTGGGTCCTTCAGAGTCTCAGCTCCAAGGATTTTTCAGCTGCTCTGGGACAGAAGGCAGTCTGCAAATCAAAGGGTAGAAAGGTTCCAATCCTAGGTCACTGTGACCTTTCCTATCTTACTTCCCCCAATTCTCCCAAAACTCTGGGTTGGAACAAGGAGTTTAGAGTTCTCTCTTGCCTTGATGACTTCCCAAAGACATCCTAAAATACCTGATGAGGGATGCGAGGAGTGGCTAGAGATTTAGAAAGGACCCATGTTCCCTGGTGATGTGAGACAGCTGTGACGGACCTTCAGTGCCAGTTGTTCCCTATCCACAGGAACAGGTGTTACAGTATGAGGGGGCCAACAAGTAGGCCTCTGTGGTATTAGCCCCTAGTGGTATGTGGATTAAACCACTGGCTGGGGGTGGGTATAAGGATAAGGATGTAGGGACTAAACCAAACATACTAACAAAGGGAAAAAGATATAGGTCCTGATAGGAGGTGGAGGACAGAACAGACTGTACAGTGAGAATAAAGATCAGACCTATTTACAGGGAAGTAGAAAAGACATGGTAATGGATGGATCATTGAACATGAACCTTGGGAAAGGACAGAAAACTCCTCCCTCTTGCCTGACCCCTCTTTACTCCCATACCATGGCCTAGGCTATCCTGAGACCGCTCTCCAGTTGCTCAGTTAATTCCCCAGGAAAGGCAAACCTATACTCGAGAGCTAGGTTGGCAAGAATATAGGTTAAGAATCAGAGTTGGAGGAAGCAAGCAGTGGAGACAGGGCTTAAGTAGCTGCCACTGGTCCTGTTCTCTACAGCCCCTCCCAAAACCTCATATATATACTACCTTGGGTTCCATTTAATTAAAAGGTGAGAGGGCAGGTAAATCAATCAAAACCCCCATAAAACAAGTATCCCAACTGAACTACCACCAATTAAAGTGCAAACTGCAGGGGAATATTGTGGCTGGGGCTGAGGCCATCTAAAGGCCGGGGGTGGGGGGAAATGCATATGTATAAATCAGAGGATGGGTATCAGAAACTGGTCCCTCCCCTAATTAGATCACAGCAGAGCCAAAGATGCAGGCAACCAGTGAAGATTCTTTGGAGGACTCTGGGGTCCAGAGTCTCCCCCACTATGGGGGAGGAGCTACCTAAGAGGCTGGGTGAGGGGGTAGTTAGGCCTTGGAACAGTTCCAGAGCCACAGGTGACACTACATCTCCACCTCCTCCACCTCTGCCCAGTTAACTAACACAACTCCTATCAGGTACCCAAGAGCTTGCCTTCCATTTTCTCACCTCTACCTATAAACACCCTCCACAAGGACAACTCGTGGAGACTGCAGTGTTTTCATATGAGAAACTCCAACCCCCCTCTCCCAAAAAAGGAACTGTTTCCTTACTCCCTCCTGCTCTGAGCCTTATTCTCCCCCCAGGGCCCTTAATGTGACTGAACTGGAAATCTCCTTCCTCAGTTCCTGGGTTCATCACCTTCTCCATCCTGGGAAGAGGAGGAAAAGGAGATCAAGAACAGGGACTGACCAAAAGCAGAAAGGGAAAGGGCAAAGACGAAAAAATGTTTTCTGAAAAAATGAGGAGGAGGAGGAGGAGGAAAGATAAGTAGGTCTCTGTCTTGCACCTATAATACAAAGTGAAGAAAGTTTGTTTTGGAAGGTAAGTCCTGGGGATCTGACCTCTAAGCCCCAGAGTAGGGGTAAGGAGGCCAGTGGCAACAGCTGCCTGGTGTTGGTTGCTGAAGCGTTAAAAAGTGCCATGACGGAGCTGTCAGGAGGCAGCCCTTGGGAGCCAGGGCTCAGTGTGCTGTTACCGTAGGGGCTGTGTGCTGAGGGGTGGGGATGGAGGTTATTTCTTAGCTCTCGTGCTAGCTCCATACTTGTTTGCTGCTAGCCACCCCCTCAGTTGCTACAACACTGGCTCTTGTTCTGCTGGGACTGTTCATGAAGATCCACACCCCGGCTTCGGCCTGCTGCACCCCCCAGATTCTGGGGTTCACTCTTTGGCAACTTCTTAGCTAGAGATAAAAAGAGAAGGAAAAAAGTATGGTAGATTTTAGTCATCCCTCCAAAGGACTATGGGTGGGGGATGGGGAAGGGGGAAATATGGAAGATTAAAAGAATGTTTTGAAGAGGGTAAGGTTCACCTGTAACTATGTGGAAGATGGGGGGGGGGGGGGCTAAAGCTGCAGCCAAAGGATTGAGGTCATAATGGAAAGTTAAGATATTTCTATACCTAAAGTTTTCACAAGAGGAGACACTCCCCTCCATCTTTATGACTTGGGTTAGTGATCTTGTCTAGAGGCAAGGGACGAAGACGAAGACCCCAGGTTGTTCTGACCTTACCTATTGCCAGGAAGAGATCATTCACGTTCATAGCTGTCTTGGCTGAAGTCTCCATAAACAATAAGCTGTTGTCATCTGCATATGCCTGGGCCTCCTGCAAGGAGTGGGTATACTGGTACTCAGAATGTAGGGTAGGAACAAGTATTGCCTTTCCACTCCCATGTAGCACCAGAGCTAGGCAATATCCTAGGTTCCCTCACTTTAACTGCCCCTCTGAGCCAGCTGGCCCTGGACCCATATTTTGGTGACAACTCCCTTAAGGATAACTGGTGGTCTAGACAGCTTAATCCAACCAGCAGGTGCCAGGAATCTTAATCATGAGGAATGTAAGTTGGTTGGGGGCTTTTAGGCTGTGACACTTGAATAGTCCCTTTCCTCAAATTCAACTGTTCCCTCTTTCCCGTTTTCACACTGGTATCCCCATACCTGGTACTTCCCTACCCCTCTGCTCTGGAATTTACTTCTGTCTCCTCTAAAATCTCCTGGCTGTCATTAGGGTCACAGTGTTGCTGTATTTAACTTGGTGTGGAACTGGGAAATGAGATGATAAATGTCCTCAGGGCAGGTTTATGGAAGAAAGGTCCCAAGCACCGAGGGAGCGTGTTACAGAGGGATTCTCCAGGCCATCTTACTTCATACTCCACCATGCGCTTATTGGCCAGGTCAGCTTTGTTCCCCGCCAGGGCAATAACGATGCTAGGACTGGCCTGTCGCTGTAGTTCCTTTACCCATGTCTTCGCTCGGGCGAAGGTTTCCTAGAAAAACATGAGGAAGAGAAAGGTTGGCCGGAAAGACTGCCAATCCAGGCCCATCATCTTCAAAACCCAGTCTCAAAACTCACCTCTCCTAGACAGCCTTCCTTCACTGAAACCACTTGTGTCTGATACTTCATTACCTCAGTCTCACCAGCACTTGGAAGTACAATTTATATTTTTATTTTGCTAAGACCTGGTTTTCTCTTCCCCACCTAATTTAATTCCTATAAATAAAAGCAGGAGAATCTTCTCAGCCCACTTACCTGATTAGTAATGTCATAAACCACAATGGCAGCTTGGGCACCTCTGTAGTACATGGGGGCCAAGCTATGGTATCGTTCCTGCCCAGCTGTGTCCCAGATCTCAAACTTGACTGTTGTGTCATCTAGACAAACAGACTGGGTGAGGAAGGCCGCTACGGATGAGAGAATGGAGGGGAAGAAGTTGTAAGTTGGAGGATCAATGGGAAAATCCCAGCCCCCTTCACAATATCTCCATTCTCTAAGACCAATAACCACCCAGGTCATTGAGCTAAGGAAAAGGTTTTACATTCCCCTCCTTGTGTAGAGGTCCTAGAACCAGGATTAAGACTGCCTTCGGCTAAGACCCTCCTGCCAGAAGCTTCTCTGCCTAAGGAATGAGGACACACAAACTATGAAGATTAGAGAGAAGAACTGACAATACCAGTCATCTCACTTCTAACCAAAATAGAGGAATAAGAGATGATGACAGAAAATAGGCTTCAGATAAAGGTCACATTAATAATTAGTTAGAAGACTTTACAGCCTGATGGCAGATCCCATAGTTATCAATATTATTTGGCTGTTACTTTTTTATATATCTTCTGCTGGTCCAAGAACACCACATTTCCAAGGTGACTAGTAAAAGCGGGGAAGGAGTTAACATGGGAGTTCTCATAAAAGATCTTTTACTGAACTAGGGCCCTATTTTGGGGGTAGCAGAAGGTAGAAGGTAGTAAAGATGGGAAAGGCAGATGCCTTTTATCTTTTGTATTTAGTTCCAGCCTCTCTTTTACCAGGTATGTTTATCAGAATCATCTAAGGAACTTTTCCCAACACACCTGTCTATACCTCCACCAACCTCACTCTATTTCCAATACTAATCAGTACATCTAGAGTAGGGCCCAAGCATGTCAGGATGAAAATGTTCTCCAAGTGATTTTGATACACATCTGTTATTATGAATCACTGTTCCAAACCAACCCTGCTCAAGGTGACACTCAACTGAACTTCAAATGACTTAAGAAAAACATGGGAAGACGACAAACTGAGATTTAAAAAATGAATGATTTTCTAGGTGTGCAATCAACCTTTCTAATTTTTTTTCTAGGAAGCAAGGGGCAAACATACACCTTCCTTTTGGCATTATGGCAGGTTTTTTTCCTGCTTTATAAAGGATTTCCATTCCAAGCAGCTAAAAAGGCCAGCTCCATAGTCAGGTCCCTACATCTCCCTTCAACATTGTCCTTCTTCTTTCCCTGAGGTACTCACCTCCAATGGTGCTTTCTTGGTACTCATGGAACTGCCCTTTGACAAAACGTAATACCAGGCTAGACTTCCCCACTGCAGATTCACCCAGCAGGACCAATTTGAACTGGCATATTTTGCTGGCCTGGGGCTGCCCATTGGGCCTGGCTGTGCTTCTGCTAGTCATGGCTAGATTATGAGAATGGGAAAGGGTGGAGGGAGGGGGATGCCACAAAGCGGCAAAGGGGGGAAGGGGAAAGGGGAGGGGACTTCAGGCTTCAACAGTCCTGCAAGAAAAAAGTGGGTAAAATTAAACACAAGGACATTGCAGCTGCAATCAATTTTAGAAAAAAGATAAATCTCTTCATTTCTTTGCTCTTATGAGGACTTAACAATTAAAATCATCCACCATTAAAAGGTTATCCCACTGAGAGGGTCCCAGGCAGCTGACACTCAGTGGTAATAACGGGGAGCAATAAAATAAGAATTGCGCCTAGGGGTGCCTGGGTGTCTCATTTGGTTAAACATCTATCTTCGGCTTAGGTCACAATACCAGGGTGCTGGGATCAGACCCTGTGGCAGGCTCCCTGCTCAGATTCTCTCTCTCTCTCAAATAAATAAATAAATAAATAAAATCTTAAAAAACAAAATAATTGCATCTGAAGTGGAGTTTGCCATACAACATAATTCTCATTTGCCAAGGGAGCTGATATGGAGAGACTGAAAACTGTGTGAAATACATTTATTTCCCATTTATTCCCCACCAGGTCATTTTTTTTTTTTTAAGATTTATTTATTTGAGAGAGAAAGAACACAAGTGGGAGGAGGGAGTGAACCTGGAGCAGGACACAGGGGTCGATCCCATGACCCCTGTCATGGGATCATGAACTGAGCCAAAACCAAGAGCCAGATGCTCACCCCAGGTCTTCAAAAAACAGCAAACTGATCAACTTTTGAGACTTCTTGTTTCCTTTTTCAGGGGGGGAGAGGGGCAGAGGAGGAAGGAGAGAAAATCTTAAGCAGGCTTCAAGCCCAGCATGGAGCCTAAGGAGGGCTCCAGCTCCCAACCCTGAGGTCATGACCTGTGCTGAAATCAAGAGTGAGATGCTTAACTGAGCTACCCAGGCACCCCCCAAATGCACCATGTACCCTAGATCCCCAGTATCCTGGTACTGGCCTTCCCCCTGGCTCCCATCTTTTTTCTAGCTTTCAAAATGAAAGATTTATTCTAGGGGTGTGGGATGAGTCACCCTCCCTAAGAGCAGAGGGGTTCCTCTGGTTCCATATCCTTCATACAATCCAGTAATCCTCTTGACATTTCTGAAACTCTAACCAGGGTCCATTTGCCAGAAAACAGACATCCAACAGACCACATTCAGCACCAACTCTTTCACTTTGCTCCTGCCACCTCTCCAAGTCTGAGAATATATCAAATTGAAAAATCTGTAGGCCTCACCTACTCTCAATTTGCAGCTGTCTTCCTGGTGCCTGGGGATTAGATAACCCCACATTAAAAGGGCCTAACAGCTGCAGCCCTCCGTATTAGAGGCAAAGAAAGAGGGTGTACCTTCTAAACACACACAGGAGTCTCCAGAGGATGATATAGGGATAAGTTTTTTCTTTCTGTTTTTTTAAAAAAAAAAAATTTTTTTTATTATTTATTTTGGGGGGGGGGGAAGGGTTTGGATGGGCAGAGGGAAAGGGAGAGAGAATCTTTTATTTATTTATTTATTTTTTAAAGATTTTATTTATTTACTTGAGAGAGAGACAGTGAAAGAGAGCATGAACGAGGAGAAGGTCAGAGAGAGAAGCAGACTCCCCGTGGAGCTGGGAGTCTGATGCGGGACTTGATCCCGGGACTCCAGGATCATGACCTGAGCCGAACGAAGGCAGTCGTCCAACCAACTGAGCCACCCAGGCGTCCCGGGAGAGAGAATCTTAAGCAGACTCTGCGCTGAGTGCAGAGGTGGACATGGGGCTTGATCCCAGGACCCTGAAATCACAACCGGAGCCAAAATCAAGACTCAGATGCCTAACCAACGGGTTAGGTTAGGTTAGGTTAGGTTAGGTCTGAGCCACCCAGACGCCCCGTAAGGGTAATTCAAGCAATAAACATTTGATGAAAATAAACTGAACTTCTTTACCTTTACCTTTCAAGAGGCTTGGAAAGCTGGTGGTGGAGGAAGAGACAGAGAGAGGTTGAGACTTTGAGAGTCTAATCATCCGAACCTGAATATATTTCACCATTCTGACTCGGAGGGGAAGGGAACTATGACATCAAAGGAGTGAGCATGATCAGCGCATACAAAACCTCTGTCTAAGGGGCGCCTGGGTGGCTCAGTGGGTTGAGCCACTGCCTTCGGCTCGGGTCATGATCTCAGGGTCCTGGGATCGAGTCCCGCATCGGGCTCTCTGCTCGGCAGGGAGCCTGCTTCCTCCTCTCTCTCTCTCTCTGCCTGGCTCTCTGCCTACTTGTGATTTCTCTCTGTCAAATAAATAAATAAAATCTTTAAAAAAAAAAAAAAAAAACAAAACCTCTGTCTAAAATCTAAGCTTTGCTTGGGTTATACTTTGTTCCAATTAATCTTTTCTTTCTCCAAGGTTGATTCTAGTAACAATCTGCAACTCTAGTAAAGCTAGGAAAGATAGTAAAGACAGGAAAACAGAAAAAATCATACAGGAGCCAGTGCAGAGGAACAAAGACTGTGAAGTCCAATTCCCTGGATTTATTTTACGGTTCTGCTTACTAGCTGTGAAGCTTTGGGCAAGTTACTAAATCTATTTGTGCATTCACTGCATCTGTAAAATAGGATAATAGCCTTATGAGCACTCACTTCAGAAGGCTGTTGTGAGAATTAAATAATAGAAATAACTGAAGTATTTGGCAAGAGTTCAATGAACATTAAGCTACTAATCATTATTAATGACATCAAGAAATTTCAGAGCCTTGCCTTCCACCTTTATAAAACAGAAAAAATACCTACCTCATAGAGTAGCAGTAAAGATTAAGGAAAAGATGTGTTTAGCATAGTGTTAAAAAAATAAATATTGTTGGGGCGCCTGGGTGGCTCAGTTGGTTAAGCCGCTGCCTTCGGCTCAGGTCATGATCCCGGGGTCCTGGGATCGAGTCCCGCATCGGGCTCTCTGCTCAGTGGGGAGCCTGCTTCCTCCTCTCTCTCTGCCTGCCTCTCTGCCTACTTGTAATATCTCTCTGTCAAACAAATAAATAAAATCTAAAAAAAAAAAAAAAAAAATATTGTTAGTTAGTGGCCCTGATTCACAGAAAAGATCAACTTAATATACTAAAATATATCTCAATATTAATTTTAACTAATATATTCCTAAACGGTAAGCTTTATAAGAAGTAGAGAAAAAACACAGAAAAAACAAGTGTAAAGAGGAAGTACACAGGGAAATGAGAGAGAAGCAAGACCTCAGAAAAGTCCCAAAGTAAACTTAAGACAGAGGAATATAAGAAATTACTCTGATTCTACTAGGTATTTTATATATCTCATGCCAGTAAGTCCTAAGAATCCAGAAATACACAGGCTATTTTCTGAAGTTTTCAGTGATTTCTGATGAAATGATAAAAAAAGTAAGAGAAATACAGCAAATTTTTCATAAAAAACTAAATTTAATCAAGAAAAAAAATTTTTCAGTAGGTTCCACATCCAGCATGGAGCCAACACAGGGCTTTGAACCCAGGACACTGAGATCAACACCTAAGTTAAGATCAAGAGTTGGTTACCCAGATGCCCCTCAATTTATCTAAGTTAAAAGAATATTCTTTATAATAAGATTTCTAACTTCTTTTTTTTTTTTTTAAAGATTTCATTTGTCAGAGAGACAGCACAAGCAGGGGGAGCAGCAGGTAGAGAAGTAGGCTCCCTGCTGAGCAAGGAGCCCGATGTGGGACTCCATCTCAGGACCCTGGGATTATGACCTGAGCTGAAGACCAATGCTTAACAGACTGAGCCACCAAGGCATCCCTAACTTCTTACTTACTTAGTATTAATTCTCAAAGGGAAATATATATATTATATGGAAAAATCTCTGAGACCTATTTTTAAAAAAAGATATAGAGAGGCCAGCACCTGGATGGCTCAGTTGGTTAAGTGCCTGACTCTTGATTTTGGCTGGGTTGGTGATCTTGGGGTGCCAACTCAGTGTGGAGCCTGCTTGAGATTCTCTCCCTCTCAAATAAATAAATAAATCTTAAACAAAACAAAACAAAACAAAACAAAAAGATTGTAGAACAAAACATATGGTTAGCTCCTGTTAGCTTCTATTTCCGTAATACCAAATTCTGCATAGAAAACAGAATGGAGGGACGCCTGGGTGGCTCAGTGGGTTATAGCCTCTGCCTTCATCTCAGGTCATGATCCCAGGGTCCTGGGATCGAGCCCCGCCATCGGGCTCTTTGCTCAGCAGGGAGCTTCCCCCTCTCTCTGCCTGCTTGTGATTTCTCTCTGTCAAATAAATAAATAAAATCTTAAAACCAAAACAAAACAAAACAGTATGGAGAGGTGCCTGGGTGGCTTAGTGGGTTAAAGCCTCTGCCTTCAGCTCAGGTCATGATTCCAGGGTCCCAGGATCTCTGCTCAGCAGGGAGCCTGCTTCCTTCTCTCTCTCTCTGCCTGCCTCTCTGCCTACTTGTGATTTCTGTCTGTCAAATAAATAAATAAAATCTCTAAAAAAAAAAAAAAAGAAAGAGAAAGAAAGAAAACAGTATGGAAGGATCCATACTCATCTGTTAACAGTGGTTACTTCTGAGAAGAGTGGGACTGAGAAGGGTAGTAAGTGAAGGACTCAGTTTTTTTCGTTCTACACAATTTTTATTTATTTAATTTATTCATTTATTTTAAGATTTTATTTGAGAGAGGGAGAGAGAGAACATGGGTTGGCAGTTGTGGGGAGGGGGGTGGAAGTGGTCAGAGGGAGCAGCAGATTCCCAGCTGAGCAGGGAGCCCAATGTGGGACTTGATTCTGGGACTCCAGGATCATGACCTGAGGAAGTCCCTTAACCGACCCACCTAAGATGCCCCTAAACAATTTTTTTTTAAAACAGTAAATACGCATTTTTAATTTTTTTTAGGAAATGTATTTAAAAGCTTTCTAAATAATTTTTAATGCTTTAAAAAATAATGGTGTTGATAGGCAGTAGTAAGCTTTCTAAATACCCATATATTATGGGAAAGCAAAAACTCTCAAATTTAAATTAGCTGGTCCATGGGCACCTGGGTAACTCAGTTGGTTAAACCTCTGCCTTTGGCTCAGGTTGTGTGGTCCCAAGGATTTGGTTCTGAGCCTGTGTCGGGCTCCCTGCTCAGCAGGGAGTCTGCTTCTCCCTTTGCCCCTCCCCAGCTTGTATTTTTTTTTCCTCTCTCTCTCTCCGCCTCTCAAATAAATAAATAAATAATCTTAAAAAAAAAAAAAAAAAGATTAGGGCACTTGGGTGGCTCAGTCGGTTAAGTGTCTGCCTTCAGCTCAAGTCATGCTACCGGGGTTCTGAGATTGAGTGGGAAGCCTGTTTCTCCCTCTCCCCACTGCTCCTGCTCTCTCTTGCTCTCTCTCAAATAAATGAATAAAATCTTTATTTTTAAAAAGATTTCATTTATTCAAATTTGTGAGAGAGAGGGAGCATGAGCAAGAGTGGGCAGGGGAAGAGGAAGAAGCAGACTCCCAACTGAGTGGGGAGCTCAACACAGGCTGGATTCTACAAAGCTGAGATCATAGCCTGAGCTGAAATCAAGAGTGGAAAGCTTAACCAACTGAGACACCAAGGTGCCCCCCCCCCCTTAATTCGGTTCCTAACCACTAGTTAAAGTTCTTTAGCTTTCATTCTCAAAATGTGGGACCAGATCCCTGGACCCTGAGATCACAACCTGAACTAAAGGCAGACACTCAAGGGACTGAGCCACCCAGGTACCCTAAATATAACCTTTAACAAAAAAATAAATTAGTTGGCCCACAAAATCCTAAATTCTGGGAATCAGTACTGCAAGAATCAGTTAAATAGGTTATTTTAGGGGCACCTGGGTGGCTCAGTGGGTTAAGCCTCTGCCTTCAGCTCAGGTCATGATCTCAGGGTCCTGGGATCGAGCCCCAAATCAGGCTCTCTGCTTGGCAGGGAGCCTGCTTCCTCCTCTCTCCGCCTGCCTCTCTGCCTACTTGTGACCTCTGTCAAATAAATAAATAAAATCTTAAAAAAAAATAGGTTATTTATTTATTCCTTTAGATTTATTTATTTGAGAGAGAGCACGTGGGTGTGCACATTGGAGCAAGGGAGGGGCAGGGAGAGAGAGAGAGAGAATCTCAAGCAACTCCCAACACAGGCCCGATCCTACAAAGCCGAGATCACAACCTAAGCTGAAATCAAGAGTGGGAAGCTTAACTGAGCCACTCAGGCACCCCTTAATTAGGTTCTTAACCACTAGTCACACAGTTCTTTAGCTCTTTTCATTCTCAAACTGTGAACTGTAAACCAACAGTTACCTTGAAATCACTTGGTGGAACGTATTTGGGGGAAAAAGCAAAGAAACAGAAAAAAAATAACAAGTCTACTGCAAATAGTAAGAATCACTCTGTGAAAATGTTTCACTTTATGTACACACTGAATTATGATATGAAATGTTTTATTATGAGTCATGATAAAAAAAAAGTTTAAAAAACACTGCTTTGGAGAGTGACGATGAAAGATGGAAGTGACAATGAAAGATGGGTTAATAAGGGTGGGAAAAAGTCTAGTTTTGGGGTAGGGTATAGCCTATGGTTACTACAGCATTTCTAGATGAAATTAAGCTGAGGGCTGAATATATAGCTCTCCAGGGGTCAGAGGATTCTCCAACCCTGCTACTAAAGTTATGATGCAATTATGAAAATGGGAAGCCAAACTAGACAGGGGCAGTCCTGTGTGGTGTTGGGAAGGGCTTTGGAATCAAGCTAGGTTGAGTTTTATTCTCTGCTTTGCCAGTTATATGCCACTGTGATCTTAGGCTCCTTACCCCCTTTGCCTTTCTGTTTCCTTATCTGTAAGGATCTTTGTGGAGGGAGTTGAGTAAGAAAAAGTAGCAAAGAATAGAACTGAATTCAATTCCAAAGTTCTGAGTACATTTAGGAAATTTTTTTCTCTTAGAGTATCTCAGAATCTGTGAGGAATTATTATTATTATTTTTAAAGATTTTATTTATTTATTTGACAGATCACAAGTAGGCAGAGAGGCAGAGAGAGAGAGAGAGAAGCAGGCTCTCTGCTCAGCAGGAGGCTCGATCCCAAGAGAGAGAGAGAGAGAGAGAAGCAGGCTCTCTGCTCAGCAGGAGGCTCGATCCCAAGACCCTGAGATCATGACCTAGGCCGAAGGCAGAGGCTTAACCCACTGAGCCACGGAGGGGCCCTGAGGAATTATTTTTTAAAACATATTTATGTGGCACTTCCTATACACGGTTTCGTAACAAAAGATAGGCCATCATAATGCTACACTTTAGAAAACAGATGACCCCAGAGAGGGGAAGAAAACTACAGAATGATAAACTGATCAAGTTTCCTTTGGGTGACATATATATGCTATACTCTAAGACACAACAGGAAAAGTTAACTAGATTCTTTGACTTAATCGCTCACCCCCCCCATCCTTTTTTTAAAAGTAAGCGCTACATCCAAGGTGGACCTTGAGCGCACAACCCCAGAGATCGTGACTCATGCTCTACCCACTGAACCAGCCAGGCACCCCAATTATTTGCTCATATTTTCACCCATTTCAAAGCATGTGATCCAAGGGGCAGAACACTAAGCCTCAATGTTCCTACTTTACAATAAGAAAACATGGGAGTTTGCATGGACTGAATTCTCATAGGCAGACACATGGCTCTAGGCCTGGGAAAACGGGAGGGAGTACGGGAAATGTGGAGATGGGAATCACAGACACATTCACACTGCAAAATCCGTCACCCCCTCCAGACAGTAAATTAAGCCAGAGCCCAGACACAATCAGCAAACTTTCTTGCTACCAAGCAACCTTGGGTTGTCACAGATTAGGAATTATTAGAAAAAACTACTTCCTACCCCAATGTGTCACCTCAATAATGTCTTACCTTCCCTGTTCACAGTAATTGATAGGCTGCCCATCATTGTGCCTTAATCTTTAATCCCAATGTGTATATAGGGTATCATGTTTTTTATGCAAAGCCTCAATGGCCAGGCTCTCAAAAGATCAGGGGTACAGAAGTGAAATATACATAAGATTCAAATGATTTGGGGCACCTGGGTGGCTCAGCTGTTAAGTGTCTGCCTTGGCTCAGTTCATGATTCCAGGGTCCTGGGATCGAGCCCCCATCACACTCCCTGCCTGCTTCTTCCTCTCCTTCTGCCTGCTGTTCCCCCTACTTGTTCTCACTTTCTCTCTGTCAAATAAATAAAGAAAATCTTAAAAAAAAAAAAAAATCAAATGATTTCTAGTGATTTTTTTTTTTTTGCTAAGAGTTGACAATAGGCATCCATTCAAAGACAAAAAAGAAACCACAGCCACCTGGCCAAATGGTGTGATGATTACCTTCAAACCTGAGGCAAAAAAAAAAAGGGGAGGACAAGGAAGTTATTCTTCCCTTCAATGCTTTCAGTTTGTAAGAGAAAAAAAGAAATCAGATTTAACTTCCACAAAAATGACCATTAACAAGGGAGAATCCTCCTGATTGAGGGCTGACAATGGCATTAGCCCACCGGGGAGGGGCAAGGCAGAGGATGAAGGGGCAAGTTCTTTATCATGGGCAGCACCTCTAAGCAGCTCAGGAAAGTATGAACAGGAAAGGTTTCTCAGCTTGCTGGTCCCAGCTAGAGCAAAACTATTCTTCAGGCCCCCTTCCACTTGGCATCTTTGAGTCTCTATGCCAACCACATTATGAAGACTTTAGAAGTCTATTACCTACTAACAGAGACTAACTTCCAGATATATAGGCACTGGAGTCTAGCTCACATCCAAATGTCAGCCCCATAAAGGTCAGTTTCCCAGATAAGAGGCAGTCTAGAGATCTAGTCTAGTCTCTGTATTTTACAGGTAAGGTAACTGAAGCACATAATATTAATCAACTTGCCAAGTATTACCACATAGACAGCTATTACAAATAATATTAAACAACTTGGGGCACCTGGGTGGCTCCGTCGGTTAAACACCTGCCTTTGGCTCAGGTCATGAGTTCCACTTTGGACTCCCAGCTCCTCTGGGAGCCTGCTTCTCCCTCTGCCTCTCTCTGTCTCTCATGAATAAATAAATAAAACCTTTTAAAAAACATTAATCAGGGGCGCCTGGGTGGCTCAGTGGGTTAAGCCGCTGCCTTCGGCTCAGGTCATGATCTCAGGATCCCGGGATCGAGCCCCACATTGGGCTCTCTGCTCAGCACGGAGCCTGCTTCCTCCTCTCTCTCTCTGCCTGCCTCTCTGCCTACTTGTGATCTCTCTCTGTCAAATAAATAAATAAAATCTTAAAAAAATAAAATAAAATAAAATAAAAAAATAAAAAACATTAATCAACTTGCCAGGTGTTATCATACAGACAGCTAAATCTTTTAGCAAGTACTCCTAGTCATGTACTCTTGATAGTAATAATGTATCACTATACCTTTTAAGGAAGCAGGAGATGCTAACTCTTAACTGAGCTCTGGAGAGGATGCCAGAACAGGAATAAGAGTTTAGACTGATTAGTTTCTGCCTGTATTCAGTTTAGGTAAGTACTTCCTTTGGGATTAAAAACAAGGTAGGCCTTCCCTGAGAACCAGAATCCAGTTCCATATTCTTCTAACAGAAGAACTCACACTATGCCTCTCTAGAAGGTCTTGACCAACCCTGCCAGGACAGTTGAAATGGAAATAATTTAATGGAAGGTAATAGGGAAAGAGTGGTAATTTTTACAGGAGTCTGTGGACCTTGGGACTAATCTAAAAGCTTTACCGATTAGGGAAGACAGGACAAAAGCCAGTAAATACCTTCAACTCTCAACTTTGTTTAGACCCCAAAACACTAAAATCTTGAACTGAGAGTTCTACTACTTGGCTCAGGTCTTTTTTATTGTGTTGATTCAAGATTAACTAATAAGTTGCAGTCTTAAAATGACAGAGTCCTGGGCGCCTGGGTGGCTCAGTGGGTTAAGCCACTGCCTTCGGCTCAGGTCATGATCTCAGAGTCCTGGGATCGAGTCCCACATCGGGCTCTCTGCTCAGCAGGGAGCCTGCTTCCTCCTCTCTCTCTGCCTGCCTCTCTGCCTACTTGTGATCTCTCTCTGTCAAACAAATAAATAAAATCTTTAAAAAAAAAAAAAATGAGAGAGTCCTTCCACTTCTCCCCACTCTCTCCCTTATATTTCCCCAAGAGGTAAAAAGCATGCTTATCTCTTATCAGCATGGTAGTACAAGCTCTTTATTATTGACCTAGAAAAGATAGGAATGCCCTTCCTTACTTTGTCTGCCTAGTAAACTCCTAATTTATCTTTTAAGGCCAAGCTCAAATGTCACCTTCTCCGTAAAATTGCATAATTACCCTATCACCCCAGCAGAATTCATCACTGCTTCCTCTAGGGTCCTACAGTATTAAGATGATACTTTTATCACAGTCCTTATATTACATGAGTTAATTGTGTGTGTCTGTTCTGCTGAACTATGAACTTCTCAAGAAGTGTAACTATTTTTTCTATGTCATTTTGACTCTCCAGAGCACAGCACAATGTCTGGTCCCTAGTAGGTGTTCACTAAATGTTCCCTAAATTAAGGATAAAGCAGTCCTACTTCCCTCCTTCATCTATTCCTCCCCTGTGTCATCTGGATAGTTTCTTACTCAGTTCCATTTGGGAATGTTTTTAATAGTCCTCAGAAAACCAATTCTCTCCCTGGCCTCTTTGTGATCTCCCTTGGATGCAGGGCCCTCTTGGGACCCAGCCCACAAAGTACTGTTGCAACTCACATGGGCTAACTGCTTTTCCTGTCACTCGTTACTATGCTCAGATGGCCTAATCACACCCCATATGCAGCCCTCCCACCCTAAGACTGAAGCAACGGTGGCTTAAAACAAAGTGCCTTGAGTTTTCAGCTGATGTAAATTGCTGAAAAACTTTGGGTCATTATCTCTATTAATTCCTGAGCTTGAGAAACGCAAGTTAAAAAAAACCCAAAACTATGAGGGCTAGAGGACATTCTGAAAAGGTACCCACTGCCCCTAAACCACAGCCACAATCTGGCCCAGAAATCTGCACACACTTTGTTCACCTGGTTGGCTCCTTACTAAGCTCAGTTACTGTTCAATGACTAAATCTTTCCTACAACACTCTTAGGAAGTGGAAGCGTATTGTGTAGGGTTTTAAGTTATTCTTCCTCCTAGAGGGCTGTTGCATTTCCTTATTTTAAGTTCATTCTCTAACACTTTGGTTTCCAATCTGAAATGCTTTAAGATTAGGGAGCAGCCTATACCCTTGCTTCTCCTACCCTATGTCTCCTTAGAAGTCAAATTTGTATCAATGCATACAAACAAGCAAACTACAGAAAAGCAATCCTTACTCCGGAGCAAACTAAGAGTTACAAGGTATGACTTGTAGTCAAGTATGGCTTGAAGAAAGACAGCCCTCTTCTCCAAATACAGTTTTTAACTCTAGATCTGTGTAAGACTGTTTCTTGAAGTCAGGCTTTGATTAAGAGGAAGGTGGAGGGGCACCTGGATGGTTCAGCGGGTTAAGCATCTTTTTTTTTTTTTTTGACAGAGATAGAGAGCACAAGTAGGCAGAGCGGCAGGCAGAGGGAGAGGGAGAAGCACGTTCTCCGAAGAGCAGGGAGCCCGATGCAGGACTCCATCCTAGGACCTTGGGATCATGACCTGAGCCAAAGGCAGCCTCTTAACCGACTGAGCCACCCAGGCACCCAAGCATCTGACTCTTGATCTCAGGTCATTGAGTTCAACCCTGCTGGGCATGGAGCCTACTTAAAAAAAAAAAAAAAAAAAAGTAAATAAGAAAGGGACAGGTATACAAGAATGTAGAGAATAATGGCAAAACCTATAGAGACGATTAACACACACACACACAATTTTTTCTGGGACTGCTTGAGGTACATAAAGTTTCTGAGGGCACTGTACAAAGGCTGGGCATACTAGAGGCTTCTAAAGCCAGTAAGGACAAATTCAATTAATAAAGTGGCAGAATGAAATGTCCCAACTGTACTGAGGTGTAGAGGAAAACAATTTCAAATCCAGAGAAACTTGAGTTTTCTCACATCACTACAGAAAGACAGATCCAGAGGCCCTTTAGGAGAACCATCATCTTTTAGGTTAACGAAAGGTCAGTGATATAATCTGAACATGCAGAGACCATGAACCAGAAGATAGAGGTCTCAAATTCCTCACGTTAGCAGAGATCCAATAATTCTCCCAAACAAATGATTTACCTAATCTTCCTTTCCTGCCCATAAAAGAGAAAAAGTATTGGCCATCTATTTGGGCATTTCCTAGGATGTCCAGTGCACAGGTCGGGACAGAAGACACTCCATGTTAAATTTTAAGAAGGTGAGGGATAACCTAGATATACCTCTCTGCTTGTTGATTTTGATAGAAGACAAATGAGCAGTGAAAGGAGCACAATAAATAACAGAGAGTCATTCCAGAAGGGAAAATTGGAAAGAATGAGAGACCAGAGTTTGGTGAGAACATGAAAACAGAATTGCCTTTGGTGGCATATCCCCTAAAGCAAAGTGAGATTAGTCTGATCTGTCTCTAGTCTTTGACCTTTCTGGATGTAATGAGGGAGGAATATGTGGGAAGGTTTACACTTTTTACATTTCTGTACAGCCTGAATATTTAAAAATATGTACATATTACCTTTGTAATTAAGAAGAAATGTAGTTATAAAACATGTTTGTATAAAAAGGTAAAAGGAGGAAGTATAAGGGAAAATCCAATAAGCTTCAATCTATGGGGCACTAAAGAGGTCAGCAGACCATTAAAAGTATTTGAGGGAGGGGCACCTGGGTGGCTCAGTGGGTTAAGCCTCTGCCTTCCGCCCAGGTCACAATCTCAGGGTCCTGGGATCGATTCCCGCATCAGACTCTCTGCGGGGCAGGGAGCCTGCCTCCCCCCACTCCCGCCTGCCTCTCTGCCTTCTTGTGATCTCTCTCTCTCAAATTAAAAAAAAAAAAAAAAAAAAAAAAAAAAAAATATATATATATATATATATATATATATATATATATATATGGGAGAGGGGGGACTCCTATGCCTTAGTCATCCATCTTCTTTTTCTCTACTCACCCCCTTCCTCAAATGCCTTACTGTTGAGGCATTTGATTCAACTTCCTTAACAGCACAGAAACCTGGGCTCCTGAAGAAGTACACAAAGAACAGGGGGTGATGCCAACTTTCTAGAATGGAATTTCTCACTGTTCCTAAAATCCCTTCCTCAGTGATATCACCTCTCATTTCCAGGCTTGGTTCCACCTAACCATTACCTGCCTGGGAAATACCCAAGTCTAAGTTCCACAAAAGTTTCACCAACTGTCGTCAGAAGATCTCATTGTGGCTGGGGATCTCTAATCCCCTTTCAAATGTGGATAATAAAATCACTGATTACCTGCTTCTAGGTCAGAGATACAGTATCCACCATAGACTAGATTATTAAGTGAGAAACAAACACCCCCCAAATCCAACTTCTTAGCTCTTTCACAGGACTGCAACCCAAACCCAGCTGAGGCTGGTAACAAGAAACAGAGACTGCACCATAAACCAAGGGAAAGAAAGTGCAGGGGCCGAGTTTGGAACATTCAACAGCCACAGAAAAAAAAATTTTTTTTAAACTTTTGTCTTCATTAGCTACCCCGGGAGTACCCAAAACTTCAGGTTACCACATCTCAATACTAAAAGAACAAAAGAGTGGGTCCCCCAAGACCCAGATCCTCTGGCCCACCCTTGAGCATTCCCAGAAGCTCCCGTAACTGATACCAGGCCCTGCTGCCACTTCTCCAACTAACTAGTCTTTTAGATTAGTAAAGTTTTCCTCTTTTGCCTCCGTTCTCACTCAATGAACCCAAATCGCTCTCGGCTCAACTCAGGGGCACCCTAGTTATTTTTATAATTGTCACTTTCCTTTTAGAGAATGCCCCTTACCCAACTCGGAAGCCTTCTCAGGCCCTTCTAATTAGACATTTCGAGAACCCCAGCCCCGGCTACCCTCGCAGCCCGGGCGTCAGGTTTGACCCTTCCTCACCTCCTGGCAAATGGCCTTACCTCACTCGTGGCCCCGTCCCTTTCCCCCAGCTCCTCCCTCTTCAGCGCTGCTCAATGAGGCCTGCCTCTGCCTTCACACAGCCTCCCGCGGACGCGGGCCTCCCGCGCCAGCCCCTGGCCCGACAACACAGCCTGGCCGCCTCCTGGGCCTCACCAACTTTGGGCTCCCAGCCCGCCCGACCCCCTCCTCATCGCCCCCATTGGGCCTGCCGGGGCCCGGCTCCCTGCTGCCCTCTCCAGTGGGCCACTCTGATCCCTTGCTGAGGCCCAGATCCGCCTCTGCTCTCAGGCCAGCCTGCTCTCCTCTCCCGGGATCCTCCGCCCCTGCCCTTGTGGGCTCCATCAGCCCAGTACCTGGGGCTCCGTCTCCCCCGTCGGGCCGAAGCCTGTGTCGAACAGACAAACAGCTGCAGCTCAACCAAACCCTCCTGCCCCTCCTCCTCCTCCTCGTCCTGGGGCGGGGGCCCCAGCCAATAGCACGATTACCCGCCTACCATCAAGGGTGGGCGATGTGTGCACTAATCCGCCAATCTTCTGGAGAAAGGCGGGCCTCTTCCGGCGCGGTCACCAACGAGTACGAGCGAGGGACTGGATAGGCGGGGCCCCAGACCAATATAGAGAGGGAAACTCTGAAGATGGACGAGGTGGGGGGCCATTAAAGAGCAAGCTTTCTGAGACGGGGGCGGTGCGCTGGTGACAGGCGTACGTGTCAACCAATAATATCTTGACAACCTAATGACTCCGCCTTTTGACTCATAAACATCTAATCAGGTGAGTGATGGAGGCGGGTCCAAGTGAAGCTTTAACCAGTACTGGGAAGATTCGGAACTTGAATGGCAGGCCAGGCGGGGTTGAAAGACTTAGGAAGGCCGCGGCTGACCTTCGCCCCTCCCCCCGGATTTGGCGGGGGCTGACCCTGGCGCCCCGCCCTCTATGACAAATTGACGGCGTAAAAAGAAACATCTCACCTAAGGACCCAGAGCCTGGGACTTTAAGTGGCACTCTTGTCGATGCGACCTCTTTTTTGTGGGGCCTCAGAGGACAGGAGTTTTTGGGGTGGCCGGTGCCGGTGGTCTGAGATGTTTTTCGGTGGGGTTGAGACGGAGGCAACTCCAGTTAAGTGGTAGCTTGGGGAGACTTTATCACCCTCCATTATAATTTTTCATACAGACAACTGATATATTCTGAGTCGTATGTAAATGTGATTAAAGTATCTTTAGAAAACTGTGATGTACAATAAAACAGAAAAACGACGAGCTTATCGGGAAATTCAGTGTTCAGGCGAATTCCCATTGGAGCCCACTACCAACCGCACTGCTGCTCCTAAGGCCCTCCTAAGTCTCTGAAATTCTGGAATTGCCACCTTGAATGTATATGTATGTGGTGTGTGTGTGTGTGTGTGTGTGTGTGTGTTTGTGTGTGTTGTCAGGGGATGATTCAGGTTTGTGGGGAAAGTGAAGTAGGTTTCTGTTTCCCCAGCAATAAAATGGGGGCTATATCCCAGTTGCATAAAAGTGGCTAAACTGGGTGAGGTGGGTAGCCCTGCACAGAGAGATTAGTGAAAGGGGAGCTCTGAAACCAGCTATCACATATACACATTCATATTCTCTCTCTCACATCATTCTTTCAGTAAATAAATATGTAATTAAAGGAGGAAAGTGATAAACTATAAAACTAGGAACTTTTGTTTTTAATGATTACAAACTAAATTACAAATAACGTTAATAGCAAGAACACTTGAAGAGGTGGGAGAAGAGAGACAAAATCATAAAAAGGAAAAATACTCTTTTTTAAACATTTGCATTACAAAATCCCAAGGTGCACGTGGCAACTCATCCACCCATTCCTACTTAAAAAACTACTATAACCTGAATGAAATATAAATATAATTGTTCATCCTTCTTTTAAAGAAAAAAATTTTCCCAATGCCCTCATTCAGTCCCAGCCCTAAAAACGTGTCAGCATTCTCAAAATGATGTCTAAACCCTAATTTCCACTCCTGTGGGGGTTGGCCTTCAGAGGAAGATGGGACCTAGGACATTAAGAACTAAGAATCTTAAAAGGAAGAGAAACATTCAGACAACTTTTCCTTGCCTCATAAGGCCATGGTAAAGCACAGTCCCTGTCCTAGAGCTTCTTAAACACCTCTTGCCCATAGGAGGGACAGATAGGGGGACTAGGGGCAATCATTTCTACTGTAGTCCCATCAGGGCTACAGAGACTGGAAGTCTTGAGTCTCCTAGACTGTTAGGTGAGATGAAACACTAAAACTAGGGTATAAACTGGTTGGTCTATTTTATAACCTAATTCTTTAAAACAGGGCTCTCCCTATGTTTTTGTTTTGCTTAGTTTTCAAAAGTTCCAACTTAGGTCCTCTGCTATCAGTTGGTCTTACACAGTGGCCACAGAAGGCTTGGTGTGTCTGTCATCTTAAACACAGGAAATAATAATTTCAGGGCTTTCAGAGATTGGGATGGCAAACCCTATGTGGGGGGTGGGGGGAAAGAGTCAGTCTTTTTTTTTTTTTTTTTTTTTTTTAATACCAGCCCTCCTCAGCAATGACTAAGAGGAGGGGGAGAGGGTGATGGAGGGACTTAAGTGCATCTAATACTGAAGCTTCCTTTCATTTTCACCTGTTTCTCCCCTCTACCCCTTATATCCCAAGTTGGCTGGCTAAGAGGGGGAGGTGGGTGTGAAGGCAGCCAGACCAGAACAGAGGGCAAATAGCCCAGGGCCAAGCCAAATGAGGGCCCTCTGGAGGAGAGGGTGAGACTTGGGGTAGGGGCTGGGGGAAAGACATCAGAGTCGAAGGTGGGGTACTGGCTTGGTCACATCCTGGAAGAAAGGGTGAGCCAGAGCTGCCTTTGCCGAAATCCGCTTGTTGGGGTCGTAGTGCAGCATTTGCTGGAGGGAGAGATGTATGCTGACTTCAGTGATGTGACAGTGGACTACATGGGCAGCAGGTGTTCCAAGAAATCAGGAAACCAGAATTCCTTTAACCCCAATTCCCTCCTCCCTATATTTGAATAGGTGTGCCAATAGGGAGAGAGAAAAGCAGGGGCTAGGGAAATGCCAAGACCCAGAGTCCAGGGTCTCATCTTCCTTCATCCTGGAAAAAAACCTGCCCTAGGGGAGTAAATGAGAGGAAATGGGTGCCCATCCCCAACTCTCACCGATAGCAAGCTCCGTCCATCTTCATCCAAGGGAGGAACAACTTTGCTAAAATCCTGCCGGGCCCACTTGGGGAAACTTGGCTTATAATCAGGCATAGAAGTAACTCCTGGCCAAACCACTTCATCTGGGGTCCCCAGAGTCCGAAAGATCCGGAAAAGTTGGTCAATTTCAGAATCTCCAGGGAATAAGGCCCGGCGGGTCACCTGAAAATGGGGAAAGAGAAAAGGCCAAGACCCGCACTGATGTCAGTCAAAGCTGCTCCCTGTGCAAAGGAGGTTCCCACAGGCAGTGGAAGGTCAGCTGGGCCCCATGACTCCCTCCCCAGGGCCTTTCATGGGGTCAGTCACACAGAGCTTGAGACAATGAAGTCCCTTCATCTCTCTCCTTGCCCCCTCCTTCCTTCCCCCAACCATGCCTTTGCAGATCCCCAAGGCTGGGTGGGGCTGGGAGGGGGTGAATGTCTGGGGTGCCACTGACATGTAGCAAAGGGATCCCAAGCCACTCACGGGGTGTGGGGTAGACACTGCGGTCATCCCCCCTCCTTGTGATGCAGCCACTTCTAGATAGGAGCACAGCGGGCAGAGACTGTGTCTTCCATTTCTTCTGTGTTCCCCACAGCACCTAGCATGGTGCTGGGTACACACTAGGTGCTTAACAAATATTTTTTGATGAATTGAGAGAGGAATATGGGCAATTGTAAGGTAATGTACTGGGGGATAAATGCACATTTTACATACAGGCTAATGGTCTCTAAGCCCCCAGTTACAACCCAAATAAAGGACCATAAAACAAATTGCTGATTTGATTTGAAAATGCAGCCCACTCCACTGTTATATTAAAGGGGACAAAAGCTCCTATAAAAGGCTGGGGCTCGGGGATTCTTCAGTCTGAAGAGCCAGAAGTTGAGAGGCACATGGTTTAAGTTTGTAGTTTAAATAAACAGTATAGATAAGGTGAATACAGTTGGTTTCGCTGTACTCCTGGAACCCTACAATAAGGTCTACAGGCCAAATGAAGGAGGCACCGAATGGTAGGTACTCATTCTCCCAAATAAATGCAAACTAAAGCTAAAACAGCTACAGATTTAGCTCAGTTTGTCAATAAGAGATGTGTATTAAGTGCTAAGGCCGTCTGAGGCTGTACCAACATTGTGGTTGACATCAAGGACAACAGTCCTGTCCTTTCCCCCCTACCCGCCTTGGTGCTACTCTGGAGAAAGAAGTCTTATGATAACAGAAGTGCCACTGGTCTAGGCAGAGAAATAATTCTGGTGTTCTTGAATATGGGGAAGAGTGAACTGGGTGGAACTTGGGCTTGCCTCCGTACCATCTCAGCAAAGATGCAGCCCAGGCTCCAGATATCTACAGCTGTGGAGTAGTACTTGCAGCCCAGAAGGATTTCAGGTGCTCGGTACCACAGGGTCACGACCTGGGGACAAGAGCAGGAAGAGGAGGGGTGGTGCACAGGGCATGGTGATTCCCACATCTCAGCTCCTCAGTGTTACTCTGCTAACTCTCTTTCCCTTCTTCCTTCCCATATTTCTGACTTTCCCTCATTAAATGATTACATAAAACTTCTTAGACCAGAGTTAGCCTCGCCCATGACTCTGAGGACCATATTTTCTGAACCCACAATTTGCAACCCTCCGGGAAAACTTGAGACAAGCGGTCCTAATTTTTAACAGTGTGCCATCCAGCTTTCCTGGCTTGGTACCTATCAAAGCCCAGTTAGCCCCACAGTATGAACTCAGTGCATACTCTAAAACTTCTTGGGGTGCCAGAGATACTTTCCATCTAGTGGAGAGAGAAACTGCTGGCCAGGTAGGTTTAGTAATTTTGTGAATGTCCTTGTTAACACCTTCCAGAAGTTCAGAGAAGAAATGCAGAGAGGGTCTCACCTCATGGGTGTAAGTACGAACAGGGACTCCAAATGCTCTGGCTAGTCCAAAGTCTGCTAGCTTGATGGCACCCTCTGCATTGATAAGCAGATTCTGAGGTTTGAGGTCTCGGTGCAGAACCCGATGAGAATGGCAGAAGGCTAGGCCTTGGAGCAGCTGGAACAGATAGCTCTGACAAAGAAGAGAGAGAGGACTTTGTTTCTCTACCACAGTGAGCTATTAGGGTCTACTCTGCCTGCAAAGCTTGACTACAGCCTTTTACTGTATTGGATTATAATGATATGTTTATAAACTGTATCTCCCCATGGAGGAGAGGCCCTTCCAGTGAAGACAAGGACCAGGTCTTATTTAGTTTTGCATCTCTTTTCCATATCCTGTGCCTAGCACATTGAATGTGCTCAATGTGCATTGAATAAACGCTTGTTGATAGAGTGAAAGTAGCTCAGGGAGTAAAGAACCCAGAGCTAGAACAGACAGCAGTGATTCACTGACTATTTCTCCTACCAAACAAGTGGAAGGGCTTCTTGGAGGAATCTACCAAGTGCCCTCAAGTCCCATTTATCTGAGTTTCATCTGACTTTCCACCTGTGCTACAAAATTGACTCACCAGAGTTTCAACTTCTTTGATTCTCCTGACCAGCCCAGGGGTTAATAAGCATAATGAGCAGTGAAAGAGCCACAAAAGAAAGGGGTGTGTGTGTGTGTGTGTGTGTGTGTGTGTGTGTGTGTGTAGGGGGGATGAGGGCTGGGAAGGAAGCCAAGATTAAAAATCATCACTCTGTCTGAATTGCCCCCTTTCAGTACCCACAAAACTTGCCCATGTTGGGGAGGAGTTGATGAGAAGGATTACCTTGATGAGGGGAAGAGGAATGCCAGTCAAAGCAGAGGCATCCATAAATTTCTTCAGATCCTGATGCAGAAACTCAAAAACCAGGTAGAGTTTGTTTTCCGTGTGGATGACATCCAGCAGCCTAGGTAAGGGAGGTCCAGAAATGGAGGGGAGTTAGAGTAATACCCAGGCTACAAAGACAGAACACATCCTCCTTCACTGTCAGAGCGCTTTCTAGGTGTATACTTACTTGACAATATTAGGGTGGTTAAGCTCCTTAAGCAGAGAGATCTCTCGTATAGCAGTACTGGGTACACCCTCTGTCTCACTTGGAGAGGTTGAGAAAGCAGAGATAGGAATGTGGTTACAAATACTCCTTTCCCCCCAGCCCAGTCATTCTTTTCCTCCCAATGACAGACCACCCCAGCATCCCCTAGGAAAGTGAGAAAAGAGAAAGGGTGCTGTAGGAGTTAATTCATGGGTGGACAGGGAGTGGTTTTTGGATACGTTAAGGTCATTATTTCTTCTTTTCCTAGGGTAGGTAGGTAAAGCCTTCTGGTGGAGGTGAAGAAGAGAGAAGGTAACAGGGAAAAAATAGGAGTAGCAGCACCCAGCCTCCCTAGAGGGGCCAGTGAGGTTCAACTGCCATTCTTTTGAAAGAGGTAGAGAATTCTAAGATGAGGGTGGGGCTGGGGCAGTGAGGAGGGCTCTTCATTCAGAAAGGTGTTCTTCACCGGTTCCCACAAAACCCAACTCTACGGAGAGTCCTGGACCCCATCTCTGAGGCCTCCTTCCTCTTTCTGAGTCTTTCTGACTGCACATTTGGGGGCATCACTCGGCTTTGGGGAGGAAGTTTCCCGTAGATTCTACAGTGCCCAGTACTCTCCACAGGGAAACCCTTCACTGTCCTCCAACCCACCTCTCCACTTCAAAAGAAGTCCCTCCCTGCTACCTTCCGGTCCTTGGACGGCTACCCGCCTCTTGGGGTGGGGGCGGGGGGCACTCAAGGAGCTCCCGAGTTAGAGGAGTCCCGGGTACAGAGGCCACTCACGTGTCCAGGCGGATTTTTTTAAGCGCCACCACTTCTCCCGTCACCTTGTTTTTGGCTTTGTACACAACTCCGTACGTGCCCTCTCCGATCTTTTCCACTTTTTGGAAGTTCTCCATGAAGCGCTAGCGAGTCGGGTCAGCCCGGCCCTGGAGCTGGGGCCTGGGAACCCTGCAAAAGGTGGGCCCCGGCTCTCGGGGAGTGGAGGAGGGGGAAACCGGCCCAGCTCTGCAGCCCCAGGTCGGGATGGAACGGAGTGTATCTCTCGCTCTTGTCAATTTGTCCAACTTGAAACAATGTTGCCGCCTCCCCTCCAGTTCCCTACCGCCACCAGAGGCCCCGCCCCTCCTTCCCGCGTTTCCCTAGCTCCGCCCCTAACCCTTCCTATTGGTTAACGTCAGAGCGGGGGGTGAGCCCAGCGCCCTAGCCGCCGCAAATGACTCCACTTCACGCAAGTTTAGTTCTGAGGCTACTTAATACAAGTTTCTGTCTCGGTGGGGAAGCTAAATGTCTTTTTCCAAGTACCTGGTTTGAAGTCGAGTTTCTCACCTGTTTCTGAATCTGTAGGGATTTCCTGATCTTTAATTTGCCGTTTCACCAACCCTAGGAAAATGTGTCTCGTCCTAAGATTAAATTCCACCTGGCCCAGAAAATCTGTTTTAATAGCAGGAAGCTAGGAGTCTCGTTGTATGGGTTTTCTGGGCCTCAAAGATGTTCGTCCCGCGTCTTTATCCACCTTATTCTGTCTCTGTGGTTTGGGATGCAGGGCCTCTGTTTCTGAGAGGTTTCCTGGCTTGACCCAAAACTAGATTGATTCACCAGCCTATGATGAATTTTATGTGTCGGGTACATGTTACGTAGTTGACCTTCCACCAATTATTTCCGATTTTCCAGTCAATAAGGGTGTGACCTAGTGAAACCAAAAACTGACATTGAGTAGCGGACGTCCAGTGACCAGGATCCCTTGTCAGTTCTGCCTTTCTTTGGTCCTCCTGCCCCTCCCAAGCTTCTCCAGGAGGGAGAGGGGGAAGGGCTATGCAAATGAGCACCCCTCTCCTATATAGGGGCTTGTCCCAGCCCCCCAGCGTCTTTCGTTGCTGGAAGAAAGAACAAGATGAGTCTGGTGCTGAGGAAATGCCTTCTCTTTATGGCTGTGATGAGTTCTCTTCTGGCTGTGGGGGCCACAGAAGGTGAGTGTGTGGTGTGTGGACATGAACAAGTGTGAATTTGTAGTTGCACACCTGCTCTGGTTTTTCCCCTCCTCATGGGAGATACCAGCAATATTTCAGGCTTCTCATACCCATTTGATTTAGCGATGGCATGGGCATCTGAGCTCCCTCACTATGCGGAGATTTGGGACTGAGCTTGAAAATAATCCCATCTGCTTGGAAGGGCAAAAGGTTAGTGGGTCATTGTGGCCCTAATTCTGAGGCTCCCTGGACAATGAGCTGGAGCAGGGGCTTCAAAAGGGAATACATGGAAGACTTAGGGAATGACTCAGGCACTTGGGATAGGGTATTATAAGTGAGGACTAAAAGAATATGGCATTGGGGGGCGCCTGGGTGGCTCAGTTGGTTGGACGACTGCCTTCGGCTCAGGTCATGATCCGGGAGTCCCGGGATCGAGTCCCACATCGGGCTCCCAGATCCATGGGGAGTCTGCTTCTCCCTCTGACCTTCTCCTCGCTCATGTTCTCTCTCACTGTCTCTCTCTCAAATGAATAAATAAAAAAAAATCTTAAAAAAAAAAAAAGAATATGGCATTGGATAGAAAAGGTAAGGAGGTACCACCTCCCCTCTTTGGGATGGGGATGGGTGAACACAGCTCATGCTTTTGTTCTAGGGCTGGAAGAGACAGGCAGAGGGGTCTCAGCTGAGCATCACATGAAAAGGCTCTGGGGGATTGGGGCCTCGTGACAGGAGCAAGGGGTGGGGGTGGGGGTGGTGAGAGGGTCTGGAATGTCCCGTGCTGCTCTGAGGAGGGAGGGTTGGGAGTGAAGAAAGAATGGGATATCTTATGATTCTCTTACTCTAGTGGTGGGATGCTCAATGAGATGATTCTAGACGTCCCCCCCCGCCCCCCGCAGACTCAGCTAGGTTTCCAGTACACATTAGAAATGCAGTGAAGGTAGTTTCTCCTGTGCTAAAATATAGATATCATATCCCACTATCCCCTCTGTCTCTCTAGATCCCTGGTCTCTAGACTTCTGGGAAGTTCTCCTTGATCTGACTTCCCTCTTTTATGCTGCAGTTTCAAGTCTTTTTCTTTACTATTTCCTTAATGTATTCTGGAAATATTCTGTTCATACCTGTCTACCTGAGCCTCTTAAAAGATTGTGCTTACTTTTTGGATTCTGGTTTTTTCAATCATAAGATATTTTTAGATATTCATGAAATTTTATATGAATTGGGTTCTATAATTTTGTCCATTGTGAAAAGACATTGTGCTTATTCAAGAAAATGTTCATATTTTTTACAGATATGTACTGAAATTGTAGAGTTAAAAGAACAAGATGTCTGCAGTTTGCTTCTAAATACTTTAGCCAACAAATAAACAAACAAAAACAGCAAAGGACAGATAAAGCAAATGTGGCAAGATGTTGATAGTTGTTGTACCTGGGTGAGGCATATATAGATCCTTTTTTTTATTTTAAAGATTTTATTTATTTATTTATTTGACAGAGATCACAAGGAGGCAGAGAGGCAGGCAGAGAGAGAGAGAGGAGGATAGAGAGCCCGATGCAGGGCTCGATCCCAGGACCCTGAGATCATGACCTAAGCCAAAGGCAGAGGCTTAACCCACTGAGCCACCCAGGCGCCCCTAGATCCTTTTTTCATATTATATGAGGGAGCTCAGGTGCCCATGCCATCGCTAAATCAAATGGGTAGGAGAAGCCTGAAATATGATCATATCAGATCATATCCTTTTTTCTCAACCCTCTTTCTTGGTCAGTTATAATTGTCTGCTTGGTCCCCACTCCCAAATTTTGCCTGCCTCTGATCCATCCTCTACACTGCTTGCCATGGCGGTCCTTCTAAAACACAGATCTGGTCATATTCAAAAAGCTTCTGAAGGGTAAATTTTATGTTATAGGAATTATATCTCAATGAAACAAACACAATCTCCTGCTGTGGCCTACCCTACAGAATGAAGGCCAAATTCCTTTGCTTGGCACTCAGGGCCTTTACTTGTCTTCTTGGCCTCATCTCTTACAGTGTGTATTAACCACACAGGAAGTTTCTATCATGCCTCCATGCATCCTCTTGTGTTGGTCCTTCTGCCCAGAGTGTTCTATCCCACAGGCAAACTCCTCACTCCAGTGGTCTTTCCCAATCTGCCAGAGTGGAACCAATCCCTTTAGTCTGTTGTTTTGTTGCACTTTGTGCATGTCTGTTATGGCTCATATTAAGCAGTGCCTTGAATTATTAGAATTGTATGGACATGTCTTGAATCCCTCCAGGGCCGTATCTTATTCATTTCTTAAGTCCTTTGTACCTAGCACATGGTGGCTATTCAGTAATTTAAAATCCCCTGACAAGGGCGCCAGGGTGGCTCAGTGGGTTAAAGCCTCTGTCTTCAGCTCGGGTCATGATTCCAGGGTCCTGGGTTCGAGCCCCACATCAGGCTCTCTGCTCAGCAGGAGCCAGCCTGCCTCCTTTTCTCTCTCTCTCTGCCTGCCTCTCTGCCTACTTGCGATCTGTATTTGTCAAATAAATAAAATCTTTTAAAAAGTAAATAAAATAAAATAAAATAAAATCCCCTGACAAGGGACTGAGGGGTGAACCTAGGGCTTTCATGGTACCTTCTTTACAGGACCCAGAGACCAGGACTGGCTTGGTGTCCAAAGGCAGCTTACAACTAAAGCCTGGAACAGGCAGCTATATCCAGAGTGGGCAGAAATACAGAGGACTGACTGCTGGAGAGGTGAGAAATTGGCAATTTCCAGGGAGGGCATGGGATGTCGAGAGGAGCAAGATATGGGTTGAATGGAGCTTGGGGAAGATGGGAAGGGGAAAGCTATAAGGGGAGGAAAAACCAAGGAGTCCCAGCTAATGCAGCTAGTCCTTCCCAGGTGGCCAGGTGTCATTGAAGGTCAGTAATGACGGGCCTACACTGGTTGGGGCAAATGCCTCCTTCTCTATTGCCCTGCACTTCCCTGAAAGCCAAAAGGTGCTGCCAGATGGGCAAGTCGTCTGGGCCAACAACACCATCATCAATGGTGAGTACCTCTCTACTCCAGGCCCTTATTCCAAGGGCTCAGATTGGTTGGCGTCCCCCGTGAGCTCAAGGAATGTCCCCCTTCCACTCTACTTTTTTTTTTTTTTTTAAAAGATTTTATTTATTTACTTGAGAGAGAGACAGTGAGAGAGAGCATGAACGAGGAGAAGGTCAGAGATAGAAGCAGACTCCCCATGGAGCTGGGAGTCCGATGCGGGACTCGATCCCGGGACTCCAGGATCATGACCTGAGCCGAAGGCAGTCGTCCAACCAACTGAGCCACCCAGGCGTCCCTCCACTCTACTTTTTTTAGCAAATTATATATTCTATAATATTCGTTGTAGAAAAAAATTTTAAAAACACAGATAAAGCAAAAAAAATCTATATAGTATGCAAAATTGGGGACAAAAGGCCCAGTGGACCTAGAGTTTAGACAGACATAGATTTAAATTTATAAATAACACGTTACCCTGGGCAAGTTACTTAACTGTTCTGTGCTTCCATTGCCTTCTCTGTATGAGGGGGATACAAGGATACCCACCTTGAACGTTTGTTGTAAGGATTAAAATGTGATAATATATAAAGAATTGAGCATAATACCTGCCCTAGGCTAAGGTGAGGCCCAGTAAGTGTTAGCTGATGCTCTTATTGTTTTTATCCCACTAGCTAGGGCAAACCACTGTAAACATGTTGATATATGATATTCCAGTCTCTTTCCTCTGTCTGTCATTGAGTACACATGGATCTTTAATTCCAGTTTCCATTCTTTCTGCTACCACCCCAAATGGGTGATAGCAAAGGGAACATACTATGTAGCTAAGGAGTATTCCCACAGCCCCCCTCTGGGAGCCCTGGTAGGGGTTTTGATGTATAGAAAGGAATGCCAGGTTTCAAGGATGACTCCGTGTCTACCCTTCAGGGAGCCAGGTGTGGAGAGGACAGCCAGTGTATCCCCAGGTACCTAACGATGCCTGCATCTTCCCTGATGGGAAGGCCTGCCCACCTGGCCGTTGGTCTCAGACAAGAAGCTTTGTTTATGTCTGGAAGACCTGGGGTGAGTCATCCATACTTGGATTCACCTCTTCCTACCTGATCCTGTTTCATTTTTCTCTGTGAGTTTCCCTAATCTTCATTGCCCCCATGGCTCTTTCCTCTTCTATAGCACCTAGCCCCCTCCAACTCTCTACATTATAATTGTTTCTGGGGGCCCTTCCCCAATTATTGTCCTATCCCATGGAGCCCCTTACCAGGATTCCTTTCCTGACCCTCATAGGACAACCTTCCAAATACTATCAGAAATAACCATACTTAGTAGATTACTTGACCTTCTTTCTCTGATGTCCTGTCTCTAATCCTTCCCCTCCGTTGCCTTTGATCAGTACCTCCCCAACTCCTGCTTTTCTTTTCAAAAACCTCAGGCCAATACTGGCAAGTTCTGGGGGGCCCAGTGTCAGGACTGAGCATTGTGACAGGCAAGGCAATGCTGGGCACACATACCATGGAAGTGACTGTCTACCACCGCAGGGAGTCCCAGAGCTACGTGCCCCTTGCTCACTCCTGCTCAGCCTTCACCATTACAGGTAAGGATTCAGGAAGGGGCAGAGCCCGTTGCAAGGAGGTAAAAGATGGGGAGGCCTGGCCTGACTGGAAAGGAGAGAAGGGAAAGGGGAAAATGGAATGGGGAAAAGAGAAATGGTGTGTAACCTTAAAAGGGCAGAGCCAGGAAGACGTGGGCGGAAGAATGTGGGGCTTGGAGCCAGTGAAGGTCCAGTCAGCTTGAGTTGGAGAGTGTGGCTGTGAAAGAAGCTGGGGCCCACGTCTAGTTCTCACCTTTTCTGGCTCCAATCCCAGACCAGGTGCCTTTCTCCGTGAGTGTGTCCCAGCTGCAGGCCTTGGATGGAGGGAACAAGCACTTCCTGAGAAATCATCCTTTGACCTTTGCCCTCCAGCTCCATGACCCCAGTGGTTATTTGTCCGGGGCTGACCTCTCCTACACCTGGGACTTTGGAGACCATACTGGGACCCTGATCTCTCGGGCCCTCGTGGTCACTCACACTTACCTAGAGTCCGGCCCAATCACTGCCCAGGTAGTGCTGCAGGCTGCCATTCCTCTCACATCCTGTGGCTCCTCCCCAGTTCCAGTCACCACAGATGGGCACGTGCCAACTTCAGAGGCCCCTGGCACCACAGCTGAGCACGTGCCTACTGCAGAAGTCAGAAGTACTACACGTAGTCAGGTGCCAACTGCGGAGCCTTCCAGAACCACAGCTGTGCAGATGCCGACCACGGAGGTCACTACACTCGTACAGGTGTTAAGCACAGAGGGCACAGGTACTACAGCTCAGCAGGTTCCAAGCTCAGAGGTTACAGGCACCACACTTGCAGAGACTGTAGGTACAACCCGTGAAGGGTCAACCGCAGAGCCCTCTGGAACCACAGCTGCACAGGTAACAACGAAAGAGTCGGTGGAGCCCACAGCTGGAGAGGTGCCCACACCTGAGCCTGAGGGTCCAGACGCCAACCCTTTCGTGTCTATGGAAGGTATAACAGGTAAGAGGGCCAGTGTGAACGAGGTTCATTGGGGTGGGGCATTTGTCACTACTCTGAAGAACTCAAAGACTTACCTAGGCCACAGATGATACCCAATCCTTTGCTCATCAATGGAATCCCATCAGAGCTCCCACTAGTTTTAGGCCCTCAAGTCCCTCTTAGTAATATGGAATAGATATGGAAACCAGGAAACCAGGGTCTGCCCTGGGCCATGGAGCGAGTGCTTGCTGCTTCTCTGTCCCTGAGGAGAGTTATTCCCTGAGGAGAAGGCCAGGGAAAACACCGCGGTCATTTACATAATAATCGGATCTCACTTTTCTGTGCAAGTATAAATGCATAATATTCTGTCTCAGATTCTGGCACCATTTCCCACCCCTGGATTCTATCTTAAAGCAGGTCAACCTGAAATTGTGGTAGGAACGCTGAAAAGGTAGGCGTGACAGGGTGGCACTTGTGTCGTGTCTAGACAAGGACCCAGCACAATGTGGGGGGAGAGAAACATTTGGGATTTCTTTCTTTCTTTCTTTTTTTTTTAAGATTTTATTTATTTATTTGATAGAGAGAAATCACAAGTAGATGGAGAGGCAGGCAGAGAGAGAGAGAGAGAGAGAGGGAAGCAGGCTCCCTGCTGAGCAGAGAGCCCGATTCGGGACTCCATCTCAGGACCCTGTGATCATGACCTGAGCCGAAGGCAGCGGCTTAACCCACTGAGCCACCCAGGCGCCCACATTTGGGATTTCTTAAAACTCCAACTCTACTCCTAACTGTGTGACTCTAGGGTGCCTATTCCTCCTTCTGGGCTCTAGTTTCCTTATCTGTAAAATGAGGTTTTCCAGGTTTTTTCTGATTCCAAGTCATGATCCACCAGCTCTGGGTCTACCTAGAAAAATGCCTGTGTGGCCTCTACTTCCAGGTGAGTCATTTGTCTCTTCTTCAATCCTCTCCTGCCAGGTTCCCAGAGTACCCTGCTGGATGATGCAGCTACCTTAATCCTGGCAAAGCGACAGACCCCTCTGGATTGTGTTCTATATCGATACGGCTCCTTTTCTCTCACCCTGGACATTGTCCGTGAGTCTTGACTGCTTTGGGGGCTGGTGGAGGGAGGTGTGTACTGCCTAAGGCTGGCCAGTGGAAGCATACCTTGGAGGGAGTTACTAAGCGGGACAAGAACACTCAAATTCCAGCGTTTTTCTTTTGAAGGCAGGGATGGGATTGGGGAAGCAGGCCTAGGGTTTTCCTCTCTGTGGGCCTTTGGAGAGGCCTGGTAGAGGCATCCCAGACCTAAACTCTTGCAACTTTGCAGGAGGTATTGAGAGAGCTGAGATCCTACAGGCTGTGCCATCCAGCGAAGGGGATGCATTTGAGCTGACAGTTTCTTGCCAAGGAGGGTGAGTGTCCCACTAGTTGTCCTGAGAAATCTTAGATTGACTGTTGCATTGCTCTCTGGTGTCTAGTGCTCCCTCCCAGTTGCCCTGACTTAAGCTGGACACCTCTTGCAGACTGCCCAAGGAAGCTTGCATGGACATCTCCTCACCAGGCTGCCGGCCCCCTGCCCAGCGGCTCTGTCAGCCTGTGCCACCCAGCCCTGCCTGCCAGCTGGTTTTACACCAAGTCCTAAAGGGTGGCTCAGGGACCTACTGCCTCAATGTGTCTTTGGCCGATGCCAACAGTCTGGCAATGGTCAGCACCCAGCTTGTAATGCCTGGTAGGTACCTAGACAAGAGTTAGGATGAAGAGGGGGAATGGGCAGAGGCTATGTGGCAGGGAGCAAACACTAACCGAAGCCTGGGATTCTGTTCACAGGTCAAGAAGCAGGCCCTGGACAGGCTCCCCTGTTTGTGGGCATCTTGCTGGTGTTGATGGCTACGGTGCTTGTATCTCTGATATATAGGTGAGAGTCCCACTGTCTAGTTCATACCCCCTTATCCCTTATTACCACTACTCATTTTTCCTCAAGAGGAGAAGAAACCACCACTTCTTTTGAAGAAGCATGGTATCCAAGGAAAGAGCCCAAACTTGGAAGTTAAATGGACCTGGGCTGTAGTCTGGCTGGAGGGACCTTGGGAAAGCAGCTTAACATCTCTGAGCCTCTAATAAGTAGGAAAACTATTATCTGCCATAGGCGGCCATTGTAAGGATTAGAGATAATATGGGTAAAGCACCATATTATACTCCAGCTCTGAAGCAGGAGTATAATAAGTGATGATACTGATGACTATTGTTTTTTTTTTAAATATTTTATTTATTTTATTTGACAGACAGAGATTACAAGTAGGCAGAGAGGCAGGCAGAGAAAGAGAGGAGGAAGCTCCTGCTGAGCAAAGAGCCCGATGCGGGGCTTGATCCCAGGACCCTGGGATCATGACCTGAGCCGAAGGCAGAGGCTTTAACCCACTGAGCCACCCAGGCGCCCCACTGATGACTATTGTTATTAATAATATCAAGAGTGGGGCACCTGGGTGGCTTAGTGGGTTAAGCCTCTGCCTTCGGCTCAGGTCATGATCCCAGGGTTCTGGGATCAAGCCCCGCATCGGGCTCTCTGCTCAGCAGGGAGCCTGCTTCTCCCTCTCCCTGCCTGCCTCTCTGCCTACTTGTGATCTCTCTCTGTCAAATAAATAAATAAAATCTTAAAAAAAAAATAATATCAAGAGTGGAGTAAACTGAGGTGCCTGGGTGGCTCAGTGGGTTAGGCCTCTGCCTTCAGCTCAGGTCATGATCTCAGGGTCCTAGGATAGAGCCCTGCATCAGGCTCTCTGCTCAGCAGGGAGCCTGCTTCCCCCTCTCTCTGCCTGCCTCTCCGCCTACTTGTGATCTCTCTGTCAAATAAATAAAAATCTTAAAAAAAAAAAAAGAGGGGCGCCTGGGTGGCTCAGTGGGTTAAAGCCTCTGCCTTTGGCTCAGGTCATGATCCCGGGGTCCTGGGATTGAGCCCTGCATCAGGCTCTCTGCTCAGCAGGGAGCCTGCTTTCTCCCCTCTCTCTCTGCCTGCCTCTCTGCCTACTTGTGATCTCTGTCTGTAAAAAAAATAAATAAAAAAAAAAAAAAAAGAGAGTGGAGGAAATTGGGTGACCTGAGTCCTCTGCCCATATGTGAGAAGGGCAGATCCTCAGGCCTAGAATGCCAAGGTCCTCAAAGCCAGGAAGCTTGTAGGGTAAGAGGGGAATGGATAGAGGTTACCATAAAAACAAAACAAGATGAAACTTGTTGGTGAGAATGGGAGGGAGCTAGGATCAAGGTCAAGTAAACCGGAGGCCTCTGTTTTGGAGAAGCATAGATAGGCTTCTTTTGTCCATTGCTAATCAGTTTCTGCCTTCTTCTCCCAATTTCAGGCGAAGACTTCTGAAGCAGGGCTCAGCTCTCCCCGTTCCCCAGCTGCCACATGGTAGCAGCCATTGGCTGCGGCTGCCCCGGGTCTTCCGCTCTTGCCCCATTGGTGAGAACAGGCCCCTCCTCAGTGGGCAGCAGCAGGTCTGAGTAGTCTCACGTGATGCTGTGATTTGCTGAGGGTGGACAGCCATACCTATCTTTTCTCCAGTCTTCCCTTGGAGACTACCATTACCTGGAATAAATACTCAGAACCTGACCTGGCTTCTGGGAGTATCTATGTCATTTGAGGAGGGGAGGTATATGGGAAGGAGGTGTACCATTTACTTAACAGATATCCCAGTGTGGGGAAAAAAAGTCATTTTATTCAGATGAGGCACTTTCAGTGTGGGTGTATGTGTGCATGGGGAATAGTAGAGGTGGTGCAAGGATAATAAATACCGTGAGGGTGGAGGAAGACTCCCCTGAGCTGGCAGGAGGGCGTGGCAGCAATGTACAGAGCCTAGGAGTAGAGTCCAGGAACGAAGAGGTGGGTTCAAGGCTGGCTTGGAGGCTGAGGTGTCCCCCTCAGCATAAGAAGCCAAAGAAATTGGAGGAGCGAGGGGGTGGGCCCACAAGCATGGGCATCTGGTTCTTGTGGGTGATCTTGATCTGGAAGGGAAGGGGTCAAGTTCAGAGGCAGGACCTGGTTCCCTTGGGACTAGAGCAGTAGAGATTTGAGGGTAAATCTGTGGGGTGTAGGGGACTTACCAGGGTCCTAGAGAGGCCATGGCAGGAAGGCCAGGGGCTAAGAAACCGTGATTTGGGAAGAAAGATGCACAGGGGAACTTGAGATGGGATGGAGTAAGGAAGCTGTGGAATGCAGGTTTAGGATCCATGAAGCTTGAGGGTTCAGTTTTGGGCAGGCGAAGGCAATACTCACCGTACAGGGTGTCTGCATCCAGGGTTCTCCATCAATTTGCATGGGGAGGGTTTTTGTGGTGCTGTGGGAAGCCAAGGCAGATTGGTGGAGATTTCTTTACCAACTGAATACAAAACTGTTTCTTAGCTTGGTTGAGAGACTTTTGTTACTGAGGAAGATCTCCTAGTACAGCTCCCCCCTACTATCCCTATGACTCTTCTGCTCTCCTGGCCCTCCTCCTTCCCTCAGAGCCCCTGGCCAGAGTTTTCCTTACTGGAAGGTGATTTCAGAGCACTTGGCCAGCCGATGTCCAGCATTCTTGAGCTTAGTATAAATCTGGCCCATCTCAATTGCACCCTCCAGCCCTACTACTTCCAGCCGCTTGTCGCTTAGGTCTGTGGGTAGGAAGTAAGAAGATGGGTTTTGTAGGAGCAGCGTGCCTCCAAAGGGAGCCACACCTTCCCCTTAGTCCTGCCCACTCAGCTCCCAAGGCTGCTCACCTGGTACGCAGGTTTTCAGGATATCTGGGTCAGTGATGACTTTAGCTGTAGTGCCTAAGGCCTGGTTGATCCCATGGGTATCTCCAGGAGGTCTCTTGGTGTCACCCCAGAGGTTGGAACCACCATGCATGCTAGGGATGTTCAGCACAGCGATTCCTTCTAGTGACAGGCTGCTCAGATCCAGTGGTTTCCCACAGATCTGAGAAAGAGGAGAGCATAAGTCCTTCTCTCCTGGCATCATCATGGACACCACTCCTCCCCCCACCAGATGACAAACTGGGAAGGCCAGGAATTGGGGGTTTGCAAAGGATGGCAGGAAATAGGGACCAGTGTATTGAAAACCTGGGACATTGGGACTGGAGAGCTGGGAGGTTGAAGTAATAGGTTTAAGAATAGGGGAAGTTCCTGAGGGCACCTGTGGAGGGAGAGACTAAAATAAATAAGTGAGAAGCATGTAGGGTTGGGTCTCATCATACCCACCTCGACTGTCAAAGACTCTTCCAGCTTTTTGCATGTTGAGAAGATGGATTCAGAAGTGGCAAATTCAAAGTACCATAGCTTGTTCTTCATTCTGTGTCAGTGCCAATATAAGGCCCAAGAGGAAGGGGACAAGTTACACAGTGCTGGCAGGGGAAGGCTAAGTGACAGGGAAGGACATCAACCTCCTGACTCCGGTCCTTAGGGAAGAGGATGGCTTTGGCTAAGGGGCTTCTCAGAGGTGCCACGGGCCATGTAAGTGCTCTGAGTCAAACTTGGCCACAGCCTGGTCCCTGCCACTGTGTATGTCCACCCCCACCCTCCTTTCCCTCACCTGCTGTTGAACTTCTCAGGATATTTCTCTCGCATGATGTGGAATCGGTGAGCAATAGAGGCATCCTGGGGAGTTCAGGGCATGTAGGATCAGAGGCCTGCCTCCTCTCTCAGCACAGAACAATCTCTTTAACTCCCCCATTTGGTAGCAGTATGTCCCATGGTCTTTTCTTGCAACTCTCACCACTGTACCCCACCCACCATTTCCCTGTGTCACAGCTCCCTTAACCTCTACCTCCTCTTTCTAACCAGCTCTAGCTTCTTGCTGCTTAACCCATATTTCCTCCCTAGCCCCCATACCCCACTTCACTGACCACACCAATGGAGAAGTAGTTATTGATGATTTGAAAGGGGACTGGGTCACTCTTTTCTTCAGTTTGTTGAGGTATCACCTCCACGGACCATCGATCCATATGTACCACCTTACTCATCTCTAAATCCTTGAGGATCTTCCCCAAATTCTGTCCCTCATATCCTAAGGATGGGGGAGAAGACAGATTAGAACTGAACCAGGGGTCTCAGAGGGCCCTTTTCTCAGCTCCCAACCCGATAGATTCCTAGTGATCCTCTGCCCTGATTCTGCAGACCAGACCCTCCTAGCCCCAGCCAGTGCAACAGTAGGGTATGGGACACCTCCGTGTCTCAGTTGGTTAAGCATCTGCCTCCGGCTGAGGTCATGATCCTGGGTCCTGGGATCAAGTGCCACATCAGGCTCCTTGCTCAGTGGGGAGCCTGGAGCTCCCCCTGCTTGTGCTCTCTCTCTCTCTCTGACAAATGAACAAAGTCTTTAAAAAAAGAAAGAAAGGGTAGGGTGCTTTGTCCTAAGTCCCATAGCTCTCTCTCTCTCTCTCTAAGTGTAAGCGCTATGTCCAACGTGGGGTTCAAACTCACAACCCTGAGACCAAGAGTTGCATGCTCTACTGACTGAACCCGCCGGGCGCTCCTCCCATGGAGCATTCTTAAGGTCAGCCCCAGCAGACCCTTTTCTCCACACTGTCATAGAGAGTCCAAGTTTCCAATGTGTGTATGCATCCATCAATAAAACCAAAGTTCATCTAAAAGATTAGAGATAACAGCCTGGAAAATACAAAATGCTGAAAAAGATGAGTGATTAATAAGGAATCTCTCTCCCTTTCTCTCTCTCACACACACTTTCTTTCCCTATTCTACCAGAGAGAATGCAGCAGGCAGCAGTGGAATCAAAACACTGTGACACTGGCACAATGAATAGAATAAAAAGTTCAGTAGTAAGGAACAGAGTGCCTACAAATAGCCTCAAATATACATGGGAATTTAGTATATGATGGCATTTCAAAGACAGATTATTCAATAAAGGGTGGTGGATGTAGAAGTCACTCCTTATACCAAAATAAATTCAAGACGAGCCAAAGAATTTAAATGCATAAAATGAAGCAGAATTTGGACTAGCAGAAAGCGTGAGTGCATGTTTTTGAAATCTGTGAGTGGAAAAGGCTGTTCTAGAGCATAATACAAAACTGGGAGCCAAAAAAGGAAAAGACTGATAAATACAATTTTAAAAAAAGATTTTATTTATTTATGCATCAGAGAGAGAGAGAGAGTACAAGCAGGGGGAGTGGCAGACAAAGGGAGAAGCAGGCTCCCCACAGAGCAAGAAGCCCTGTGCAGGGCTCAATCCCAGGACTCTGGGATCATGACCTGAGCTGAAGGCAGAGTGACTGAGCCACCCAGGTGTCCCTGGTAAATACAGTTATATTAAAATTTAAAACTTCCTGTGGCTCCTGGGTGCCCCAGTCCGTTGAGCATTGGACTCTTTGTTTTGGCTAGGGTCATGATCTCAGGGTTGTGGGGTTGAGCCCCACATCAGGTTTCATGCTTAGTGGGGAGTCTGCTTGGGATTCTTTCCTCTCCCTCTGCCTCTCCCCCACCAATGCACGTGCACTCACGCAGTCTCTCTCAAATAAATAAACCTTCTTCTAATAAAGATTTTATTTACTTATCTGACACAGGAAAAGAGACAGTGAAAGAGGGAACACAAGCAGAGGAAGTGGGAAAGGGAGAAGCAGACTCCCCACTGAGCAGGGAGCCCCATGCGGGGCTTGATCCCAGGATCCTGGGATTACGACCTGAGCCGAAGGCAGATGCTGAAGGACTGAGCCACCCAGGTGCCCCAATAAATAAATAAATAAATCTTTAGAATTTAAAACTTCTATATGGTTAAATAAACACACACCTAAAAAAATACAAATTGGAAAAAGTATCTCTAGCACATATAACAGGCTAACTTCACCAACATCTGAAAAATGCTTATAAATCACTAAATCTAGAAAGTCAGTAGAAAACGGGCAAATAACACAAATAAGCCAATCACAGAAGAAGAAATACAAATGACTAATACGCAGATTAAAGATGGTCAGTATTGGGGCACTTGGGTGGGTCAGTCATTTAGCGTCTGCCTTTGGCTCAGGTCATGATCCCAGGGTCCTGGGATGGAGCCCTGTACCAGGCTGTGTGTGTACAAGGATGTTTGCTGAGGTACTCTCTAAAACAACAAAAAATTGGAAACAGTCTAAATGCCCTTTAGCAGGGGAAGGTTATATAAATTATGGCAAATTCATGCCAAGAAATAACATACAACTGTTGAATTTACAATGTAATCTATATGTACTAACACGGAAAGATCTCCAGGACATATTATTCAATGAAAAAAAGAAGTCCCAGGGGCGCCTGGGTGGCTCAATGGTTTAAGCCTCTGCCTTCAGCTCAGGTTGTGATCTCAGGGTCCTGGGCTCGAGCCCCGCATTGGGCTCTCTGCTCAGTGGAGTGCCTGCTTCCCCCTCTCTCTCTGCCTGCCTCTCTGCCTACTTGTGATCTCTCTGTGTCAAATAAATAAATAAAATCTTTAAAAAAAAAGTCCCAGAACAATCTCTGTAGTATGTTCCCATTTATGTTTGCTTAAAAGTTGTGTGTGTGTGTGTGTGTGTGTGTGTGTGTGTGTGTACATATAAAAACTGGAAAATGAATACAAATAGGACACAGTGATTATTTTTGGGGAAGGACATGGGATTTGGTAGGGAGTAGAGGGAGGAGATCTATATGTGAACATTTACATACTTTACTTTGTTAAAGTCTTTTACAGTGAAAATGTACTGATATATTATTTGTGTAACTTTTACTTATTTCTTATTTGTAAAAGCTTTTAAAAAAGATGTTATTTATTTATTTGACAGAGAGAAAGAGATCACAAGTAGGCAGAGAGGCAGGCAGAGGGGGAGAGGAAGCAGGCTCCCTGCTAAGCAGAGAGCCTGATGCAGGGCTGGATTCCAGGACCCTGAGATCATGACCTGAGCCGAAGGCAAAGGCTTAACCCACTGAGCCACCCAGGCGCCCCATTTGTAAAACTTTTAAAAAGGAAATAACTAGCCAAATGTAAAATGTTCACACTCTTTGAGCCAGCAATTCTAGAAATATCACTTAGAGAAATTCTCACATCTGTGTGCAGCGATAGATGTGCAAGGTGATCACTGCAGCATGGCTGGTAATAAAAAACTGGCCACTACCCAAATGTCTATCAATAGGGGACTGGTTAAATAAATTATGACATAGTCACACAACGGAATACTACTTAGTAGTAAAAAGAGTGAGGTAAATCTGACTGTACTGAAATATAATGATAACCACAATGTTTAGTTTTAAAAAAAAAGAAGAAGAACATCAATAGAATGATCTCATTGTTTAAGTACATATTAGTATGTATCTAGAAAGAAAAACATGGAGGAATAGATTCCAAAACTTAAGGGAGTAGATCACAGGGAATTTTTTTGGCATTTATATCTGAAATGTTTGAATTATTTTTTACCACAAGCATGGATTATTTTTGTAATCAGGAAAAAAAAAAAGATTAAAAAAAGTAAGTATCCACTTTCTCATATTCCACTGATGGTTCAACCAAATATAATTTGCCTTTTGCCATGCCACCCTGCTGAAACTCTTCTGGAAAAGATTGCCAATAATTCCTGCCAAAACCAACAGTATATCTTTAGTTCTTTTTTAACTCATGAAACTCATTTGGCCTCTAAAATGCCTTTCTCTAAGCTACAGAGGACCCTCTCTGACTATTCCTTCTTAGTGTCTTTGGCAGGCAGAATAGTGATCCCTTAAAGATGTCTCCAGCCTTTTAAAAAAATTTTTATTTCAGAGAGAAGGAGCACACACACATTCACCTTTGTGCGTGAGTACGGGGAAGGGGCAGAGGGAGAGGGGAAGCAGACTTCCTGCTGAGCCAGGAGCCCAGCCTGAGATCTTCTGACCTAGAGATCATGACCTGAGCCAAAACCAAGAGTCAGACATTCAACTGCCTGAGCCACCCAGGCGTCCCTGAGTTCTTTAAAAAAAAAAAAAAAAAAAAAAAAAAAAAAAAAGATTTTATTTTTAAGTAATTTCTACACTCAGTGTGGGGCTTAGAACTACAACCCCAAGATCAAGAGTTGCATGCTCTACCGACTGAGCCAGCCAGGTGCCCCAAAGAGGTCTACATTCTTATCTCCAGAGTCTGTGAATATGTCGCCTTTCATGGCAAAAGAGACTTTGATAATGTGATTAAACTAAGGATTTTTAAAAAGGATTTTATTTATTTATTTGACAGACAGAGATCACAAGTAGGCAGAGAGGCTGGCAGAGAAAGAGGGGGAAGCAGGCTCCCCACTGAGCAGAGAGCCCAATGTGGGGCTCCTTGGACCCTGGACCATGATCTGAGCCGAAAGCAGAGGCTTTAACCCACTGAGCCACCCAGGTGTCCCAAGGATTTTTTTTAAAGTAAGCTCTACACCCAACATGGGGCTTGAACTCTATGACCTGGAGATCAAGAGTCCATTCTCTACTGACTGAGCCAGCCAGCTGCCCCTACTCTAAGCATTAAGGACTTTTTTTTTTTTAAAAAAAGATTTAATTTACTTATATGACAGAGATCACAAGTAGGCAGAGGCAGGCAGAGAGAGGCAGAAGCAGACTCCCTGCTAAGCAGAGAGCCCTATGCAGGGGTTGATGCAGGGCTTGATCCCAGGACCCTGAGATCATGACCTGAGCCAAAGGCAGAGGCTTAAACCACTGAGCCACCCAGGCACCCTGGCATTAAGGATTTTTAAGTGGGGAGATTATCCTGGATTATCTGGGCAGGTCCAATATAATCACAGGGGTCCTTATTTATAAGTGAAAGACAAAGGTAAGAAATAAGTGGATGGAAAGCAATGTGACAATGGCAACAGAGCTTGGAGTGATAACACTGCGGGTTGGAAGCAATGCCATGAGTGGCTCAGTCTGTTAAGTGTCTGACTCTTGATTTTGGCTCAGGTCATGATCTTAGGTAATGCGACTGAACCCTGAGACGGGCTCCCGGGCTCTGGGCTCAGCAGGGAGTCTGTTTCTCTCCCCCTCTCTCTCCCTCTCCCTCTTCTAGAATACAGGCAGGTTCTAGAAACTGGAAAAGGCAAGGCAAAGAATTCTCTCCTATAGCCTCTAGAAAAAACACAGCCCTGGGGTGCCTGGGTGGCTCAGTGGGTTAAAGCCTCTGCCTTCAGCTCAGGTCATGATCCCGGGGTCCTGGGATCGAGCCCCGCATCGGGCTCTCTGCTTGGTGGGAAGCCTGCTTCCTCCTCTCCCTCTCTCTGCCTGCCTCTCTGCCTGTTTGTGATCTCTGCCTGTCAAGTAAATAAATAAAAAAATCTTTAAAAAACAAAACAAAACAAAAACCCACAGCCCTGCTAACACCTTAATTCTAGCACAGTGGGACCTATTTAGGATGTCTGACCTCCAGAACTGTAAGATAATAAATTTGTATTGTTTTAAGCCACTGTTTATATTGATTTCTAATAGTAACAATAGTACATTAACACAGACATCTTTAATAATGGATTTTCCTCTGCTCAACAGTTAAATAGGGTATTCAAATAAGATATTGCATCCTTGTCCCTCTTCTCTTCTTTCCCTGAGGTAAACCATTTACTCTCAGGATGTCAGTTATCTCCTAGGAGCAGATGACTCTCAAACATGTATCTTTCTAATACCTATTTGTAACTACTCAGCACACATTTCCTTCGGGGTGCTCCACTGACATCCCAACCTAACATGTGCAAAATGGAATCGATCTTCCTAAAACTGGTTCTCCTCCCGTATGCTCTATCTTAAGTGGCATCCCATATGCTCATTCCACAAATCAGAAAATGTCCTAGACTTGTCCTCTCATCCTCCACAACCCATTGGTTACCAAGTGTCATGAACTGCACTGCTGTTGTCTTTGCTTGGAGGTTCAGTGTCTTTGGACCAGACTATTGCAATACAGGTAATTTTTTATCCTGTCTCCTTCCTCCAATCCACCCTCCACAGAGCTCCCATTGTGGTACTCCTTTCATCTCTTCTTCTGCAAATCTTGTGATTTTTTTCAGTATCAACACAAATTTTCAAAAACAAATTTAGTGTTGTATTTATATCATTATTTCATGATTTAGGCTGAGTTGGCAGAAACTACTATGACAGTCTCGTTTGCAGAACACACAGTAAAGACCCAAAATACATAATTTCAAAGTGTCTAGTATTTTAAGTCAACACAAAGTTAAATGATGAAGATTTAAAAACTGGCCAGGGGCATCTGAGTGGCTCAGTCTGTTAAGTGTCTGACTCTTGATTTTGGCTCAGGTCATGATCTTAGGTAATGCGACTGAACCCTGAGACGGGCTCCCGGGCTCTGGGCTCAGCAGGGAGTTTGTTTCTCTCCCCCTCTCTCTCCCTCTTCCTCTGTCCCTCTTCCTGTCCACTCTCTCTCTCTCAAATAAATAAATCTAAAAAAAACCCAAACTGGTAAAAAATTGGTTCTATGCTTATATACATTTATTTTTTAAGATTTTATTTGAGAAAGAGAATGAGTGAGAGAGAGAGCACGAGCAGGGCGTAGGGGCAGAGAGAGAGGGAGAAGCAGACTCCCTGCTGAACAGGGAGCCTGACTTGGTGCTTCATCTCAGGACCCTAGGATTATGACCTCAGCCAAAGATAGATGCTTAACCAACTGAACCACCCAGGTGCCCCTAATATGAGATTTAGATTATAATAATATGTACTCAAAGATATTTCTACATTCTGGAATAATACTTTATATACACAACAGCTTTTTTTACATATATATAGAGAGAGGACATAACTTATATGTGTAAGTATATGCAAATAGGCATAGATATGCCTATTTTTTCTTTGAGTTACATTTTTCATAAGTTCAAGAGTTTCGTATGGTTCAGGGTTTGCACATTCAAATGCCTCAGCAGCTAGAAAGATGAAGTGAATGAGTGACTAGCAGAGAGCTGAAGAGATCGTGGTGAACTAAAACATGTAACCCACTTCTTAGAAATAGGCAAGGTTTAAAAAATTCAAAACACTGCAAGCAAACAATGCAAAACAATACAAATAATTTCTGTGGGCTCTCTGCTTTAAGTACAAAACTCCTCAGCACAGCATTCATGACCCTCCATAATCTGGACTCGGTTCAACTCAGTCCTTCCTCCCCACATTCCCACCTTGTACTGCATGTCTCACTCATAACCAATGGCTCACACTCCCGAATGCATGCACTACCATGCTGTTTGGTGGCTCATTTGGCCTTACACAACTTCTTTCTAGAGTGCTTTTCAATTTCCTTAGCAGACCCCTATTCTATAAACTTCTGCAAGATCTCCGAGCTGGACTCTGAGTCCAACAGCCTCAAAAAAAGACAACTCAGACTCAACCTGCTCCACCCTGACCTATTTATCTACTAGACCATCCTTTGAACTCTTTCTTTTTGAAGGGAGACCAGAGTATATTTAAGAAACTGTTGCAATTGACTTAGGAAGAAATGATTATAAATGAATGAATGACCCCTGATTAACTGGCTGAGTGGCTGAATGAATCACGGCCAAGATCCCTGCTAGCTTCATCACTGAACATCTGGTTTAGCTCTTTTACAACCTTTCTTATTCCCACATTGTCCTCTGTATTTCTGAATTCCCTGAGCCCTAAGAATTGGTTGGGAGAAACAGAAAGATATTTTTAGGTATATAGGGAAGAGGACTGTCACCCTGACCCTTCTAGGTTCAGACTGTGGTCTTTGCTTCATCCCAAGCTTTCTTCCTTGAGGACAATCCACTTTGGTAACCATCCATCTGTGTCCCTCTTCTTCCCCAACCCTCTTTTCTATAACAATGCCTAGACACCTTCTCTATGTGCCTTTCCTTTCCTACCCAACTCCCTCCCTCTCCCAGGAAAACAATTTCTAACCACTTACCTCCTCCCCATCTTAGGCAACGAGCCAGATCATTTCCAGTGCCCAGGGGCAACACAGCAACAGGAGGCACAACAGGCATGTTGGCTTTGTCTAGGAAAGCAGGTCAGGGGATGGATGAAGGGAGTTAGCTCTAGAAGGCCAGTGCCCCGGTGCCCTTCCCAGAGCCCCTCCCTGTACTGACCTATGGTCTCTAGAATCCAGCCTACTGTGCCATCTCCACCACACACCAAAATCCGGCAACCAGGGACATCCCTGAAGAATCTGAGCCTGAGATAAAAGGGAAGAGAGAAGATGAGGAAGGACAATAGGATTGAATCTACCAACTCCTGGACAGGCAGATTACTTCTTATCTCTTATTCTTTAGGGCCCCCTTTCCCTTTGTCAAAAGACTTGTTTCTGTTAAGGTCAGAGAAAAAAATACAATTGGGAAAGTTATAGCCACTCATCAGTGGTTAGGGAGAAACTGGTATTTTCATGTTTTGAGAGCAGAACAAAGTTGAACCAGAGAACTCAGGGGTATGGGGATACCCAATGACACTAGTAAAAAGTAAAAAACACTACAATACAGTCCCCAACCTATACTCACCCTGGCTCAGGACCGTCCTTTAGGAGATTGAATACCTGTCGAGGATTGAGTAGATACTGGAATTTCCAAAGCACCCTGTATGAGGGAAAAAGGAGAGTTTATGGTAGGGGATGGACAGTCTGTACTCCACCCTCTTCATGTCCTTCTCAAGGTGCCTCCTCCATACACACAGATTCCCAACCTCTATGGTCCTCCTTCTCCAACTTAGAAGACCCAGTATGTCTCTTCTCACCTCTCCCCCTGCTTCCCGCCACTCTTAGGGTTGACAAAGACCAGAAGCGGGTGGGTGTTAGAAACAGGGTCAATCTGCATTTGGGAAGAAAAAAAAAAAAAAACAAAACAAGGATAAGGGAAACAGGATTTTCTCAGAGTTAAGGTGGGCCCCAGAGACAGTGGCAGAAGGCTAGCCTGTCTCCAGAGATGCTTGTGAGTCTTGTAGAGAACAAGTGCCATTCCCCACCTTTCCCACTTCATTCCCTCCTATGAGGGCTCCAGCCAAGAAAAACCCACCCCCTTCATGTACCCGCAGAGCCTCAAAGGTGCTCAAATGTAAGTCATCCATGGTCTTCTGGCTCGTTTTGCTAGTTTTACGCTCCTGTCCAGAGGCCTAGAAAGGGAGAGAACCAAAGGGAAAGAAAATTGGATTGTATGTGAATCCCTAAACAAATAAGGGTCTGACTCGAATCCTGAAAGTATAGACTCTCTGCTATAAAGGGCATGGCATGCGTGTGCGTGTGTGTGTGTGTGTGTATGTGTGTAAGTGTGTTTAAATCAGGGATGCACTCCTCCTGTCCCCTCCTAGCCACTGCCTAAGGGTCTCACCAGGACACTGGGATAGATGGAAGATGGAGGCAGGATGTGATCCCGGAGCAGACCACAGTCACACTCATGACCCATGGCTTGCAGGCAGTCATCATGAATCTGAAAGACAAGGTGGGTATGCAGACATCATGGAGGGAACCTGTCACCTCTCAACTCTGAGGGTCTGGTACTGGAAAGAGAGTCCTTGGGAGCAAGGGCAACTGTGGCTATGAGAGAGCAGCTGTCAGGGAGACCAGCACAGAGGGTAGGTTAGGGCGGAGCCCCAAGGCCGAGGCTGGAGTGCTCCCAAACTGACCTCTAGGTGGCACCACACACAATGCAGTCCAACCAGACTGTGGTAAATGCGGATCTTCTTCTGACAGCGGTCACATCGGCCAGACTCACAGCCTCCTCTCACCCACACGTGTGACTGGACCTTGGGGAGAAAGACAATCCCTTGTCCGAGAGGGTCCGAGCAGAGACTAGGGGAAGGGCTGAGGGCAGCAACTGGCTAAGGGCAGAGCCAGGGTGCGGCTGGTATTGGGGTGGGCCTGGGATCACTCACACCAATGTCCTTCCGAGACTTGGCATAGGTGCTGACTTCACAAGGCAAGGCCTTCATGGCACACTGGTCATGAACGACGTACTTACAGACTAGGCGAGAAGGAAAAGGGTCAGAGACTTAGTTACAGCCCCTCCCCCATCTTTTCTTTACCTGGGTGTAAGGCGGGATTATTCACTTAAACAAGACATATAAGCCCTTGCTGTGACAGTGTGGGGGCTCACCTCCAAGACCTGTGCCTTTTGCTCACTCTTCCCTGTGAAAGAGCAATGGCTACCCCATGCCTACTCCCACTCCTTCTAAATGCCAGGAACTCAGTTGGAAGATGCAAGGGAGGCCTAGATTTTTTTTTTTTTTAAGATTTTATTTATTTATCAGAGAGAGAGAGGGAGAGAGAGCAAGCATAGGCAGACAGAATGGCAGGCAGAGGCAGAGGGAGAAGCAGGCTCCCTGCTGAGCAAAGAGCCCGATGTGGGACTCGATCCCAGGACGCTGGGATCATGACCTGAGCCGAAGGCAGCTGCTTAACCAACTGAGCCACCCAGGTGTCCCAGGGAGGCCTAGATTTAACAACAGCAATAACAATAATAATAGCTAATTTTTATTGCAGACTTAACAGTATGGACATGGCCCATGTGAAGTACTTTTCTTGCATCCACTTATTCAATGCTCATAGTACTCATTTTCAGTCAAGGACACCTTATTTTAAATTGAGGCTTAAAGATGTTCTGTGGCTATGCTGTACACCTGAAACTAATGTAACATTACATGTCAACTGTACTGAAGGGAAGGAAGAGAAAGTTGTATGGCTTTCCCACTTAACTAGCCAATGGCAGAGCCCAGGACTTGAACCCAGATCTCTCGAAGATCAAAGCAGCATGCTCCTGCAGGTAGCTGGGCTGTCCCTCTCCCCCACTCCCTCCAGCTCCACCACTCACGGTTACAGCTCAGTCCCTGTTTGCCAAGACCAATGCTGGACTCGCACAGGTTGCAGTAGACTGGTCGGGGGAACCTCTTAGGTCTCCACAGGTGCTGTCCATTGTCCTTCAGAGTCTGGGAGGACAAAGTAGATGCTAGGGAGAGCCTGAGCTCTTAGAGCACCAGCCCTTGGCGCACACAACCCAAGGCAGCTATCTTACCGTTCTCCACAAGTCTCTCCTACTTACCATCTCCAGCCCCAGCAGCACTAGCAATGGCACGGTGGTGGCCCCTGCCCGGAGCCACTCGGCCAGGGAGACAGAGCCGCTGCCATCATAGTCGATCTCTTTCATCATCTCCTGAAGAATCTGAGCCAGGAATGGAGGGGACTTTTGGTGTGGTCTGACACCTCTGCCCCCTAGGACATCCAGCCCAGCCATCCTCGCCAAGGGAACCCGGCCGCCTGTCAGAAATGGCATAGATAGATGCAGGATTCACTAGGGAGAAGGCACAAGGAGGGACATGAAGGAAAAACTGCCTTACCGGCCTCAGCTCAGACACATCCCAATCCAGGTATTCAGCCACTCGCATCATCTGTATGATGATTCTGTCCACTTCCTGGGGGCCAAGAGGTAAGAGCCACAGCCATATCCCACCTCACTACCACCATTCAAACTCTTCTCTAGAAATCAGGGTTCCTGGGCCACCCAAGAGCCACCTCTCATTCTCAAGTATCTCTGCCAAGTAAATGAGTGTGTATGTGTGTTGGTATGTTTGCAAGGCAGCCCCCAATTCATGTCTCTAGCCTCCTCTTTAAGGAGCCAAGATCTGGGGACCCACTCCCAAATTTAGTCCTGGAGGACTCAGCTTCTCCCTCTAACTTCCTTTGCTTCTTAAGATCCTGGAAGAGTTGGGACAGGAGGGCACAGACAAATGGACACATACTCCCTTGGCCAGCATACAGGTCCCCCAACTCACTGAGCTGTCCAGGATCCCATTTCTGTCCGTGTCGTACAGCTTGAAGGTGACTGTGGGGTGTTTTAGGGGGGCCAGGGTCAGTTTGTGAGGAATACCCCCCAAGTTCATAACAGAATACAGGGGAAATAAAGAAGTGGGAGACATCTTTTAGATGAAGAGCCCAGAGCCTGGCACTGGGACTGAGAGAGGAGACAAAAAGGGAGGGGAAACAGGCCTGGATTCAACCCTTGGTGAATCTAATAGGGGAGACAGAACACACCTCCCACAACCCCAGAAAAACCCAGGCCACCCACATAAAAACATACAGGACATGGGAATTGGCATGGCATTAGGGATAAGAAGTCTAGGGAAACAGAGGAAATGAGCCCATACTCTGGCCCCACCTTTGTCTGGCCCTGTCAGCTTTTAGGAGTCCTGAAAAAATGAGGGAAGGAAGGCTGGGAAATACCCCCTCCCCTCTACTCTCTTTTCTTTCCTTCTCCCAGTCTAGGATGGCAACTCACATTCTAGCTTGTCTTCTGGCCGGCCACCCTCCAGAAGGGAAAAGTAGCAGGAGACATCACTGAGATACACCACATCTGGTTACAGAAAGGACAGTAGATCTGAGGTTAGGGGTCTCTCCACTCTGGCTCTTCTCTTTTCCTTTGTTCCAACTCTTCCCTTTAACTTTCCTCCCTCCACCTCCTAGACCAGAATGGCCATCCTTCACCTCTCTTCCCCAACCCTGTCTCCAAAATGTAATTCAATTCAACTCTCACCCCAAAACCTATACTACTTTGATTTTTCTTCTGGAAGTCCAGCCCAGTCCCACCTTCATGACCATACCATTTTTCACAGTGTCTTCTAAGTGACCCATCTTGAAGGACTGAAACAGTGCCAGGCTTAGGTGATTGGGAACGTTATCTGCTTCCAGATAGATTTTCAAAAATTGCTGGAATCCCTCGTACCCAATGGCCTATGATGAGAAGGGTAAGCATTACCCTGGGGAGTGTGCAGGATGGGAGGCAGGGACTGAAGAACTAGGAGTAGCAAGGACAGAGACAAGTGCAGGGCTAAGAAGTATCCAGGGCAGACTACGGTTTCTTCTCAAGGCTGAGTCTCAATTAGAATCTCTTGCTTTGGGGCGTCTGGGTGGCTCAATGGGTTAAGCCTCTGCCTTCGGCTCAGGTCATGATCTCAGGATCCTGGGATCGAGCCCCATAGTGGGCTCTCTGCTCAGCGGGGAGCCTGCTTTCCTCCCTCTCTCTCTGCCTGCCTCTCTGCCTACTTGTGATCTCTGTCTGTCAAATAAATAAATAAAATCTTAAAAAAAAAAAAAAAGAATCTCTTGCTTTCTCCTATAGCAATAGCTGTGGTGACAATGGACACTGGGGTATCTAGAGGGAGAACAGAAAGGGGAGGGCCCAGAATAATCCCTGGAAGTTGGGGATCCCAGTGGAGTAGCAAAATCAAAGATGGGAGGAGCTGGGCAAGGAGAGGATTTCCCAGTTGCCACTCACATCTCCTTGGAGATATTCAGCCATGTCACCATCTTCAAAGAGCTTTAGGACATCACTGACCTTGTTGGTGGAGTCTGGGGTATGAAGAGGATGAGAGAAGAGCATTAGTCTGGTTGGGCTCTCCCTGCCCTCTGACGGATTCCTACCCAGACATCCAGCAGGAAAAAAGATTCTAGTCAAATGAAGAAAGAAGAAATTCTAGGAAGAAACACAGAAATGCAGAGAGAAATATCGGAAGACTAACATTTCAAATGCTCCAGAGTGGTACCTCTGTTTACATCTCTTCTCTGAAACTTGGAGCAGGCATTCGAGATTCAGAGAAGGTGGGTGGAAAGCCGAGACCACAGACATCGCCCCCTCTCCCTCTCCTCTGTTTCCCAGCCATATTCCCTGGCATTACGTCAGGAGCCAACTGGCTTAAGACCACTGGGGAAACGAGGGGAAGGGGGGATGAGGAGTAGGGATTGTCTGGGATAATTTTTCCCGAACTTCAGGACAGAGAGGAAGACTCACATTCCATGTACTTCTGTAGCTGGGCAAAATCATTGGGGCTGATTAGGCCCTTCTCCTTGGCCATTTTTCTTTTTTTCTTAAGGAAGACCAAAAAGGCAGCTTGGTAGTACTTCTCGCGTCTGAACCTGCGCTTCCGAGTGTAGGTCTGGAGGGAGATGGGAAGAGTATGTGGTGGGAAGAGCCATCTGTCTGCCTGACTTTGCTTCTGTCTGCTCCATTAATTCTTCACTCCCACTACTATTTCTGTTCTTTCCTTGTCTCTGAGTCCCTCCCAAGTCACTTCCTTTCCCCTTGTACCTCTCCCCTTTGTCTGTCTCTCCCTAACTGAGTCTGTCCTCTGTGTCTGTTTCTCTGACTCATCTTTGACTCTCTCCCCTCCATTTCTGGATCCTTCTCTATCTCTCTGATTTCTCCCCAAATCTGTCGTGATTCGTTTCTGACTCTCCCCATCCCCTTCTCTTCACCCTCCCCCCACCTGGTTTTACCAGTCTATATGTGTTTCTGTGGGTGTGTCCCTCCCCCGTTTCTACCTTTTCTCCTGCCACCCTCAGTCTCTGCGATCTCTCCCCTCTCAGATCCCGCAGTCCTGGTCCTTCGGCCCTTCGGGTGGTTCTCACTGCTTCTGTGGCACGCCTCCCCGGCCACGATCCCATCTTGCTCCGCCTCCAGCCTCGGTCCCCAGCCCGGTTCAGCCACCCACTTCCCGAACCACCCACGCCCCTCAACGACCTCTAGCGCGCTTCTGACGCGCGACACAGAACCAGCTCTGGCCAGGTCCCTGGCCCCGGTCCCGCCTCGCCAGCGCCCTTCAGAGCTCCACCCGGGAAGGGCGGGGACCCAGGCGCGCGGAGATTGGGAGGAGGTAGGGGAAGAAGGCTCTGAGCATCTGCCTCGCTTCCCATTAGTAGGAGGGTGAGCTGAGCGCGGGAATCTCAGACGCGGGGTTTTCCTTGCACCCTGCTAGGTTAGCAGTGTCCAAGGAGTCCTAACTTGCAGCTAGAAGACCCAGGGAGCAAGGAGGAGCCATCACGTGGATCACAGTGCCCAATGGCCCTGGGGCCAAGTCTCAGAGGTCAACTCGACTGGATGATTCAGTAACAGCAATAGCAGTAATATCTCACACTGGCGTAGTACAGCAGTGTTTAGGAGTCCAGCAGAACTAGTCAGTCATATCTGGGTTCTGTTCTTAGCTCTGATACCGCTGTGTGACTGGGACACATGACATCTGTAAAATGGGAAGAATGATTCCTATCTGCCACTGCTGTTGAAGATTAAGGCAAATAATGTACAAAAAGTACCCAGTATGACACCTGCATACAGAAGGCCTACAAGAAATGGTACTTATTATTGTACTAACAATTACAATTAGATCTTATGAGATAAGAAATTCCTGGTAGAGCCATTCTTCACAGGAAGAAACTGGAGTTTGAAGAGGTTGGGACTTCCCATGGCAGGTGATAAGTGGGAGTAAAAGCTCTACCCCAAGAACCATGTCATGGGGCCCCTGCCTCTCTCTGTCCTCCTCTTGTTCCACTCTCCCCTCCACACACTGCCTTCTGATCTCACTGCCCTCCTTTCTGTTCCTCAAGCCAAGTTCTCCCCTGCTTAGGGCCATGAGACTCACTGTTCTCTCTGCCTAGAACAGCCTTCCCCACTCTTGGCAGAGCTGCTTTCTTGCCTCAGCTGAAGCGTCAGCTCCTTCAAGAGACCTTCCCCGATTGTTCCCTCCCAAAGCACCCCCCCCCATCTTTTGCACAGCAGCCTCCTTTGTTTCCTTCATAGAACTTACCAAGAGTGGAAATTACCTTGCTAATTTATTTGTTTCTTTGTTTACTGTTTGTCTTCTCCTATCAAAAGCTAAGTTCGATGAGGGCAGGAATTGTCAGTATTGTTCTCACTATATCCCCAATTCCTAAGCCTGTGCCCAACATGGTATAGGTCCTCCATATTGTTTATACAAATCATTGTGCAAAGTTAGGGAGCCTCGAAAATATTAGTCAAATATGCTTAAATGGGATGCCAGAGTATCCATCCTGACAAGAAGAGGAAATAATTTGTAACACATATAGGAGGTGCTAAATAGATATTTGTTGAATGAATGAATTTTGCTAAAAAGCACTTACTGTGGCATTCCATCTGGGGCTTCTGCCTCTCTTTTGCCCATTTATTTAGGGTTTGTTGGGTAAGGCTCAAGGAGGCAGTTAGGGCCTACAAGAATTTCCTTTCTGATGGTGCAAGAATCTTCTTTGCAGCCTCTGCACTTGGGACATCTCTGCTGTCCACATCTATGTAGTATACCATTCCTCCTCTGCGGGCTCTCTGGGAACACTAAAAAGGGGATCCTAGGACACTGATATTCTGGAGAAAGGACTCCATCCATCTGGCTCTTTTCAATGACTATAATCCAACTTCTACTGCCAACAGATCTAATGAATACATAATAGTCTTAGGGCTAATTGGGCCTCTATGACTTAATTAGTCTCTCTGATTACCCCTGGGGATTCTTAGACGGCTCCAAGGTTCTAGGAAATGAAATCTGAGAGAGAAAGTGACTAGGAGAGAGCAAAAGAGGGACGATGAACAGGAGAGAAGACACATCTCTCTTTTCACATCGACCCCTCCTAGTTCCCCCAGATCTTGCATGTAATTTATAGTAGAATTTAAGGGAATGGACTTTTGAACTAGACAGGCGTGGATTAGAATCCTGGCTCTTGGGTGAGTTATTTCATCTTCCTGAATCTGTTTTCTCATTGGTAAAATGTATACCTGGAGAAATCAGTCACAGCATGGAGATTAGGTAAGATAATACATGCAATAAACTTAGGTATTGTAAGGCACAGAGGAAGCAGTTGTATGGCACAAAGAAAGAATTCAGTAAATGTTAGCTCTTACTTTTGTTGTTGTTGTTGTTATACAAAGGTGGTACATGGCGAAACACATCTGGACATTAGGAAAGATGGTGCCAGGAAGTCATCAGTTCAAGGGGCTCTCAAGAGCAGGGAAGCCCAGTCATACCCTTTGCCCCATTGTGTCATCTCAGGCATAGACATGGAGTATTGAGATCCTGCACTCTGCCTTTGGGAGGGTGAGGAGGTGGCTAGAAGCTAGACTGTCAAGGTCCAAGGACACCTCTGGGCTGGGACCTCAGACAAAGGGCTCCTGGTATCTTTTCAGTTGTCCTCCTGAGTTGTCTCACCAAAAGTTTTGCTGCCCATGTTGCTGAAAGGCATATAAACTGTTAGGATCCTGGACCCTAACAAACCGTAACAAGTCCAATTTTGTCCTCCCTGCTCCATCCCAGCCCTGAGGCTATAACCTGGGCTAGTCCAGGCGAATGCCAGGGTTGGGCGGGTGAGGTCTGCTGCCCGCCTGCCAGCTATCTGTGACTCACCCTTCCTTTCCCTCCTCTGGCTTCCCTGCCCACCCCTACCAACCTGAGGTGAGAAAGTAAGAAGCTGACTTGGAGGCAGAGACTCCTGGAACATCCTCAGAGCTGGGAGGTACCAACTCTCACACTTTTCAGAGGAGGAAACTGAGGCCCAGACAGAGAGCCACAATCTCAGGATCATACCCAAATTCCAGACATCCTGTCCTTTGTCCATTCCATTAAATTGTAGCGCCTCTACTTTCTAGATCTTACTTTAGACAGTAAATACCAAAATTGCTCATAACCAAGAGATAAATATGATTTCCAAGGCCAGTGCCAATATTTAAAGTTTCCTTTTTCACTTCAATATTTGTCAATATTCCAAATCATATAAATTCATCATTACTCAAGAATCAGCTATGCCCCCAGAACATTCAGGCTGACCCAGCAAGAATCCCAAGAGGCAGGTCCAGGCCTGATTACCTGGACTTCTGAATCTCTTAACCACAACAGGGCCTGCATCCTCCTCCTCTTTCCCAGGACCAAGGGAGGGTCTATACTTTCTTGCCCATCCCTGTTACTTGTCAGTGGCCCTGGCAAGGGAATAATTAGCCTTGAAGTCTCGAAATTCATTAAGCCTCCACAAACACTGCAGATGGTAATGTTGCCTGATTAAGGGTATGTGTGTGTGTGTGTGTGTGTGTGTGTGTGTGTGTGTGTGAGAGAGAGAGAGAGAGAGAGAGAGAGTATGTAGTACAGGAGGAAGTTACGATGTTGGCATGGTTGGGGGATGTGGGCTCATAGTAATGAGGCTGAAGAGATGCCCAGTAGTAGTCACATTTCTTCCTCAGTAAAGCTCACTTCCCCCATTTAGAGGTGAAAAATGGGATTCAGACCCAGGTAGTTTCAGAAACTTCCCGGTGACAGGTGTGGAAAGGGTAGGGGTGGGAAGTTGGGCACCAGGAGGCCAAAGAAGAACCCCTGTGCACCCCCCGCAGCGCTGTGGAGGTTCCAAAACGGACTTCGCTTGACTCGGGCCCCTAGGAGCCAAGCTTCACCATCCCTCCGAGTGACAGGGGGGATGAGGGGAAGGTCTGGGGGAGACGCTGCCTACGGAGCTCTGGCCCAGCTCTCCAGCTGCACCCCGCGTCCTGGCGCAAACCCTTCTAGCTACCCGCTCCAGCTGTGGGGCTTCCTCCTCCGCCCTGGAGCCCTACCCCAGCCCGGCGGCGGCCCCTCCCGCGGCCCCCGCCCCCTCCGGCTCCGGGGTGAGGGGAGGGTGGGAGGCTCGGGGCTCGCGCGGGGTCTCTACCTTGCCTGCGGATGACGCGCGGTGGGAGCTGGAGCGCCGGCGCGGGAGCTGGAGCCCGAGCGGGGCTGGAGGGGACCGACCAGGCAGGCGCGGCCGCCGCGAGGCCGCCCCGTTCCTGACGACACAGCTGCCCGCCCCTCGCCCCGGCCTGGCCGCCCGCGCCCAGTGTCCGCGCCCCCG
>NC_081562.1:91496586-91523159 GCF_022355385.1 Mustela nigripes | reverse complement strand
CCCCTTTTCCCCGCCCCCCCCCCCCCCCCCCCCCCCCCCCCCCCCCCAGTATCTCCAGAGCTCTGGCCTGTGCCTCTTTCTCCATATCCTGCGCTTCTCATCTTCTTCCCGCCTTGGGACAGCTCGGTTTCTATCCATCGTCCAGTCTTTCTAATCAACCCATAGCCTCTCCCCTCATCCCAGCCCTGGAAGGTCATGATAGAGGGCAGGGCCGCTGATGGCACAGCTTGGCAGGGGCCCACCCAGGCAACGTCTGACCCTCTCCTAATTGCCGCCATCCAGGGATTTCCCTCCCCAACTCCTTTCCATCCACCACTGACAGAATTCATACTCAGAAGATTCCACAGCAGCAAGCCCAGAGTCCCAGACACTGCATCCTGAGATACAAATGCCTCCTTCCTCCCATGGGCTCCGCAGTGTTTAACACTATTTGAGGCCCACCTTTGCCTCTAGGTTTTTCACCCCTCTAAAACCCAAACCCCAGAGGGCTCAGACTTGTTTTCCCCAATATAAGTACACCTCCTTCTCTCAAGACTCAGGGCCTTCCCTTAATTCTTGGCTTGTTCAGGTGCAAGGAGCACTCAGGTCGGTGTCCGCTCTTTCTCCATGCTCTAACCCTCCCACTTTACCTGCTGACCTTGGCAGGTGCTGTAAAAGGCCCCTGCCAGAAGTAGGGGTGAGAGAAGATCCTTTCAGCTCCTCCTGTCTGGAATCTGTTTTTGAAGTTGTTAAGGCTCTTGGGGCAGCATGGATGATGGCGGGACTGACGGTGAGTACAACGGAGATAGACAGAGGCCTAGGACTTACTGGTAGGAACTGGGGACCCAGGCATCCTCCTCCCTGGCCCCGCCCCAACCCAGGCTAACCCCCTCCTACCCGTCCTTGAACTAGGGCACAGTAACAGGGCTTGAGTTCCTGGAATCTTCCCTCTTACACCTGGTGATAGAAGAGAGGGGGAGGGAGAGCTCTGACTGGAAGGTTGTATTGTGTGATGTGTGTATGTGTGTGTATACACACATATCCACACACATAATATAGACATACTTTTGGTGGGGGTTGGAGAGAAGACATGACTACATGAGGCCCTCTAGTGGCAATGAAGGGATCTAAGCAGTTCTTGAATGTTTCCATACAGGCTTGTTGGAAAAAACCCTCCATTTTTATCAGAAATGTAACTGCTGAGAAATAGGGCTTGGGAGTATTGTTGTACCTGAACTGGAGATCTGAAGGAGGCAGGGGTTGGAGAAGGTCTGTCTCTCTGCTCCTGTCTCCTAGTCTTAAAAAGACAAGGGCCATGCTATTCCCATGCTTTATCTCCCCCCCTCCTTTTTTTTAAATTATTATTTTAAAGTAATCTCCACACCCAACATGGGGCTTGAACTCACAACTCAGAGATCGAATCACATGCTCCATCCACTGAGCCTGTCCCCTACCTATATAACCTCTTTAGTCATAAGGAATCATAATCTCTTGAAGGCCCATTATGCACTAGGTCCTGTGCTTGGTTCTGTAGACAGCCAAAGCACAACTTAAGGACTGCAGTAAAGAGTGGCTTGGTGTGTGTGTATGTGTATGTGTAAAGCCTCCCCACTCTAAGCTATCCTAAACATACAAAATATAAGAAAGAACAAGTCTCCTAGCACCTCTTGCAGTTTTCTCTCATCTAGAATGATACTAAACCTTAAGGCATTCAGCTTTGCTTGCAAACAATGCTAGTGGTGATAACACATTACATATGACCTGTGTTTTTCACTCCATCCTTGGATATGTCTCTACTTGCACTTAAATTGCTCCTGTTAAGGTTGTCTTTTTTTTTTTTGAGACTTCAAAGTGGGGCCCGGGGTGATCTCTCTAAGGAATAGGATGAAATCTGTCATACCCAAAGCTTCTTTGTGTCTTCTTTAAGATCTGTGGTCCATCATACATCGTCAGTTATTGGTGAGGGTAGGAGGGGAAGAAAGGCCAAGAAACATCTAAGGAGGAGGCGTATAATGCCTACTGTTCCAGGTGCTCATTTCTTTAATCAACCACATCACAAAAATCAGAAAGAAAGAAACCGCAATGAACAAAGGGAAAGGAAAAAACAACAGCCTTGTTCTCCCCAGCCTCTTCTTTCTCCTCTTCCTTCACAGGGTGTGTGTTTGTGTGGGGTGGGGGGGCACATCCGGGGCTCAGGGCTGGGTCCCAGTCAGGTCTGCTGGGAAGACAATTGAGTTTCACTTCCTGTCCAACCCAGAACAGAGGCGAAATGTCTAGCGGCACAAGGGGAGGGAGGGTTAAGGTTGGTGGTGGACAGGGGCCACTTTAGGATTCACTCTTGCAGAAAGGTGCAACATATCCCTCTAAAGGTTTAAGCCCACACTCTCACCTGTGATAATCATTAGTAACAAGGCTAAGGACAGGATGCTGACTCAGTGAGCCCGAAGCACATTGTTGAAAGAGAGTAGGGGTTAAGAATGGCAGTATTAGAACACTTGCAATAAGTGTGTATGGAATGCAAATCAGTTTTAAAACGAGTCTTTTTGAGACCTTTGAGTTGGGCCTCTGGTGGAAGTCAGAAGGTAAAGCATGGGATGGAAGACAAGCTGTGACCTGAGAAAACTTCAAAAGCTTCATGTCAAAGCTTTAGGAAGTTCCTGGTCAGTCATTACTCTCACCTTTTTATTTTTTAAGTGGGCACACAGCTAGAGGTAGTCACTAATATTTGCCCCTCTCTACGGGTTCCAGCGGTAGAGTTGGACATTAGCCTAAGCCAAAGTGGGAAATTTGGAGGAAGGTAAAACAATCAAAAAGGGGGAAAAAACCCCACAAAAAAAACAAAAAACAACGTAGTTGGGAGAGCCAACACCTGAGGAGAGGAACCTGCAGCCGGCCACTCCCAGGCTGTAGGGTAAACTAGTTTAGCAGGATTCAGCCCCTTAAGGGACGACAGTGGCTGAGAAGAGCGGGGGAGGGAAAACACTAGGGTTCCTCTAAAGAATAGGGAGGCACGGGGCGGGCCGGACTGCAAAGGGAGTGACCATACAAGCCCCGACTATTGGCGAGTTGCCCGGCTTTGGATCCCCAGCGCCCATGCTCGCTTCGGCAGCACATACACTAACATTGGATCCCCAGCGCCCAGACCTGGACGAGGTTCATTAGAATATTAACTGGCTCCGCCCCGAAGCCTTCACTCTGCCCTCTGACCCCGGGGCCCTGCCTGAGGAGGTTCCCGGGGTCGAAGGCCAGAGCAAACTTGGTCTGTCCTCACCACGCCGCCCGAATCCTTGCGGCCGCCCCAAGGGCAGGGCCAGCCAGGGCTGCCCGCCCAACCCGGCCCACCGCCTCCTCGGTCGTGGAAATCGCCAGCACCCCTGAGGCTTTGGGGACAGGTGACCGACCGGCAGCACACTCTGCCTTGCACGCCCCTCTCGCGGATCTCTGTCCCGAGGATTGAGCTGGGTAGCCGAGGGCAATTGACACGCGATTTCGACCGCCCCACTTCCTAAGAGAGGGTCAGTTGGGGGTCTTCCATTCACCCCTGACAACATTGGTGCGCCCCAGTATGTTCCCAGAGTTTGCGCGCCCCATTCCCCAAGCCGCTCTGGGACCTCGGTGCAGGCTAAGGCTTGAATATTCTGAGTTTTCGGCCCCACTTTCCGGGTACAGGTGGGCCTTGCCCCCTTTTCCCTGGAAGGTCCTGGATGACGGAGAGGGGCCGTGCCTCGGAACTTCTCTCGGCACCCAGAGGACTGCTTTACACGGAGCAGGCACCCAATATTGGTATCCGTGGCAGTAACAGAGCCTACGGCTTTTATTTATTGAAGTCTTTAGCTTCTTCTACCTTCTGCCTCTTCCACCTCCTTCCACGAAATGGTGTACTCTCCCTTTAAGACTAAAATGGTGGCTGGCTATGATCGGGACTCCACTTCCGGTGGGGAGGGGGGCGGGACCCCAGCCCGCTCACGCCGGAAGTGGTTTGCGTTTTCAAGATGGCGACTCCCTATGTAACTGACGAGACCGGCGGTGAGTGCGGGAGGCGCGGAGCCGCTTCTCCCCGGGCTCTCGGGGCAGGGGTTCGGACTTGGAAAGGGGTCTGTGCCCCGCCCATCCCGGGGCCCCTCCTTTTGCCCCGCCCTCCGGACCGCCTTCCCCATTCATTCTCTCCTATGGGGTGTCACCTGCGCCCCCTTCTGGTCTCGTGTTTGGGGGTCTCTGCTTCCGGTCACCCAAACCCTGGGGTCCTTCAGTGGAAGTCCCTGCTCCAGAACCCTCACGGGCCCTTAGTTTTTCTCCAGTAGCTGGCGATCCCATATCTCTTGGTTTCTCCAGTCTTGGGAGCTCCTACATGCTCAGTTCCCTCCAATTCTAGCTTTTCCTCCTCTGTTCCCCTCCCCCATCTATCTGCTGTACCTGCCTCCTGCCCTACCCCAGCTTCGTTTTGATTCTCTTTCTCGAAGTTGTATCTGTTAAAGATCTCTTTATTGCTATATAATATTTTTAACATTCTCTTCCTCGTCTTCAATTTTGGGTCACTGAGGTTCAGAGGTGTGAAGGGAAGAAGAACCTAATATAACTTTCAGCTTGAGTTTTCTTCCTGATGGCATCACTCTTCTGTATTTTCTCTGGTGGTGATGGTGATAAAAGTTGAGGGATCTGAGGAGGAAGAAGGCAAACAGGAGGTGTCTAGTGTGGCCTCTCAAGCCCTCTGACGAATTCATAGAATCCATTGTTACTTCTGGTTAGAGAAGAATTTCTGGCCTGGCTGATTGAGGTGCTGAAGTGTCCGTTGTGTATGGAGGTCTATGTGTTGAAAACTGAAATCAATGTTTTCATTCTGGTTTTGCCCCATCCTAATTTCCTCATCTTTAGAAAAATGTGCATAGGAATATCTACGTAGTGACGATCAAATAAGATAGCATATGTAAAAGCAATTTATAAAATCTACAAGGCAAGGTGTTAACTGTTTTTTGTAGCCTTCACTTGTGTATGTGCATCTTCTGTAGAACTGACTCTGCTGTGTTTTAAAATGTGCCCTTTATGCTTCTTGCTTTGCTACCTTGCATGTTCCTTACATCTCAGCCCACCTCTCCTATGGTATTTTAGGACAAGCCAGGTCTCTGCTGTTTCTCCCCAGCCTCACATTTCAAAGTGGTACACAGAACCTCTCTTCTCCAGTTCTCTACTCAGTGGGTCCTTCATCTACTGGCTCCTTTTAATGTGTGCTTTGAAAATATTACTCATTGTCCAGTACACTTTTCTTTATTTTTAACTATTTTCTTTTTAAGATTTTTAAAAAATTTATTTATTTGTCAGAGAGAGAGATAGAGAGAGAGAGAGAGCACAAGCAGGCAGAGTGGCAGGCAGAGGCAGAGAGAGAAGCAGGCTCTCTGCTCCCATGTGGGACTCCATCCTAGGACCCTGGGATCATGACCTGAGCCGAAGGCAGCGACTTAACCGACTGAGCCATCCAGACGTCCAACTATTTTCTTTTTAAACTGATTTCATGAAAATCCAGGTACCACGTTTCACCCTACCCTCCTACTAAGAGGTATCTTCTATTCTCTGTGGCTATGTAGAAGAAGGAATTACACTGCTTTTTTGCTTTCTCTTACTATTTCTAGATCATTAATCTACCATGGTCTCTCTAATCTTTATGGAAGGTATCGCCATGCAATTATAGCATTTTCTCTAAAACCTCAGGGCCATCATTTATTGCCCACAAGGGCCCAGGACTATTGCATCACACTTTTTCCTCCAGTGTTTCTTGCTCTTATTCTGTTTCTCCAGCATCTTTGGAATACTCTAATCTTATAGTTCCTCAGCACAAGATGGTTGACTGTCATTTGTATTTTTTTTTTTCCTTAAGTAGGCGTTGCTCAGTGTGGAGCTTAACTTGAAGCTTGGATTCACAATCCTGAGATCAAGACCTGAGCTGACATCAAGAGTCGGTCTCTTAACCAACTGAACCACCCAGGCACCCCTTCTTTGTATTTTTAAAGTAGCTGCACATCAGGGGCGACCGGCTGGCTCAGTCTGTTAGGGGTCCCACTCTTGGTTTCAACTCAGGTGGTGGTCTCAGTGTCTGTGAGATCCAGCCTGGCATCAGGCTTTGGGCTCAGCACAGTCTGCTTGTTGCTCTCCCGCTGCTCCTGCCAGTGCTTGCTTGCTCTCTCTCTCTCAAATAAATGAATAAATTCTTAAAACAAAAAAGTAGCTGCACAGCAGAATCACTGTAATCGGGACTTCCTCTGTGACACTGCTTCCCCTTTAGGTGCTCTCCATCACTTACTTTAGCCTCCGTACCAGTTACTTTTTCACATCCTATTTCACATACCTGTTTCTGGTATCTAGAGAATCTGCTTTTTGCCCTTCTTCGGTTCTTGACCTTTCCCATTTCATTACATCTACCAGTACCTTCATGACTACCTTTGATGCTGCTCTGCTAGACCTTGGTGACTAGCTACTTTGATACTATCTTCATTGCTTTTCTTCATTTATTTTGATCTATACTTAGCAAGCACTTTTGTTATCTTGCATCATACCCATCATCTATTTTCTTGGCTTCTAATGTCTAGGGCATAGCACATGGCTAGAGAAAAAGCACAAAACTAGCACATTCAGTATAATAAAACTTAGTGTTAATTTCTGCCAAGATCCTGGCTTCTCTGCAGTTCTTTTTCCTTTGCTTACATTCCGTCATGGCTTTTTTCCCCCACCATGGCTTCACTGCCCCCCCCCCCCAACTTTCTGTTTCATTAAAAAGTCAAGGCCTATCATTTCTTTCCTGTTCACAGCCTGATTTCTTGAGTAACAGGTCTCCACATACTGTTTTCATTTCCTTACTGCTTATTTGTCCCTTAATTCTTTAGTTTTGTTTCTAGTGCCACCCTCTTTTCCTGGTCGCCTATTCTCTTTTCTAATTGATGGGCGAATAACTTTCATTCTTAAATACACTGTCATACCTTAAAGTCAGTCTGCCCAAAATCATTGTATTTTTTTCCTTCCTTATTTCTGTTAATGACACTTAGCCAAACCAAGATCAGCTTTTTGCACCATCACCCTTTTTAATTTAATTTAATTTAATTATTTTTTAAAGATTTTATTTATTTATTTGACAGACAGAGATCACAAGTAGGCAGAGAGGCAGGCAGAGAAAGAGAGGGGGAAGCAGGCTCTCCACTGAGCAGAGAGCCTGATGCGGGGCTCAATCCCAGGACCCTAAGATCATGACCTGAGCCGAAGGCAAAGGCTTAAACCACTGAGCCACCCAGGTGCCCCCACCCTTTTTAATTTTAAATAGACTTTACTTTTTAGAACAGTATTAGATTTATAGAAAACTTGGGAAGATGGTACAATTCCCATATATGTTACACTCAGTTTCTCCTATTATTAACATCTCACTTCATAAGGGTGCCATTATTACAATTAATGAACTGATACTGATGCTTTTTTTTTTAAGATTTTATTTATTTGTCAGAGAAAGGAAGAAAGCAGAAGCAGAGGGAGTGGCAGGCAGAGAGAGAAGCAGGTTCCCTGCTGAGCAAGGAGCCTGGTGGGTTCTATCCCAGAACCCTAGGGTCATGACCTGAGCCAAAGACAGCTGCTTAACCGACTGAGCTACCCAGGTGCCCCTGATCCATTATTATTAATTATAGTCTGTACATTATTCAGAGTTCCTTAGTTTTCACCTAACTTTCTTTTCTGTTCCAGGTTCCCATCCCAGATACCACATTGCTTTTAGTTTTCACGTCTCCTTAAGCTCCTTTTGGCTGTGAACAGTTTCTCAGACTATTCCTTGTTTTTGATGACCTTGATAGTTTTGAGGAATACTAGTCAAGTATTTTATAGGATGCCTCTCTTTTGGAATTTGTCTGATGTTTTTCTCATGATTAGACTGGGGTTATGTGTTTTTGGTGTACAACCTCAGAGGAAAAGTGACATTTTCATCATATCAGGGGTACCTATCATAACGATTTTTTTTTTTTAAGATTTTATTTCTTTATTTGACAGAGATTACAAGTAGACAGAGAGGCAGACAAAGAGAGGAAGGGAAGCAGGCTCCCCGCTGAGCAGAGAGCCCGACGTGGGGCTCTATCCCAGGACCCTGGGATCACGACCCGAGCCGAAGGCGGAGGCTTTAACCCACTGAGCCACCCAGGCGCTCCATAACGATTTTTTTACTGTTGATATGACCATGATCACTTGGCTGAAGTAGTGTTTGTAAGGTTTCTCCACAGTAAAGTTACCCTTATTTCCCTTATCTTTTTCATACTGCACTTGAGATAGAAGTCTCTATTCATGGCCCATAAAGAGGGAAGTTATACTTCCTTCCTTAAGGATGGAGTATTTATACATGTTATTTGGAATTTTTCTGCAGATTTATCTCTTCTCCATTTATTTATTCAATCATTTGTTTATAGCAGTATGGATTTTAGGTTATAATCTACTATTTATTTTATTGCTCAAATGTTCCAGCTTTGGACATTGGAAAATTTTAGTTGGCCCTATGTCCCTTTAACATACCCCCAACAGTGTAGGTTTTTGTTTTTGTTTTTTTAGCTCTTCCTTACTTTCTGGCGCTAGAAGATGCTCCAGGCTCGTCTTTTTATTTCCTGTTCCAGTCCTAGAATCAGCCTTTCTCCAAGGAGCCCCTATTCCTTTCACTAGAGAATAGTATCAAGAAACCAAGTTCAGAGCACTAGGTATTTTATTTGTTGCATCATCTTTTATTCCTCTCTTTCCCCATCCCCTGCCATACACTAGTTGTCAAAATGTCATTCTTCTGTTCCCACTGCCGATATCCTTATCCCATCTTCAATACTTGTCAGGTACATGGCCTTGGGAATTTTAAACCTTAGGAATCTAAGTTTTAGTCTTCTCATCAATGAAATTGGTATATGTGCTGCCAAAGCAAGCACTCATCAATGAAATTGGAATAATAACTCCTACCACATAGTATTATTGTGAGAATTAAAATTTAAATGAAAGGATGTACATTTCTGGCACATACAAAGTGCCCAGCAAATGGTTCTGTAAGTATTACTGTTCGTAAGGATTATTGTATGGATCAGAAGAGATTATATATGCAAAGTATCAAGCATAGTACTTGAGTCCTTCTTCATCCTTGATAAAAATTCTATTTTCCTTTATTTATTTATTTATTTTTTAAGATTTTATTTATTTGTCAGAGAGAGAGGGGGGGAGAGAGCGAGCACAGGCAGACAGAATGGCAGGCAGAGGGAGAGAGAGAAGCAGGCTCCCCGCCGAGCAAGGAGCCCGATGTGGGACTCGATCCCAGGACGCTGGGATCATGACCTGAGCCGAAGGCAGCTGCTTAACCAACTGAGCCACCCAGGCGTCCCAAAATTCTATTTTCCTTTATCCTGAAAATATTGCTGTGACCTCCTAAATAGTTGTCCTATCTCCAGTCTCTCTCTCTCTGTTCCAGTTCATATGACACACTGTTGCCAGATTACTGTTCCTTAAGTACAGATTTATTTATGTAATTTTTGTTCAATATAAATCATTCACCCAGAGTCTTCTATTTAATTTGGGACATATCCTTCTGATCTTTATTTTTTCTGTGCATTTAAAAAAAAAAAAAGATTTTATTTATTTATTTGACAGAGAGAGACACAGCAAGAGAGGGTTTTTGACAAGCCCGGGGGAGTGGGAGAAGGAGAAGCAGGCTTCCTGCCTGATAGGGGGCTCAATCCCAGTATGCTGGGATCATGACCTGAGCCGAAGGCAGAGGCTTAACCCACTGAGCCACCCAGGTGCCCATCTGTGCACTTTTAAAAAAAGATTTTATTTATTCACTTGACAGGATCACAAGTAGGCAGAGGCAGAGAGAGAAAGGAGGAAGCGGGCTCCCTGCTGAGCAGAGAGCCCAATGTGGTAATGCGGTCTTGATCCCAGGACCCTGAGATTATGACCTGAGACAAAGGCAGAGACAACCCACTGAGCCACCCAGGCGCCCCTTTTCTGTGCATTTTTAAAACATTTTTAAATTTTTTTTTCTATTTTTTAAAAGATTTTATTTATTTTATTTGACACAGAGAGAGACATCACAAGTAGGCAGAGAGGCAGGCAGAGAGAGGAGGAAGCAGGCTCCCTGCTGAGCAGAGAGCCCAATGCGGGGCTCAATCCCAGGACCCTGAGACCATGACCTGAGCCGAAGGCAGAGGCTTAACCCACTGAGCCAACCTGGCGCTCCTTTAAAACATTTTTTAATTAGATGGTATATATAATTATATTTTGCCTTTTCATTTAACCTTATGCTATAAATATTTTTCCTTGCTATTAGAAATTCTTTGAAAACTAGAGTTTTAAAATATTGGCAGTGGGATGCCTGGGTGGCTCAGTTGGTTGAGCGGCTGCCTTCGGCTCAGGTCATGATCCCAGCGTCCTGGGATCGAGTCCCACATTGGGCTCCTTGCTCTGCAGGGAGCCTGCTTCTCCCTCTGACTCTGCTTGCCTCTCTGTCTGCCTGTGCTCGCTCTCGCTCTCGCTCTCTCTCTAACAAATAAATAAATAAAATCTTTAAAAAAAAAATAAAAAAAATAAAATATTGGCAGAGTGTTTTATTGCTTAGGCATACGCTTTCTCTTATGTTTCTTCTGTTATTGAACTTGTATTTTATTTATTTATTTATTTATTTTTAAAGATTTTATTTATTTGTCAGAGAAAGAGAGAGAAAACATGAGTGGGGGAAGAGCAGAGGGAGAAGCAGGCTCTGTGCTGAGCAAAGAGCCTGATGTGGGACTGGATCCCAGGACTCTGACCTGAGCCAAAGGCAGACATTTAACTGACTGAGCCACCCAGTCATCCCTGTTACTGAACTTTTAGATTGTTTCCAGTATTTTTGTTAGAAGAATTCTGTGAATATTTTTGTGCATAATTTTTTGCCTGCATTTGGGGTTATTTTCTTAGGATTGAGTTCCCAGAAATAGAATTACTGGGTTATAGGGAATAAGCATTTATTGATTTAATTCATATTGATTGTAGGAACCTTGGAAAATGTTTTTGTAAGCAGTATAAAAATACAAGTCACATGCATATTTGGTAATTCTAGAACCCAAAGATAACTATAATTACAATTCCTTTTAGTTTTTCTGTGTACATATGTAGCTTATCTATATTTTATATAATTGGGATCAAAGCAAATAGCTATATTTCCCAAAATATGATCCTCAGAATGCTTAGTAGTCCTATAAGATATGCTACAAAATAAGTAAAAACAAAATAAATAGCAAATAAATAAATAAGGTTCCTGTGGTCAAATAAATCTGGGAAAACTGTAAATCACACTCCCATTGTGAGTAGTCACGTGAATAAGAACACATTAAAAAAAAAAAAAAAAAAAGAACACATTAAGTCTTGCCGATAAAATAAAATTGCTTTCCTATGTTTAACCCATAATTGGCCAAACTTATTTAATGATTTTGGGGGGTAACTTTTATTATCATATGGAAATAGTATTTTAAATAACAAAAGCTTTATTGTCTTGCTGTGTTAGCCAGATGGCTTTCTAAAGGGTTTTACCACCCAGTATATGACTATGCTGATTTAATGACATCTTTGACCACACACTGGTGTTCTTATCTTCAAAAATTCTACTACTCTGACAAATGGAAATTTTATTTTATTGTTTTATAATTTTTTTTTATTATTAGTGAGGTTGAACATTTTTGTATCTTTTTCATTTATAACACAATATGCAGAAGTAGTATAAAATGTACAGCTTTTGGAGCATAGCCTGGGTTTGAATTCTGTAGCTTACTGACCATAACTTTGGGCAAGCTATTAAATTTCTCATTGTTTGGTAGCTGCTATTTTCTTTTTGGAGTTGATCATGAAATTTACATATATACCATTTGCTCTTAGATATGCTCTTTAATATGAGTGCCACCCACTTTTCAGTATAGTATCACCACATACTAGGTCTCTGTCTATAATTCCCAGTGAAACTGGGCTATGTGGTGTAAGACAGGTGGAATAGCATTGTGCCTTTGTGATCTTGGACCCATCTTTAACCTCTTAAGGACTCTTAATCTTAGCTGTAGATGATAATATCTACCCAATGTCTAGATTCAATAGAGTAATATATGTAAAGTTTCTGATGCAATGGAGCCACTTATTAATCAATGCTCTTTCCTAACTGTTCTTAGCATACTGTGAGTTTTCCACTGCTAATGATTTTGCTTGTTGTTACTCCTCTTAGGCCCTTTCCCTTCCTTTCTCTGCCCACAGAAATATCAGCCACTGGTTTGTTATTGTACTACTGTTACTACCTAGTATTTAAGGTTGGGTCCCTGAAATTCTCCTGATTTTTTTGTCACCTTCCCCCATCAAACAGAGTGTGATTATTTAGTCTCTTGAAATCTGGTACCAGTATGTATCAGTGTCTCTTAAGATACCTAAGACATTTATATTTTTGTTTTAGTCCTTGCCTAACTTGTCCACCCTCTTCCTTAGACTGTAAATTGCTTGATTTTTTAAAAAAGATTTTATTTATTCATTTGACAGAGGGAGAGCACAAGCGGGGCGGGGGTTGTGCAGCAGGCAGAGGGAGAAGGAGAAGCAGGCTCCCTGCTGAGCAAAGCGCCTGACGTGGGGCTCAATCCCAAACCCTGGGATCATGACCTGACCCAAAGGCAACCGCTTAACCGACTGAACCACGCAGTTGCCCAAATTGCTTTAAAGTAGGGACCATTTTACTCCCTCTTGATAATCCCTGTAGCATTTACTAGGATACTTTTCTCTTGGGAAGCTTTCAATAAGTGTTTATCCTTTTAATTAATTTGTAGTCTGGTTTCTGACTACTCTGCTTTTCTGAAGCTATATTCTTAAAGATAACTAGAAATTTCCAAATTGCCAATTTTTTTTTTCTTCTCCATTTTCCTTTTCCTTAATCTCTGTGCATTATTTAATACCCTTAATCAGCTGCCCTTAAAACTCTTTTGGTCTCCATGGCATAACACTGTCCTGGTTCTGCTCTCCTACAGTTGTTTTCTGTGACTGCTGACACCTTTTCTTTCTTGAGGAAGATAATCATGACCGTTTTTCCAAGGTCATTTCTCCATATTGGATCTTCTCTTTCTGTATTTTCCCCAGGTTTTAGAAACTGTATAATTATAATTCTTGGCCCTAAGATCATCCCCAGGCTCAGATTTGTCATACAGATCTCCTTTATTGAAACAGGTCACAAGGATTGAACAGTCGCTTCAGCCTAACCCCTTAGAGTTCTCTCAGGCCTTGTTTTCTGTCTTGTCTCTTCACTGTGTTCCTGCCACCCCCCCCCCCCCCCAAAATAAGGCTCTTTTACAGTTTAAGGCAACAGATTAAGGATTACAAAACAGCAGATGTGAGAGAATAGCTGAATTTACCATGTTTTGTGGTAGCAATCTCTAATCTGTGTTTCTGACATTCTCAAGGGCGCTACCTGACAATCCTGATATCCTGCCCTTGGTTTTGAGTTCTAGGGTAGGAATCTCCAAACCACTCCCTTCATTTTCACTTTACCTCTGAATGAAAGGACATGAAGGACAGAGAATGGAACCAAGAGGATAATGGGCTATCTGCATCTCAGGGCTTCCAGTTAGGATAGCCATTCAAGAAGCTTCTGCCATGTCTTTTCTCACTTTCCACTGTTACTTGTCTTAAGCCTTGAACTATAATCTTTGTGCAATTATCTTAAATATATGTTTCGAGTATTGTCCTTTTCTCCTTAATTTCACGTAAAACACTGCCTGTCTAGAATTGAATTAGTTATTTTCACAAAGTTGTCATCTTCTCTAGACTTTCTTTGTGTTTTTTTTTTATAAACATATATTTTTATCCCCAGGGGTACAGGTCTGTGAATCACCAGGTTTACACACTTCACAGCACTCACCAAAGCACATACCCTCCCCAATGTCCATAATCCTACCCCCTTCTCCCAAACCCCCTCCCCCCAGCAACCCTCAGTTTGTTTTGTGAGATTAAGAGTCACTTATGGTTTGTCTCCCTCCCGATTCCATCTTGTTTCATTGAATCTTCTTCTACCCACTTAAGCCCCCATGTTGCATCACCACTTCCTCATATCAGGGAGATCATATGATAGTTGTCTTTCTCCGCTTGACTTATTTCGCTAAGCATGATACGCTCTAGTTCCATCCATGTTGTCGCATGTTGTTTGTTTTAATTCCAGTATAATTTACAGTATTGTATTAGTTTCAGGTATTGGATTGGTGATTTTTGTCCTCTAAATTTTGCACATTCACAAGTGATACTGTAATTAGTTTATTTGTGGTCTTTTTTATTACCTTTCTTCCTTACTAGAATGCATGGTACAAAAAGACAGGACCCTTGCGTGCTTTGTTCATTGTTGTATCCCTAACTGCTGTTACAGTGCCTGGCACAACACCCAGTGCTCAATAAACATTTAAAATCCATGTGTGAATAAATATTATTACCATTTGCCCAATTTACCCACAGGTATGTTGTAAAAAATAAGAGAATACATGTGAAAAGCACCAGATTAAACCCATTATAGCAGTTTCAATTACCTCGTCTCTCTAATTCAAATCTTGGCAGTCTTTTGGCCCTATTGACTTCTTCATAATGAATTTCTCTTTCATTTTCCTTTCAATACCCATAGAGATGATCTAAATCAGTTTTTCTCTGTGGTGACTATTATTTTCATTTGTTCTACTTTTAGTTTCTATTATACATTTTGATGTTAATCCTTAAACACTGCTTTGAGCAGATCCTGTGTACTCTGCTTTTGGCCTTCAGTGTTCTCCCACAGTCTGAAGCTTAACTCCAAACTCAAGAGAGATTGGATACCTTCCATATTCTGACTAATTTACTTCTAGTCTCTTTTCTCATTACATATGCTTTTTGCCCAAATTATACTAGGTTCATGTTCTCTAGTATGATGCTTAAATTATTTTTTTAAAAGAGGTTTTTTTTTTTTTTTTTTTTTTTTTAAAGATTTTATTTTTAGGGGCGCCTGGGTGGCTCAGTGGGTTAAGCCGCTGCCTTCGGCTCAGGTCATGATCTCGGGGTCCTGGGATCGAGTCCCGCATTGGGCTCTCTGCTCAGCGGGGAGCCTGCTTCCCTCTCTCTCTGCCTGCCTCTCTGACTACTTGTGATTTCTCTCTGTCAAATAAATAAATAAAATATTAAAAAAAAAAAAGATTTTATTTTTAAGTAATCTTTGTACCCAATGTTGGGCTTGAACTTGCAACCCCAAGATCAAGAATCACATGGTCTACCAACTGAGCCAGGCAGGCGCCCATCTTTATTTATTAATCCGAAATAATTACAGCCTTCTATAGACTAGTCCCTTTGCCTCAGAGATCAAAGACAAAGTCTCTGCTCTCAGGAAAGAATGCAATTATGTTAAACATTAGAGCATGATAAAGGCCAAAACAGGTGCTGTGCACCAAGGTGTTACATAAAGGGCTACTTTTAACCTGGCTTGGGGTGGGAAGGTCAGGGAAGACTTCACTGAGGAGTTTATACTTGAACTTGACCTTTAAAGACCAGTAGGAATTAACTAAGATAAGAATCAAGGAAAATCTATTCCACGCCAAAGGAAGCAAAAGCAAAAATGCATAGACATCAGAGACACAGGTCTGGTAAGATTTGTGAATAAATATTCAGTGGCTGGAATAGAGTGTAAGTGACTAAGTGCTGAGAGAGGAGACTAGCAAGGCCTTTTTTGTAGTCCCATCCTCCATGTAAATACCCTGAAGGCAATAGGAATCCAGAATTTTAAGCAGAGTCCTGACTAGTTTGATTTGTCCCTTTGCCTAGTCCCGCATGCCTAAAATACTTCTCTATCTCGTAACCACATTCCCCATTCCCTGTCTCAATCCTCTCATCTTCCAAAGATTACAACAGGTCTGTGTCCTCCACAGAATCTTTTTAAATCACCAGGGGTCAAAAGTAACTTCACTCTCTGTTGTGTACCTGTTCTCCAAACCATTTGTTTGAAACCTAAAATTAGATTTTTTTTTAAAGATTTTATTTATTTATTTGACAGACAGAGATCACAAGTAGGCAGAGAGGCAGGCAGAGAGAGAGAGAGAGGAAGGGAAGCAGGCTCCCTGCTGAGCAGAAAGCCTGATGCGGGGCTCGATCCCAGGACCCTGAGATCATGACTTGAGCCAAAGGCAGCGACTTAACCCACTGAGCCACCCAGGTGCCCCTAAAATTAGATTTTTAAAAAAAGATTTTATTTGGGGGGTCTCCTGGGTGAGTCAGTTGTTTAAGCATCTGCCTTAGGCTCAGGCCATATTCTCAGGGTCCTGGGATGAAGATGCCCCCCTCCCCCCAACCCTGGTCAGGCACCTGCTCAGCAGGGAGTCCATTTCTCCCTCTCCCCTCCCTCATCCCCTGCTCTTGCTTGGTCTTTGTCTCTCTCAAATCTAAAAAAAAAAAAAAGAATATAAAGTCTAGAAAAAAAATTTTTTAATTATTTCCACACCCAACATGGGGCTTGAACGCACAATCCCAAGATCAAAAGTTGTACGCTTTTGATCTGATCATGACCTGAGCCAAAGGCAGAGGCTTAACGACTGAGCCACTCAGGCACCCCAAAATGAGAGACTTTTAAAACCTACAGTATGGGCACCTGAGTGGCTCAGTTGGTTAAGCGACTGCCTTCAGCTCAGGTCATGATCCCAGAGTCCTGGGATCCAGTCTCACATTGGGCTCCCTGCTCAGCCATGAATCTGCTTCTCCTGAGCTCAGACCCTTTCCCCACTCATGCCTCTCTCTCTCTTTCTCAAGTAAATAAATAAATCTTTAAAAAAAATAAAACCTACAATATATCAATATTAATGGGCATTCTTAGAAAGAAAGATTATGGGATGCCTGGGTGACTCAGTGGGTTAACTGTCCACCTTCAGATAAGGTCATGATCCTAGAATCCTGGGATAAGTACTACATTGGGCTCCTTGCTCCCAGGAGCATGCTTCCTCCTCTGCCTGTCTCTCTCTCTCTCTCTGACAAATAAATAGCATCTTTAAAAATAAAAGATTATTTATAATCTAATCACCCGACAACTTTTCATATTGCACATTCTTTTCTAAACTTAAAAATATACAAAACATATTTAATAATTGAAATCATGGTATATTTATATAGTTTCATTGTGTTTCATATTATGTCACCTTATGTGATTTAAAATTTTATTATCGTTTGTTAAAATTATGTCATGTCTCTTTAAAGTTTATTTATTTATTTTTAAGTAATCTGTATACCCAATATGGGACTTGAACTTGCTACCCCGAGATCAAGTGTCACACACTTCTGGGACGCCTGAGTGGCTCAGTGGGTTAAAGCCGCTGCCTTCGGCTCAGGTCATGATCCCAGGTCCTGGGATCCAGCCCCGCATCTGGCTCTGCTCAGCAGGCAGCCTGCTTCCTCCTCTCTCTCTGTCTGCCTCTCTGCTTACTTGTGATCTCTGTCAAATAAATAAATAAAATCTTAAAAAAAAAAAAAAAAAGAGTCACACACTTCTGACTGAGCCAACCAGGTGCCCCTATTATCATTTTTATTGGATATATTCTACACTGTTCCTGTATACCTGGACTTGAAGTTTGTTTTTAATTTTTAGTTCTTTATAGATAATGCCATAATTTACCCATGATTACCTCTCCCTTTCTTCTTTTTCTGTTTTTGTTTTTTACTGTTGGAAGTATTTCCTTATGCTGTATTCTCAAGGTTGGAATTATTAAATGTGTTGAATTATTTTTTACGTTAGCCAATTACCCAGGTGTTGTGGATTCTTTGCTAATAAGATTTGTCTGGCGGTCTCTTCCTTTCCCTTCTCACTGTTTCAGCCAATTCTGTCTCTCATGCCAGGGTTATCCCACCCTTTTCCCCCCTAACTGGTTTCCTGAGTCTCCAGGGTTTTCCCTTGCCAATTCACCTTTTCATCCTGCCGGATTAATTGCCCTAAAACACTGCTTTGGATAAAAGAGTCACTCATTGGACAAATGTTTATTGAATGCATGCCATGTACCAGATATTAAACTCCTTAGCTGGTGTTTCAATGTCTGAGCATCCCCTGCTCATTAGCTTTACACCAGCCCTCTGACTCAGCCACCATATCCTGAACATGCCATCTCCGTTCCCACGTGTGCATTTGTTTTAGGATGAGCTTCTATTTTGAATCCATTCTGCCTCGTTTACTTAGGTGAGTTTGTCCCTTTCTTTAAAGCCCAGCTCCAGTCATCCTCCCTCCATGAAGCCTCAGCTTTTTCATTCTTCAGTTTATACTCTTATCTTTAAACTGTTGCTTTAAGCAGGAAATATCCTCAGTGCCTTTCTTTTACTCACCAGATAACCTTTAAATTCCTTGATGTTGTGTTGAAGGCTTTCCAAGATCTGGCCCCATTTTTTTCTTATTCCCTAACATGAACTATCTGATTCACCCGGACTCCTCTTTGTGTTTTCTAAATACTCCACGTCCCTTTCCACATCCATGACTTTCTTTGCTTGCTTGTTCTTTTTTTTTTTATTGTTTTTAAAGATTTTATTTATCTATTTGACAGAGAGAGATCACAAGTAGGCAGAGAGGCAGGCAGAGAGAGAGAGGAGGAAGCAGGCTCCCTGCTGAGCAGAGAGCCGGATGTGGGACTCGATCCCAGGACCCTGAGATCATGACCTGAGCCGAAGGCAGCGGCTCAACCCACTGAGCCACCCAGGCGCCCTGCTTGCTTGTTCTTTGTCCTGTCTCTTCTACCTGTCAGATCTTACCCATTTTCTTAACAATTTTTTTTTAGTTTTAATTAATTGATACTTGCATTTTGAACAAAAAGCCAATTCATGGAACAATATATAATCCACATGTAAAGACCTAGACTTAACTTTTTTAAAAAAGATTTTATTATTTGATAGAGGGGGAGCACAAGCAGGGGAGCAGCAAGCAAAGGGAGGGAGAGAAACAGGCTTCCCATGAGCAGAAAGCCTGACATGGGGTTTGGGCTCAATCCTAGGACCCTAGGATTATAACCTGAGCCAGTTGCAGATGCTTAACCTACTGAACCGCCCAAGCACCTCTAGGCTTGACTTTTTACTTTTCTTTTACAAATCTTTCTTTTTACAAAAGTAATACTTAAAAAGAAAAAAAAAAAAAGTAATGCATGGGGCACCAGGTTGGTTTAATTGATGGAGCATGTGATTTCTTCTCAGGGTTGTGAGTTCAAGCCCCATGTAGGATGTGGAGCCTACTTAAAAAACAAAACAAAAAAACACAACACAACACATAATATATATGTATATATAAGATTTCTAAAAACATACTAATGGTATAAATAAAGATATCTATGAGGACAGAAAGTATATATATTAATGGTTAATGGTTTCTATTACCTCTTCTTCCAGGTTGCCCCTCTTAAGATAACCAGCATTAAAGGCTTGGTATCTTTGGTATGTGTCCTTCCACACCTTTCTCCTTGCCCCTGTGTGTAAACTGAATGGCCTGTTAAGTGCTGCTCCGTGCCCCAACAAGATTGGGAGTGTACCTTACATCAGCAGTTCTCAACAGTGTTGTCCAGGACCCTTGGGGGTTCCCTAAGACAGTTTCAAGAGGTCTGCAAGCATAATTATTTTTTATCATATACTAAGATGTTAGTTGTCTTTTTTTTTTTTTTTTTTTTTTTTTTTTTTTTTTTTTTTTTTTTTTTGCTGGGTTGACATTTGCTCTGAGGGTGCAAAAGCAAAGGTGGATAAAACTGCTGGTCCCTTGGCACTAATCAAGGTGGGTACACCAACTCCCACTCACTGTGCTCTTCACTGCTGCATGCTTGCAGTAAATAATGCCAGTTTCACTTAAGAATAGCCTTGATTATACACTAAGATTTACAAATTTTGTTAAACCCTGACCCTTGATTACACATCTTTTTACTTTTTTCCAGCTTTATTGAAATATATTTGACATAGAACATTGTGTAGGTTTAAGGTATGCAGTGTGATGATACGATATATGTATAGTGAAATGTTTACCATAATAAGATTAGTTAACACATCCTTCACAAAATTACCGTTTTGTTGTTGTTAAGGTCTACTCTCATAGCAACTATGAAGTATACCGTATGGTTCTCTGTTAAGGATGGTTACCATGCTTAGATTCCCCAGAACTTACTCGTTTTATAACTGAAAGTTCCTCATCTTTTTAATATTCTCTGTGGACTAAATGGGAAGGAAGGATGAAACACTTGGCTGCATATTGAAGTAAGGTGGAGGCTTAAGGAAAAGCACTGGCACAGTTGTCCATAAGTTGCAAGCTAAACAGGCTTCCTTTCCGCGGAACACTATTTTTACATAAAAAAAAAAACACTGAAAACTCATAATTGAGAACTGGGTATCTGCTAGGCATTTTCCTGAAGGGAAGGAAGTGAGCTTATCATTTCAAGGAAAACAACTGACACTGTTTGTTGCCAGTGGTAAAATTCAAGCCTTCAAGTAAAAATAAGAATTCTGGAAAACTTGTATTTGCTGCTGTGAACTTGAGAGCTTCCCAGTGAAGATTTTTCTGATCAGATTAATGAATATATTTTTTTAAAGATTTATTTATTTATTTTAAAGAGAGAGAGAGAGAGAGACCATGACCAGGAGGGGCAGAGGAAGAGACAACCTCAAGCAGACTCCAAGCTGAGCTTTGAGCCTGATGTAGGGTCTCAATCTCTTGACCCCCAGACTGCCACCCGAGCCAAAACCAAGGGTTGGATGCTTAACTGACTATGCTACTCAGGCACCCTATTTGTTTTGTTTTAAGATATATTTATTTATTTGGAGGGGAGCAGAGGGAGAGAATCTCAAGCAGACTCCCTGCTAAGCATGGAGCCTGACACATGGCTCCATCCCATGGCCCTGAGAGCATGACTTGAACCAAACCCAAGAGTTGGACACTTGACCAACTGAGCCACCCAGGCACTGCTGTTTTTTGTTTTTTAATATTGCATAGTAAAATGGATAATATTACAAAATAAGAGTGAAAGGGATTCTGAAAGAAAAAACTTTGAGAATAATTACTCTCTACACATTGCCTTGCAACTTGCTTTTTCACTTAGTATATCATAAGCACCATTCAAGCCAGAGTGAGCGCATTTATATCTGACACTCTTTCTCATAACAGCATGGTGTTCCATCGTGTGGATGGTCTGCATATATTCAGGCAGTCATCTGTTGATGGCCAGACAAGCTGCTTTTGGTTTTTCCTATTTTAAGTTACACAGCAACAAAGATCCTTTACATATGTCCTACGTACTGGTGCTTTTACATGTGAAGTACGGATCCTTAAAAGTTGACTTGTTTTTCATGACCCTTTTTTTTTTTTTTTAAGATTTTATCTATTTATTTGACAGAGATCACAAGTAGGCAGAGAGGCAGGGAGAGGGAGAGGGAGAAGCAGGCTCCTTGCTGAGCGGAGAGCCCGATGCGGGGCTCGATTCCAGGACCCTGAGATCATGACCTGAGCTGAAGGCTGAGGCTTTGACCCACTGAGCCACTCAGGTGCTCCTTCATGACCCATTTTAATTAAACTTACCCTCTCTATATCTCCAGTCATTTCTGCTTCCTGTAGTTCTTGTTTTTGCCCCCTTTTGGCTTTTTACTCAGTTATTGGATGCCCCCATGCTATTGTCTTGTGTTTGTTTGTTTTTTTTCTTTTTTAAACTCTTCTTCTCTGCCTGTCCTATTTTGCCAGCCAAATTAAAAATAGAATATAGGAACTCCTGGGGCACCTGGGTGGCCCAGGTAAAAATGGAAACTCCTGTGGCACCTGAGTGGCTCATTCGGTTAAGTGTTCAACTGTTGGTTTTGGCTCAGGTCATGATCTCAGGGTAGTGAGACCGAACCCCACATAGGGCTCTGCGCCCAGCACAGAGTCTGCTTAAAGATTCTCTCTGTCCTTCCCCTGACAAGCATGCTCTCTTCACTCTCTGAAGTGAATGAATAAAATCCTTAAAAAAAAAAAAAACTCTGGGGCACCTGGGTGGCTCAGTGGGTTAAGCCGCTGCCTTCGGCTCAGGTCATGATCTCAGGGTCCTGGGATCGAGTCCTGCATCGGGCTCTCTGCTCAGCGGGGAGCCTGCTTCCCTCTCTCACTCTCTGCCTGCCTCTGCCTACTTATGATCTCTCTCTCTCAAATAAATAAATAAAATCTTTAAAATAAAACAAAAACTCCTGGGTACAGGGCTGGTGTATGATACAGTGTTTGGTTACTCAATGAATAATGATGAGATGGGGAATTGAAGGTTGATGAGAGAAAAGGACGCCTTCATGGTTGCATTTAGTGGCTGGATGGGGGCTGAGGAAGGCTGTGTGCATTCATGGATTCTTTCAGATTCGGAAATATTTGAAAATTAGGAAGAATAACTGTCTAATTTAATTCTCTCATTGCAGGCAAATACATCGCTTCAACACAACGACCTGACGGGACCTGGCGCAAGCAACGGAGGGTGAAAGAAGGCTATGTGCCCCAGGAGGAGGTCCCAGTGTGCGTGGTTAGGCGTGAGGAGGGGGTACTTAATGGGGTCCCTACAGAAAAGAAGAATCTCCTGATCCCAAGACCCTAGGAAATGGAAGGAGGGAGCAACTATCTGAGAAAGAAGAAGAGAGGGGGCTGGGATTCAGGAATGAGTGAGGGGGTTTAAAGTGCCGAGTCCTGTTCCTATGGCTTCTGTTCTTTGGAACCTCCAAACAACATTCAGACAGAGAGAACTTTGAGACTTGGAGACCTTCCCACAGCCTGCAGAACAGGGGGAAATTGGAAAGGGACCACAGGAGAGGAAGGAAGCAAGAAAGTGAAATGGATGAAGTGATTAGAAGGTTTAAGAAAAGGGCTCCAGAAGTCAGTGTTTCTTTGAAACTGTTGACCTCTCTTCCCTGCAGGTATGAGAACAAGTATGTGAAGTTTTTCAAGAGTAAACCAGAACTGCCTCCAGGTCTGAGCCCCGAGGCCACTGCTCCTGTCACCCCATCCAGGGCTGAAGGAGGGGAACCAGGCCTCTCCAAGACAGCCAAACGCAACCTGAAGCGGAAGGAGAAGCGGCGGCAGCAGCAGGAGAAGGGGGAGGCAGAGGCCTTGAGCCGGACTCTCGATAAGGTGTCTTTGGGAGAGACTGCCCAAGTCCCCACTGCTCCCCAGGGCTCCCGGGCAGCCCCTACAGCTGCCTCTGACCAGCCTGACTCAGCTGTCACCACTGAGAAGGCCAAGAAGATAAAGAACCTAAAGAAGAAGCTTCGGCAGGTGGAAGAGCTGCAGCAGCGGATCCAGGCTGGGGAGATCAGCCAGCCCAGCAAAGAGCAGCTGGAGAAACTAGCGAGGAGGAGGGCGCTAGAGGAGGAGCTCGAGGACTTGGAGCTGGGCCTGTGAGGCCTTTGGGGAGTAGGGAATGGACTGCAGAACAAACCATGGGGCTCTCTGGGGTCCTGAGGAATGTGGGCAGCAGCAGTCAGGAGGGGGACCCCCCATACTGACTCAGTTCCACCTCTCATGGTCCAACTCCGTCCTCCAGAGCCTAGCCTCGCCGTCATTCCTTCCCTCTTCTTCCCAACTCCTATTTTTTGGACTTTTCTCCCTCCCATTCCCAGTGTTGAAAATCTCAGTGACTACCCCAGGTACCTTTGCTGCTGATTTGGGTGTCTTGTTGAAAAGAGAATTGGGTGGGTGGGACTCTTGGAGAACTGAGGTCGAGGGTAGGGGGAGTACACCCAAGTCTTGGAGTCTTGGTTCCTGTTCACAGTGTTTATGGGTTATTTCTCCCTCCATTCCTCACCTCCGGTTTTTTTTTTTTGTTTTTGTTTTTTTTTTTTTTTTTAAGAACAGAATAAACTCAAGTAGACAACATATCTGACTTTGTCCCTCTCTTTTCAGCATCTAGGCTTCTAGTAGGTGTTTTATGTCCCTCAGTTTGGTACTGGAAAACAAGTGTTGGGAGTAATATTCCTTTTAATTTTTAAATTTTTTTTGAAAGCTTATTTATTTGCAAGAGAGACACATAGAGAGCACAAGCACGAGCAGGGAGAGGAGCAGAGGGAGAAGGAGAAACAAACAGACTCCCCGCTGATTAGGGAGCCTGACATGGGGCTTGATCCTGGGACTCCAGGATCATGATCTGATTCAAAGGCAGACGCTCAACCAACTGAGCCACCCAGGCACCCCTATTTCTTTAAATTTTTAAAAATTATGAGTGTGTGACTAAATTAGCAACACTGATTTCTGTATTGTTTGCTCAGACTTGAGTGAATAGTAATTAGGTCATAATAAAATGAAACTTAGAACAAATTTAATACCACATGTTAATTTCCATGTGTCATTATTCTCCTGCTGCAGAGCAATGGGACATTTGTACCTCCCTTGTTTCTTTCTGAAGCTCTTTTGAGATTTTGCCTTCTCAGATGCCACCTCAAGATGGTATTGTGGGACAAACTAACACAAGAAGCATTTACAGCCAAAAAGAGCTATCACTTAGTTTTTGCATATGTGATTCACCCCTCCCCCCAATTTACCACAGTCTTTCTTTCTATCCAGCTGCTAGTGTATAGAGACCAACAGAGGGGAAGTCCACTGTGATGAACCGTCCCCATTGTTCCAAGTTCTTAGCCTGACTCATACGGTCCCACACAATCTGGCCTCATTTTTTGCCATTCCTCAACTCTGGCCAAACTGTGCTCCAACTATCCTGACTACTTCCTATTCATTGAATGAGCCCTATTCTCTCTGACCCTCAGTCATTTGCCCTTATGGGTCCATCTGCCTATAATACTCTTCCTGACCCCTTCTGCCTAGTCAAATCTTTCTAAGCCTTTGGATCTCAGTGTCATCCTCTCTAGGAAGACTTCCATTACACTCAAATATTAATTTAAGTGCCTCTCTAAACTTGCTTCCTTACTAGGTTTGTAATGGTATTTATTACATTACGTTATCCTGCTCACTTGTTAGCCCTCTTCCTCTTCATCAGCTCATTTCACTCCTTGAGCTCTGGGACTGTTTGTCATTGCATCCCAGTCCCCCAAACAGTAAATTCTCAAATAATTGCTTGAATGAATAAGGCCACAGGCCATGTGTAGAAATAGAAGACAAGAGATAATTTGTGCCTCGAACAGCTGAGCTCAGTTAATGAGGACTTGCCTGGGCACCTCAGTGTGAGACTAAAAGCCTGAGTTCCCTTATGCTGGACCCCTGCACAACTGTAAAGATTTTATAAATACAACTTAATTGGCTTATATATAGATGTTTGATGTTTTATAAGTTCAGCTGCTTTAGGGGAGTCTGTACCTTAAAAACTTATTAAGGAGAGATTGTTTTGCAAAAGGATTTGCCACAGTAAAGCTTTAAATTTCCTGAATCCTAAGTAGTTTGATTCAAGTTCATTTTGATATTTGTTGGGCCCTGTTAGTCATTATGCTAGTCCAGAGGGATGCAATTGTGAATACATTGTAGAGCCGTCATTTAAGGAAACTATTAAGTTGTATAATTCACTAGTTAAGTACTAGGCAGATTTAATTAAGTGCTAGGCAGCACTGGTTTTGAGGAAGAACTAAGAAACCATTTCTTCTGGTTGGGGGAATGGAAAGACTTAATTGTGGTGTTGAATTTTGAAGATTATGACTCACATCTCAAGACAGGCAGATGGGGAGAGCAAGTATGGCAGCACGAAAGGGATATGGTGAATTTGCTTTCAATTCTATAGGGACACCTTTTCTTACCAAAAAATTAGTGTTAATATAGGATAAAAATTGGCAAATAAACTAGTGTTTTTCAAAATGTGGGTCATGAAACTGGAAAGTGGTGGCTAGTAGTGTGTTTTGTTTCTCAAGTTTTGTTATTGTTGTTTTAACATTTATTTACTTATTTTAGGGGTGCCTAGGTGGCTCAGTCAGTTGTGTCCAACTCTTAGTTTCAGCTCAGGTCATGATCTCAGGAATGGAATCCTGTGTTGGGCTCCACGTTCAGCATGGAGTCGGCTTGAGATTCTCTCCCTCTGACCCTACCCCTGCTCGCGTGCTCTTTCTCTTTCTCAAAATAAATAAAGTCTTTTAAAAAATAAGTTTATTTATTTTAGAGAGAGAGTCTGAAGTGGACTCTGAGCTGAGTGCAGAAAGAGAGGCAGGGCTCAATTTTACGACCCTGTGATCACAGCCTGAGCCAAAACCAAGAGTTGGACACAACTGACTGCATCACTGAGATGCCCCAAGATCTTGTTTTAAAGTAATCTCTATGTATGTATGTGTATCACTATATAAGTGTTGAGTGAAAATATAAAATATATTTCTTATCTTGATTTGCAGGAAAATGAATGTGAAAGTCACTAATGAAAATTAGTAGTAAGGGGCTAGGGCATCACACACTCTCTCTAGCCATCTATTTGGAGTGGTTGGGGTAGAAGGATACTAGTTTAATTATTTCCCTCAACGGGCTCTTGTAGCTCATGGCAAAATAAAATAGTTCCTCTATTTCTTTTTACTATTGAGGCTATCTTACTATTTATTTGGAAAAATCCCTTCCCTCCCCCCCCCCCCCCCCCCCCTCCCCCCTCCCTATCCCTCCCCCCTCCTCCGCATCAGCAATCCCGAAGTCTTTATGT
>NC_081562.1:91479392-91496486 GCF_022355385.1 Mustela nigripes | reverse complement strand
CCCCCCCCCCCCCCCCCCCGCAGATGATTCCTCCTAAGGTGTAAATAGCAAAGATTCTAGGAATCTGGAAGTGAGTTATTTTAAAACCTGCCATTTACCCTCATGGGCTCAGAGCCCATATGTTAGTTTCTTATTGTCCACTAGGTGGTGCTGTGAGGGGCCAGTGTTCGCAAATTATGCTGTCTCTAGACTCCAGCTTGTTTTGAAACTAGCAGGTAGGTTTCCTTGGGCAGAAAATCTTTTCTCTTCAGGTTCCCAGGCATTCCAGCACAGGGTGTCTAGATCTCCCTCCCTTCCCCAACTATAACTTTGTCCTACAAATTGAGGAGGGTAGAGAATCTGGGATCAAGAAGGTTTTTGTTTTTTTGTTTTTTCAGTATTGCCATCTCTCCAAAGAGATCAGAAATGCTTTACATTCCCCTGTGGAAATCAGTGAAGATGCTCAACTGCAGTGGAACGACTGGAGGTTATACCCCCAAGACAATAACTGGCTTAGTGGGGGTATTGGAATCAGCTGAGAAGAGGGGAGGGAGAAGATGTTAAAAGATCTCTTCTTTGGAGGTACCTGGGTAGCTCAATTGGTTAAACAGAGCATATTTCTGCCTTTGGCTCAGGTCATAATCCTGGAGTCCTGGGATGGAGTCCCATGTGGGGTTCTCTGCTCAACAGAGAGCCTGCTTGTCCCTCTCCTCCCTGATTGTGCTCTCTCTCACTATCTCTGTCTCACTTCTCTCTCAAATAAATAAAATCTTTTTAAAAATATTTATTTATTTAAAAAAGATTTAAAAAATTTATTTGTCAGAGACTGTGTGTGTGAGCACAAGCAGGAGGAGCAGCAGCAGCAGAGGGAGAAGCAGACTCCCCACTGAGCATGGAGCCCGATGTGGGACTTGATCCCTGGACTCTGGTTAAGCAACCAACTGAGCCACCCAGGAGTCTCCCTGAAATAAATATATTTTAAGAAAAGGATCTCAGGGTGCCTGGGTGGCTCAGTAGATTAAGTCTGCCTTCGGCTAAAGTCATGATCCACGTCAGGCTCTCTGCTCAGCAGGGAGCCTGCTTCTCCCTTTCCTTCTGCCTGCCACTCCCCTTGTTTGTGTTCTCTCTCTGTGTCAAATAAATAAATAAAATCTTAAAAAAAAATTTTTTTTGAAAAAGGATCTCTTCCTTGGGATAGCAACAAGTTATAGAATTTGATTATATTCAGCAAACATTTTTCAAGAGCTTTCTATAGGCTAGGAGAACACAAAGTTGGATAAATTTTGGTACCTACTTTCTAGAAGCTCTAGAAAAAGAGACAACATTCAACAATAATACAGTGTGATAAATAGGAGAATACACAGAGCACTGTGGAAGCAGATAAGGGACCCCCTATGTCAGTTGTGGTAGTGGGGGCAGGGAGATGGTGGTCAGGAAGGTTTCCCAGAGAAGATGACTACTAGGCTTCCATCCTACAAAGATGAATAGGAGTCCTCCAAATCTACCAGGTTCTGCTGTACTCAGGTCTCCCCTGGTGACTTCATTTACTCTTGTGATTTCAACAACTACCTCTGTGCTAATAACTTTCAATGTTTCCCAAGCCCAGTCATCTCCAAAACCTGCCCATCCAGTGTCTCCTATTTGTATGTCATTTTTCAAATTTAACTTGTTTAAAACCAAGCACTGGAAGAGACCCAAGCCTTTGATTTTTATAGTAATCATATAATTTTTATCCTTATTCATTATATGGGTGGATATCACTTCCTGTATGAATTACTTCAAAAGCACATTAACTGGTCTCCAGCTTGGATCTCTCTCCACCACAAATTTCCCCAGTCTGTCCTACATACTTAGATCTTCAACAATATTTATCTTCCTTAAGTCCAATGTTTATGTTATCATTTCATTGAACAACATTTAGAGGTTCTGTTTGCTCTACCCAATGGAGACCAAGCTCCTTCATACAACAGTCAAGCTAGTTGTTGTGGTTTGAATATTTGTGTTCCCCACACCTCTTCATTCATGTTGAAATTCTAACCCCCCAAAAGTGATAGATTTAATAAGTCAGAACTTTGAGTGGTGAATAGGACTTGAGAGAGGAGCCCTCCTGAATGGGATTTGTGCTTTTATAAAAGAGACCCCACAGAGCTCCGTAGATCCCTCCACCATGTGAGGTTATAAGAAGTCTGTGACCTGCAAGAGGGCCCTCACCTGACCATGCTGGCACCTGGACCTTGGGCTTTCAGTCTCCAGAACCGTGAACAATATATTTCTTTTGCTTATAAATTACCCAGTCTGTAGTATTTTGTTATAGCAGCCTGAATGGTTTAAGACAGTGCTCTCTGTTCTGGTCCTGAATGACTCTATATTCTGTGATTCCCTTAAATGCCTTTTACAGCCAAACTCATCCACTCAATGTTTATTTCCTGAATATAGCTTATGCTTTAAAAAAAAAAAAAAAGATTTTATTTATTTATTTATTTGTCAGAGAGACAGTGAGAGCAGGAACACAAGCAGGTGGAGTGGGAGAGGGAGAAGCAGGCTTCTCACTGAGCAGAGAGCCCTATGTTGGGCTCAGTTCCAGGACCCTGGGATCACAACCAGAGCTGAAGGCAAACACTTAATGACTGAGCCACCCAGGCACCCTAGCTTATGCTTTTCTACCTCAGTGTCTAAGTTCGCTATTATGATGCTTTCTATGTTCAGATAACATTAAAGGCAGAAAACATACATGACAATTTATATTTTAATATATAAAGAGCTCTTACAAATCAACAAGAAAAGACAGCCACTCCAACAGAAAAAAATGGCAAAGTACATAAACAGCAATTCCAGTTGATATGGTTGGATTTAAATCTACCACTATGCTGTTTGTTTTTTATTTGCCCTATTTTTTAAAAAAAGATTTTATTTATTTATTTGGTATGCACAGAGAGAGATCACAAATAGGCAGAGAGGCAGGCAGAGAGAGAGGGGGAAGCAGGCTCCCTGCTGAGCAGAAAGCCCGATGCTGGGCTTGATCCCAGGACCGTGGGATCATGACCTGAGATCATGACCTGAGCCGAAAGCAGAGGCTTTAACCCACTGAGACACCCAGGTGCCCCTGTCCTATCTAATTTTGTTTCTTGCTAATCTTGGACTGAGTATTTTTATCTTCCCTTACTAACTATATATATATTTATTTAGTAGCTGCACTAAGGCTTATTATACACATCCTTACCTTACCACAGACTGCCTTCAAATAATATTATATGATTTCATGTGTAATGTAAGAAATGTATAGTAATACTTCCATTTTCCCTTTGCACATTCTTCTTGCTATTGTTGTCATACATTTAATTTCTACATATATCCTACCGTATATTGTTACTATTTTTGTCTTAAGGAATCTATTGTTTTTTTTTTTATTTACTTAAGGAATCTATTGTTTTTATTTATTTACTTATTTTAAGTAATCTCTACACCCAATGCAGGGCTCAAACTCACAACCCCAAGATCAAGAGTTGGATGCTTTTTCTTTTTTTTTCAAAAGATTTTATTTTTTTATTTGTCAGAGAAAGAGAGCATGCACCAGCAGGCTGAGTGGCAGGCAGAGGCAGAGAGAGAAGCAGGCTCCCCACTGAGCAAGGAGCCCGATGTGGGACTCAATCCCAGGACCCTAGGATCATGACCTGAGCTGAAGGCAGCGGTTTAACCCACTGAGCCACTCAGGTGTCCCAAGAGTTGGATGCTTTACTGACTGAGCCAGCCCAGTGCCCCAAAGAGTCAATTATCTTTTATTTATTTATTATTTATTATTATTATTGTTATTTATTTTATTATTATTATTTTTTAAAGATTTTATTTGTTTGACAGAGAGAGACACAATGAAAGAGGGAACAAGGAGGGGGAGTGGGAGAGGGAGAAGCAGGCCTCCCACGGAGCAGGGAGCCTGACGCAGGGCTCGTTCCCAGGACCCTGGGATTATGACCTGAGTGGAAGCCACCCAGGCACTCCTCAATTATCTTTTAAACAACTTTTTAAAAGTGTCTTTTATATTTACCTACATATTTACTATTTACATTCCCTTAATTTGTTTGTGTTGATCTCAGTTTCCATTTGGTATTATCTTTCTTCCATCTGAAGAAACTCCTTTGACATTTCTGGTAATTTAAGTGATAATTTTTTTCAGCTTTTGTTTGTCTTAAAATTTGTTTTTTGTCTTTATTTTTACATCCACTGAAAATACTATCATAAGTCAATACTTTTTTCATTTAGCACTTTAAAGGTGTCAATCCATCGTCTTCTGTCTTGAATGTCTTTGTTTTGTTTTATTTTTAAAGATTTTATTTATTATTTGACAGAGAGAGACACAGCAAGAGAGGGAACACAAGCAGGGGGAGTAGGAGAGGGGAAAGCATGTTTCCCGCTGAGCAGGGTGCCAGATGCAGGGCTCAATCCCAGGATCCTGGCATCATGACCTGAGCCGAAGGGAGACGCTTAATGACTGAGCCACTCAAGCGCCCCGTGTCTTGAATGTTTCTGATGAGAAGTTAATGCTTATACTTGTCTTTGCTTCAGTATTTTTTTATTTTTTTAAAAAAGATTTTATTTATTTATTTGACAGAGATCACAAGTAGGCAGAGAGGGGGGCGGAAAGAAGGCTCCCCAATGAGCAGAGAACCTGAAGCGGGGCTTGATACCAGGACCCTGAGATGATGACCTGAGCCGAAGGCAGAGGCTTAACCCACTGAGATACCCAGGCACCCCATTTTGCTTCAGTATTTGTATCTCTTTCACTGTCTTCTTTTCAGATTTCCTTTTTATCATTGGTGTTCATCAATCTGATTATGCTGTGTGTCTATGTATAATTTTGTGTTTATTGTGCATGAGGTTCATCAGATTATTTGGATCTGGATGTTGATATTTCTTCACTAAATCTTGTGAACTTTTTGCCGTAATTTCTGCAAATATTCCTTTCTGCTCTCCTTGTTCCCAGTGCTCCAAATTACATATATGGTAGAATATATGGCTTGATATCATCCAACAGATCACTGAGGCTCTCCTTATTTCCCCTCCAGCTTTCTTTTCTCTCTGTGCTTCAGTTAACATAGTTCTAATTTCTATGTCTTCAAGTTGACTGATCTTTTCAACTTCATCATCTAATTTTCTGTTAAGGCCATACAATGGTATTTTTCATTTCTTTTGTATAGTCTCTATATCTTTCCTCATTGGATTCATGGTTTTCTTTAAATATGTAAACTTATTACAGATTTTTTGAAAACTTTACCTATTAATTGCATAATTTCTATCATTTCTGGATCTATTTTTACTGTCTAATTTTTCTCCTGGCTATAGATCACATTTTTTAAAAAAATTGTTTATTTATCTATTTATTTATTTGATGGTTGGACGGAACTTGTTTATTAGACACTGGACATTCTAAATGTTACATTGTGGAATTTCTGGATTTTATTGTCTTTTGTGAAGCTACTGGGCTTTGTTCTGACAGGCAGTTAATTTACTTGCATATCAACTTGATACTTTTGAGGCAAGTTTCTAAACTTTATTAGGGCAGGTCTAGAGTAGCTTTACTCTTGAGTTTGGCAAGTTTCAAGAACTCTCCCCTCTCATGCCCTGCATGTGCAGCCTACTGTTCAGCCAAAGACTCACAGGACCTCTATGTAAATTTGTGGAGCTCTTTCTTTGCATAGTTCCCTTCTCTCCAGTACTCTACCACACAATCCAGCCTCCTCAGCCTCCTTCAAATAAAAACTCTGTCTTCTCACTTTAACAAAATCAGTGTACTTTGCTTGGATTTCCCATCCTTGTGAGATATGCATATAATATAGATAGATAGATAGATAGATAGATAGATAGATAGATAGATGATAGATATAATCTGATGAGAAATTATGGCCAGATAGTTGGGATAATTGGAAGGTACACATAATTTGGTTTTTCCTTTTTTCTTAGGGATCACAATCTTATGCTGCCTTTGCCCAATATCTTACAACAGTAGTTTCATATATTTTGTGCAGTTTTCTAAGTGTGTGTGTGTGTGTGTGTGGTGGGAGGGCTAGTCTGAGCCAGTTACTTTGTCATAGTCAAAAATAAGAAGACGATTCAATTTTCACTTGATGTAGAATTCTAGGTTGACATGTTTTCTTTTAGTACTTGAAAGATGTCATTCCATTGTCTTCTGACTTGTATCGTTATCTTTGTTTTCCTATGTGAAATGTTTCTATATCAGAAATGAAAAGTAAGGGGTGTCTGGGTGGCTCAGTGGGTTAAAGCCTCTGCCTTCAGCTCAGGTCATGATTCCAGGGTCCTGGGATCAAGCCCCACATCAGGCTCTCTGCTCAGCAGGGAGCCTGCTTTCTTTCCTCTCTCTCTCTGCCTGCCTCTCTGCCTACTTGTGATCTCTGTCTGTCAAATAAATAAATAAAATATTTGAAAGGAAAAAAAAAAGAAATGAAAAGTAAAAAACCAGATACACTTTATTCTTATGTTATTAAGGAAAAAAAAAAGAGCTCAGTGTGGTAACAGGGAAATGGATACATTCATACTTCTCACGGTATAAATTGTCAAAGTGTTCTTGTGGGAACAATTTGATCTAAGATACTAATCACCCAAAATATTTTTCTAGGCACCTAGGAGAATAAATATATATAAAAGAGCTTTTTAATTAAAAAGAAATAGGAGTCTGCTCCCAAATGCATCTATAATTCAAAATGTCACACCCATACCCCCAAACTATGCCCTTCAACTCCAGTAACCCCTAAGTCTTCTTTGATGTGGATATTAGAGGGGAGCAAGTTGGTCGAACTGTCTTAGAGTTGTTTGCAGATGTACTCAAAACTGCAAAAAATTTTCGTACCTTGTGTGCAAGAATAAAAGGCATTGGGGGCGCCTGGGTGGCTCAGTGGGTTAAAGCCTCTGCCTTCGGCTCAGGTCATGATCCCAGGGTCCTGGGACCGAGCCCCACATCCGGATCTCTATTCAGCAGGGAGCCTGCTTCCTGCCCTCTGCCTGCCTCTCTGCCTACTTGTAATCTCTTGTCTGTCAAATAAATAAATAAATAAATAAATAATCTTTTTTTTTTTTTTTAAAGATTTTATTTATTTGACAGAGAGAGAAAGAAATCACAAGCAGGCAGAAAGGCAGGCAGAGAGAGAGGGGAGGAAGCAGGCTCCCCGTGGAGCAGAGAGCCCAGAGGCTTTAACCAACTGAGCCACCCAGGCACCCCTAATTTATTTATTTGAAAGGAAGAGAGAGCACACAGGAGTGGGGGAGGAGGGGTAGATAGAGAGGGAGACTCAGAGTCCCTGCTGAGCAGAGAACTTCTTTTTTTTCCAGCTCCTGGGATCGTGACCTGAGCTGAAGGCAGACACTTAACTCACTGAGCCACAGAGGTGCCCCTGATATATATATATATATATATATATATATATATATATAAAATTATTTTGTAATTATATAGTAAAAACTCCCAAACAAACAAAACAAACCTTGGTCACTTTTAGAGGTTTCTAGGTTATCAACTAAATATTCCTAAAACTTTATAAATAGAGGAAAATATCAAACATATACTCTAACCTGTAAAGGACCTAATAAGTAATAAGAGAAAAAAATTTTTAAACCATTTTTTTTTAAAGATTTTATTTATTTATTTGACAGACAGAGATCACAAGTAGGCAGAGAGGCAGGCAGAGAGAGAGGAGGAAGCAGGCTCCTTGCTGAGCAGACAGCCCAATGCAGGGCTCGATGCCAGGACTCTGGGATCATGACCTGAGCCGAAGGCAGAGGCCTTAACCCACTGAGCCACCCAGGCACCCCGAGAAAAAAAAAATTTTTAAGTAGGCTTCAGCCTAGGAGTGGAATTCATGACCTTGAGATCAAGAGTCAGATAACTTGGGGCCGGTGCCTGCACCGCCTGCTCCTCCTCGCCTGTCCTCTCCCAAGACGCGGGGACCATCTTCGACGCAAGATGACGGCCCTTGACCACCACAACTCGGCTGGCTTCAACTGCAAAGATGAAACAGAATTTAGAAACTTTATTGTTTGGCTTGAAGACCAGAAAAATCAGACATTACAAGATTGAAGACAGAGGTAATTAAAGAAACATCCACAGCAGTGACTGGCCCAAGTTCTTTGAAAAGTATCTCAAAGATGTTAACTGTCGGGGCGCCTGGGTGGCTCAGTGGGTTAAGCCGCTGCCTTCGGCTCAGGTCATGATCTCAGGATCCCGGGATCGAGCCCCACATTGGGCTCTCTGCTCAGCACGGAGCCTGCTTCCTCCTCTCTCTCTCTGCCTGCCTCTCTGCCTACTTGTGATCTCTGTCTGTCAAATAAATAAATAAAATCTTAAAAAAAAAAAAAAAGATGTTAACTGTCCTTTCAAGATTCAAGATCAACAAGAAGCAATTGACTGGCTTCTTGGTTTAGCTGTTAGACTTGAATATGGAGATAATGCTGAAAAATACAAGGACTTGGTACCTGATAACACAAAAAATGCTGACAATGCAGCTAAAAATGCAGAGCCATGATCAAGTTGGATGTAAATAATCCTGATTTTAAGGCTGGTGTAATGGCTTTGGCTAACCTTCTTCAGATTCAGCGTCATGATGATTCCCTGGTAATGCTTAAAACAATTTGCATTTTGGTCCAGGAGCGCCTGACACAGGATGCAGTTGCTAAAGCAAATCAAACGAAAGAGGGCTTGCCTGTTGCTTTAGACAAACATATTCTTGGTTTTGACACAGGAGATGCAGTTCCTACTGAAGCTGCTCAAATTCTGCGATTGCTGCATATAGAAGAGCTCAGAGAGCTACAGACAAAAATTAATGAAGCCATAGTAGCTGTTCAGGCAATTATTGCTGATCCAAAGACAAAGGGGAAAGTTGGAAGATGAACGTTTTAGGATTTCAGTTTCTCACCTACTTAGCACAATTGGGAACCATGTATGCTTTGGCATGTGTTTGGAAGTCAAATGTCACATTTTCAAGGGAAGAATCCTAGAAATTTGACTATGTTCTCGAGATTTACCATCATTGCTTTTTCTTTAATAAAGTTCAGGAAAGTGGGGGGGTGGGGAGAGTCAGATAACTTGGGAATTTTTTTTTTTTTTTAAGAAAAATCATAGCTAACAACTGCAGAAGGAATTAGGGAATTTGAAAAATCACCAGTAGGGGACATACAGGTTTTATATGAAGTTTATGCATTTTGACAGATCCCTTTAAGTAGAATACATACTTTTGGAACAAATTAGTCATAGAACCTTGTAAAGGATTCGTGTAGGTGAGGGGCCCTGAAGCTTAAAATTCATTAGCTTCATGGTAAGTCTACCTCTGCCCAGTTCTGCTAGACCCAATTCTTCCTACAACTTCCAGTGATCTCTTGGTGAAATTTTTCACAGATCGAATGTCTTAGATAATCTATTGATTCCATTTTTTGTTTGTTTGTTTTTTGCTTAGTGACATCCTCTGGAACCTACCTTGTGCCTGTTAGTCTGGACTGGTTGCTCTCTGGACCACTTACATAGCTGATGTCCTGGGACTTCTCTTTGACATCATCCTAGGAATGATTTTCACCTGTCTCATGTGTAAATTCCCATGTCCTTGATCTCAGGTTTTCCTCTTTCTGGGCGTACTTCCTCTTTCTGGTAGAGAACACCTTTACTAAGAAAAGGCACATAGGAGATAAATTGTTTGAAAGCTTACATTCATGAAGATGCCTTCCTTTATTCTACTCCACACTTAGTTTATGGTTTGGGTATCAAATTCTAAATTTAAAATAATTTCCATGTAAATTTTTAAGGCATTGCATCTTTGTTTTCTGGCTTCATTTTGTTGTTGTTGTCATTGTTTTGTTTTGTGTGTGTATTTTAGAAAATTTACTTTATTTGAAAAGTGTATATAATACATCCCATGATATAAAATTCTAAACATAGTAAATTTTTAAAGGATCATAATGAAAAATATAAATATCCATTTTCTTTTCCTATGTGTACCTTTTGTACGTTTATTGTCTTTTCCTAGGCTTGCATTTTTCTTTATTTTACAACCTGACTCATACTTAGAGTAAAAACATTTCAAATATCATAGACGGGTATAAAGCAAAAAGTAGAAATTGCCTTCTCTCCAGCCGCTCCTCAGATACTGGTAAATATCTTTTCACACTTTCAACCACCTGGTTATATTTTTGCTTTTTTGCATAAATGGTTTCACATTACACATGTTGTTCTGTAACTTACTTTTTTCACTGAATACCATAATGGAAATCTTTCATGATACTATAAGTTAGAGCTACGTCATTTTTTAAAAAAGCATCTTATTCATTTATTTGAAAGAGTGCACACAGGAGCAGGCTGGGGGGAGGAACAGGCAGAGGGAGAAGCAGATTCCTCACTGAGCAGGGAGTCCAACACAGGTCTAGATCCCACAACCTGGGCTAAAGGCAGACACTTAACCCGCTGAACCACCCAGGTGCCCCTACTTCATTCTTTCTAATGCTTGTACTTTATTCCTTTATGTATCAATATCTATTTAACCAGTTCCCTCATGATGGCTCTTCAAAATATTTCCAACATTTTATTAATAAAAATAATGCCACAGCAAACGTGTTAATAGCTTATTTAGACAAATGAGGTTATTGTATTGACTTATATATCCTACAATCCTCCTTTTAAAAATCAGGTTTTTAAAAAAGATTTATTTATGTCTTTTAGAGAGAGAGAGAGCATGTGCTTGTGTGCAAGTGGAGGAGGGGCAGAGGGAAAGAGAATCTCAAGCGGACTCTCTGATGAGCCAAGCCCCAACTGAGGCTCGATCTCATGACTCTGAGATCATGACCTGAGTGGAAACCAAGAGTTGGATGCCCAACTGACTGAGCCACCCAGGTGCCCTTAAAACTCAGATAGATACTTTTAATGAAAGTCGAAGTATTGAAAATGACTAATGGAATATATATGGGTAACGTGAATTTGATGGGAAAGAATCAGAGTTTTAGCAATCCGATTTTTATTAAGTAATGTTCATGTCAACAAACCAGAAAGCCATGTAAAACTAACTTTTATGAAAGACTATGACTGAGTTGGTGACCCTTATCTAGATTAAGGCTACTTTCTCACTATGGAATTTTTCTCAAGGGTTCCACTGAATTTCCTAAACATATGCTTTCTGTTCCATGCTCAGAAGCTGCCTGGTTTATCTCAGTTGTCTTAAAACTATCAGACCTGTTTGGTAGCAGGTGATGTTCATTTTTAAGATTTAAGATGTTTCTAACAAAATTTTCTGCCTTCAATGCTGCATTGAGAAAACAGATGTCATTTGATTCCCAATCCTTTATACATGACCTGTGTTTTCTCATCAAAATCTTTCGGGATCCTCTCTTTAAGGTGATGATGTGATTGGTATATTTTTAAATTATTTAGTCAATAATTTCCTCCTCCTTATTTCTCTGTTCCCCTTTCTAATATTGAATCTCTTTTGGACTGATACTTGGGCTTTAATGCCTTTATACTTCCTTATTTATTTTTTTTAAAGATTTTATTTATTTGACATACAGAAATCACGAGTAGGCAGAGAGGTAGGCAGAGAGAGATGGGGAAGCAGGCTCCCTGCTGAGCAAAGAGCCAGATGCAGGCCTCGATCCCAGTACCCTGAGATCATGACCTGAGCCGAAAGCAGAGGCTTAACCCACCCGAGCCACCCAGATGCCCCACTTCTTTATTTTTTTTAAAGATTTTACTTTTTTAAGTAATCTCTACACAAAACATGGAGTTCGAACCCACAACCCCAAGATCAAGAGCCACACGCTCCACCAACTGAGCCAGCCACACACCTCTGTGCCTTTTCATCATATCTTTTTAAAAGATTTTTGACAGAGAGAGAGAGAGAGAACAAGCAGGGGGAGTTGCAGAGGGAGAGCAGGCTCCCCAGCAAGCAGGAAGCCTGATGGAGGGCTGGACCCCAGGACCCTGGGATTACAACCTGAGCTGAAGGCAGATATCCAACGGACTGAGCCACTAAGGCGCCCCAGCCTTTTCATCCTATTGTCAGTCATTTTGTTCTATTTTCTTGGAGATTTCATTTACTTTAACTTTGAACTTTTCTAAGGGATTTTTTTTTTTTTGGCTACCAATTTTTAATTTTCATGACTATTTTCATTTTATTTTTAAAGATTTTTAAAGAATCCTGGGTGTGCTTAGATGGCTCAGTCAGTGGGTGTTTGACTCTTGGTTTTGGCTCAGGTCATGATCTTCAGGTTGTGAGACTGAACTTGCTTTGGGCTCCCTGCTCAGCAGGAAGTCTGTGTCCCTCCCCCTCAGTCTCCCTCTGCCCCTGGCCTGCACATGCGTGCTTGCTCTCAAATAAGTAAATCTTTTTTAAAAAATTGTATCCTGTACTTGTTTCATGGTATTGTTTTTTTAATCTTTCTGAAGATATGAAATATATATATATATATTGGGACTCTCTGATGAGCAATCTATATATGTATATATATATATATATATATATATATATATATATATAAAGATTTTCCTGGGGCACCTGGGTGGCTCAGTCGGTAAGCAGCTGCCTTCGGCTCAGGTCATGATCTCAGGGTCCTGGGATTGAGCCCCACAGCGGGCTCCCTGCTCAGCAGAGAGCCTGCTTCCCCCTCTCCTTTTGCCTGCTGCTCTGCCTAATTGTGCTATCTCTCTGTCAAATAAATAAATAATCTTAAAAAAAAAAATTTCCTGTTGTTTAGTCCCTTTGTTTTTTTCCAAGTCCTGCCCTTCCTTTACTGTTGTTTGTTTTGGTCTCAGTTTTCCATATTGGAAGCTTTTCTCAGATGACCTTGCGAAGTATGAATTGTGACTGTCCATTTATGAGAGTTTGTAACTGAAGAAAAAAAAAAAAACAGAGAAACAACCAAAAACAGTTAGAAGCTCTGTGTGTTTCAAAGGTCTGTTGATAGATAAGTTTCATTGTGGGGTGAGCAGGCAATGGGTTGACTTTTTGTTGAGGGAATCCCAAGTATCAGTAGCTGTAAGTTTCTCTGGAGCTACTCAATCTCTCCAGAGAACAGTCCAGTTTTCTGTGTGGTAGGTCAAATTGTGGCTGCTAGGTTGCCAGCAGCTGGGAAGGAAAAGGGGTCTCAACGCTTCAGTGTAGCAACTGCAGTAGGCACAAAAAAATACATCCCCCACAAGACACATTTACTTTCTAGTCCCCAGAACCTGTCAATATTATATAGCAAGAGTGACTATTTCCTTGTATGGAAAGATGTAAGGAAATTAATGATCTAATGAAGAGTTTATACTGGATTATCTGGGTGGACCTAACGTAATTACACATATCCTTATAGGAGAGAGGCCATGTGAAGGAAGCTCGAGACCGAAATTGGAGTGATGGAGCCATAAGCTGCATCTAGAAGCTGAAGAGGCAAGGAATACATTCTTCCCTAGAGCCTTTGGAAGGTGTGTGACAGCTGACACTTGGTTTTGAACTTTTGTTCTCCAAGCTATGAGAGAATAAATCTCTGTTGTTTTAATGCCACTAAATTTATGGTAATTTGAGAGTGCAGTCCTGGGAAATGAATACCGTGACCTTCACTTAAACCCCTGTTTTCAGTCTGATTTCATGTCCTGCTCTCCTCTGGGTCCTCTGGCTCAATTTCTCTGGAGGAAGAACTTCGTATTTCCTCCTGGGAAGTTCCCTGAGGAAGTTATCTGGCTGCAGAAACATGGGAAAGGGGATCTTATATAAACTATATAAACTGTCCTTTTCCACTGCCATGCAAGGGACTGGTGCCTCCAAGCTCTGAGGCTTCTGGAATGGGGGTAGGTTGGGGCTGTAAATTGGTTGGCTTTTTATTGGTTTCATCCACTGTGGGTATTTAGGCTTCAACTTGTTCCAAATTATGAAGTTGTCCCTCCTCTATTGGATTTCCTTCTTCCAAAATGTGTCATCTCCCATAGACTATTCAGACTTTTTTCCTACTCTCCTTGTCCTTGTGGGTTTGTTTCTTTTTTATTCCTTTACTAGCATTTTTGAGGAGAAAATATTCTTTTTTTTTTTTAAGATTTTATTTATTTATTTGACAGACGGAGATCACAAGTAGGCAGAGAGGCAGGCAGAGAGAGACTGAGAAGCAGGCTCCCCGCTGAGCAGAGAGTCCCAGGCGGGACTCCATCCCAGGACCCTGGGATCATGGGAAAATCAAACTGATTTTTTTTTCTATTTCCGAATTTACAATTTTTTTTTTTTTGAGATTCATTTATTTACCTTAGAGAGAGAGAGAGAGAGCATGAGCAGGAGGGGCAGAAGGAGAAGGAAAGAGATTCAAAAGTAGACCCCATGTTGAGTACCCTGAGTCCAGTCCTAGGACCCCAAGATCATGAATAGAGCCAAAACTAAGAGATGGACGTTTAACCAACTGCACCACTCAGGCCCCCTCTATTTCTGAATTTTATTTTTTTATTTTTTATTTTATTTTATTATTTTTTTAAGATTTTATTTATTTATTTGACAGAGATCACAAGTAGGCATAGAGGCACAGAGGCAGGCAGAGAGAGAGAGGAGGAAGCAGGCTCCCTGCCAAGCAGAGAGCCCGATGCGGGACTCGATCCCAGGACCCTGAGATCATGACCTGAGCTGAAGGCAGCGGCTTAACCCACTGAGCCACCCAGGCGCCCCTATTTCTGAATTTTAAATGTTTATTTGATAATAATGGCTTCTGGGTTTTGCTTCATGCTTAAGAACACCTTTAAAGAATACTTTTATGGTTCAATAACTTGCCTTTCAATCACTGCTTGATGTGTAATTTATTTGAGTTCATTTAATGACATAAGATCTAACTTTTCTTTTTCAATGGCAAATAGTGACCCTAATTCTACTCACTGAAAATCTATTCTTTCCTCACTGACTTGAAATATCTTATCTATTATATGTGCTAATTTTTTAAAAAGATTTTATTTATCCATTTATTTGACAGAGAGAGAAAGATCACAAATAGGCAGAGAGACAGGCAGAGAGAGGGGGAAGCGGGCTCCCTGTTGAACAGAGAGCCCAATGCGGGGCTCGATCCCAGGACCCTGGGATCATGACCTGAGCTGAAGGCAGAGGCCTTAACCCACTGAGCCACCCATTTGCCCCATATGTGCTAATTAAAAAAAAAAAAAAAAGGTTGTTTCGTTGATTAATGGGTAATATTATTTCTAACTTTGGAAGGGCCATCTTATATTTGTTCCCATATATACACTAGTAATATTTTTTAAATTAATAAACTTTATTTTTTTAGAGCAATTTTAGGTTCACAGCAAGGCTGATTTGGTACAGAGAGTTCCTATATACCCTTTATCTCCACACATGCAAAACTTCCCTCACTATTGACATCCCAATCACAGTGATAACAATGTTGAACCTATATTGACACATCATTATCACTTGCAGTCCATAGTTTACATTAGGGTTCACTCTTTTTTTTTTTTTTAAGATTTTATTTGTTTATTTGACAGAGAGAGATCACAAGTAGGCAGAGAGGCAGGCAGAGAGGGAGGGGGAAGCAGACTTCCCGCTGAGCAGAGAGCCCGATGAGGGGCTCAATCCCAGGACCCTGAGATCACAACCTGAGCCGAAGGCAGAGACTCAACCCACTGAGCCATCCAGGTGCCCCTAGGGTTCACTCTTGCTGTTGAATGTGCTATGGGTTTTGACAAATGTATGATGACATGTATCTACCATTGTAGTACCATACAAAATAGTTTCACAGCCCTAAAAGTCATCTGTATTTTGCCTGTTTGTCCCTTCCCTCCCCCAACCCATGGCAACCTGTATCAGTAGTTTTGCCTTTTCCAGAATGTAATATGTAACCTTTTCAGATTGGTTTCTTTCAGTTAGTAATATGCTAAGATGTAATAACATGGTTCCTCCATGTGTTTTCTTGGTTTGATAGCTCATTTCTTTCACTACTGAAAAATATTCCATAGTCTGGATGTATTTATCCAGATTTATCCAGATAAATTTATTTATCCATTCACTTACTGAAGGATGTTTTGATTAGCTTCTAAGTTTTGGCAATTATGAGTAAAACTGCACATAAACATTCATGTGCAGGTTTTTGTGTGGACATAAGTTTGGCTTCATGTGGATAAACACCAAGGCATGTGATTACAGGATTGTATGGTAAGAGTATGTTTAGTTTTTTTTTTTTAATTTATTTTCAGCGTAACAGTATTCATTGTTTTTGCACCACACCCAGTGCTCCATGCAATCCATGCCCTCTCCAATACCCACCACCTGGTTCCCCCAACCTCCCACCCCCCACCCCTTCAAAACCCTCAGATTGCTTTTCAGAGTCCATAGTCTCTCATGGTTCACCTCCCCCTCCAATTTCCCTCAACTCCCTTCTCCTCTCTAACTCCCCTTGTCCTCCATGCTATTTGTTATGCTCCACGAATAAGTGAAACCATATGATAATTGACTTTCTCTGCTTGACTTATTTCACTCAGCATAATCTCTTCCAGTCCTGTCCATGTTGCTACAAAAATTGGGTATTCATCCTTTCTGATGGAGGCATAATACTCCATTGTGTATATGGACCACATCTTCCTTATCCATTAGTCTGTTGAAGGGCATCTTGGTTCTTTCCACAGTTTGGCGACCATGGCCATTGCTGCTATAAACATTGGGGTACAGATGGCCCTTCTTTTCACTACATCTGTACCTTTGGGGTAAGTACCCAGTAGTGCAATTACAGGGTCATAGGGAAGCTCTATTTTTAATTTCTTGAGGAATCCCCACACTGTTTTCCAAAGTGGCTGCACCAACTTGCATTCCCACCAACAGTGTAAGAGGGTTCCCCTTTCTCCACATCCCCTCCAACACATGTTGTTTCCTGTCTTGCTAATTTTGGCCGTTCTAAGTGGTGTAAGGTGGTATCTCGATGTGGTTTTAATTTGAATCTCCCTGATGGCTAGTGATGATGAACATTTTTTCATGTGTCTGATAGCCATCTCTATGTCTTCATTGGAGAAGTGTCTGTTCATATCTTCTGCCCATTTTTTTATATGATTGTCTGTTTTGTGTGTGTTGAGTTTGAGGAGTTCTTTTTTTTTTTTTTTTTTTTTTTTTTTTTTTTTTTTTTTTT
>NC_081562.1:91437454-91479292 GCF_022355385.1 Mustela nigripes | reverse complement strand
AGAGAGAGAGAGAGAAGCAGGCTCCCGCTGAGCAAAGAGCCCGATGTGGGGCTCGATCCCAGGACCCTGAGATCATGACCTGAGCCGAAGGCAGCGGCTTAATCCACTGAGCCACCCAGGCGCCCCAAGTTTGAGGAGTTCTTTATCGATCCTGGATATCAACCTTTTGTCTGTATTGTCATTTGCAAATATCTTCTCCCATTCCGTGGGTTGTCTAGTATGTTTAGTTTTGTAAGAAACTGCCAATCTGTCTTCCAAAGTGACTGGACCATTTTGTATTCCCACCAGTGGATGAATGTGAGTTTCTGTTGCTCCATATATTTGTCAGCATTTGGTGTTGCCAGTATTTTGGATTTTGGCCATTCTAATTGGTAGGTAGTGATAACTTATAGATTTAATTTGTAATTCCCTAATGATATAGGATGTTGAACATCTTTACATATCCTTTTTGCTATCTGTATATCTTATCTGATGAGATGTCTAGGTCTTTCACCCATTTTTTAAAAAATCAGGTAGTTCATTTTCTTATTATTGAGGTTTTTTTTTTTTTTTTTTTTTTTTTTTTTTTTTTTTAAGAAACCATAACCATTCTGGGTTTGTTGTTGTTGTTGTTTTGTTTTGTTTTTTAAGATTTATTTATTTATTTATTTATTTGACAGACAGAGGTTACAACTAGGCAGAGAGGCAGGCTGAGAAAGAGAGGAGAAAGCAGGCTCCCTGCCGAGCAGAGAGCCTGATGTGGGGATTGATCCCAGGACCCTGGAATCATGACCTGAGCCAAAGGCAGAGGCTTTAACCCACTGAGCCACCCAGGCGCCCCTTACTGAGATTTTTTTTTTAAAGATTTTATTTATTTATTTGACAGAGAGAGATCACAAGTAGGCAGAGAGGCAGGCAGAGAGAGGAGAGAATCAGGCTCGCCGCTGAGCAGAGAGCCCGATGTGGGGCTCGATCCCAGGACCCTGGGATCATGACCTGAGCTGAAGGCAGAGGCTTTAACCCACTGAGCCACCCAGGTGCCCCAAGAGGGTTTCTTTAAGATAAGATTTTATTTATTTATTTGAGGGGAAGTAGGGGCAGAGGGAGAAGAGAGAGGGTCTTGAGCAGACTTGCTGCTGAATGCAGAGCTTGACTCAAGGGCTTGATCCCATGACCCTGAGATCAGGACCTGAGCTGCAAACAAGAGTTGGAAGCTTAACTAACTGAACCATCCAGATGCCCCATTTTATTACTGAATTTTAAAAGTTTTCTTTTTTGTGTGTGTATTTTGGATACTAGTCCTTTGTCAGATGTGTCTTTTGCAAATATTTTCTATCACCCTGTGGTATGTCTTCTTTTTCTCTTGACATTGTCTTTCTCCCAGGAGAAATTTTAAATTTTACTGAAGTTCAGCTTATTAATTTTTTCTTTCATCCATCATGCCTTTGGCATTGTCCCTGAAAAGTCTTTGTCATGCTCAAGGCCATCTGTGTTTTCTCCAGGAGTTTTATAGTTTTATGCTTAGATTTAGTTCTATGATCCATTTTGAGTTGATTAAGATCTTTGTCTAGATTCATTTCTTTTTCATGTGAATTTCCCCATGTCGAGACCCTTAATTTTATCACCTGTAAAGTCCTTTTTTGCCATGTAAGGGAACATATTTAGAGGTTCTGGGGATTAGGATATGAACATATTTTGGGGCCATTATTGAGCATACACATTAGGTTACAAAGAGTCAAGAGCAAGGATGCATCTGGTTTTGTGGGACCATCAAAGAGATAATACCATGAATCCAGGCATGTTCTTCCTCTCTCTCCTCTTATCTTGCCTCTGACCTTCTGTTTTGGGCTTTTCTAACAATAGGCTTCTTCTGGTTCTGTGTCCTCAGAGGGGGGAAGTATAGTCATAACTCATTGCCTGAGCTTTACATGTTTCAGATCCAGTCACATGAAGAGACTAACTTACTTCTTTGTCAGACTCAGTTCCTAGGGGGTGGAGGGAGTAAAACTGCTTGACTCAGTTATATATCTCTGGTTCAGTTAGCTGGTCTGGACGGCAGAGTTTTTACAGAGCATAAATATGGCTGCTGGCAGTCACCCATTTAACCATGTGGAAGGGGGACAGAGAAGGGTGATCACTGTGAGATGGGCAAATTTCCCAAAGAAGTAACCACTGCATTTATGTATATATACCTTTACCCTCTGACCATATATTTTCATTATCTACCTGGAGAATATTGGTGGAAAAGTTTTAGAAGCACTGATAAATTCACTGATAAAAAGTGAAGCAATGAATGACAGATTAAACCAAGCTAGGTTTAGCTTCTTATGCTCCTTCAACTCTCCAATTTTTTACTCACTTCTTTTTCACACTCTTTTGTCACTGGCCTTTCCCATTGGCCTCATAGTAGAGGGCTAACATGCTTGCTTATCATTTCTTTCTCTTATCTTATTGACCATCATGGCTACTCTGGTCAGGGACCAGCCTTAATTTGTGGCCAGTGATCAACTAGATATTTCTCCATCTGTTCTAGCTCTTGGTTTCCAAACATCTCTCAAATCTTTCTTCCCGGTGTGCTTCTGTTCATCAATATCTGGCTTCCTTCTTGAAGGCAGGCAGTTAGATATCATTTCAAGTTTTTACAACAGAGAAGCATCACTCCTATAACAACTCCCCTCCCATACACACACACACACTCCTAGTGGGCAATGGGCAACAAGCAAGAATACACATCCTTAAGAATAGCTTCTGGATAAAAAACCTGAGAATATATGGGGTGCCTGTGGTTCAGTTTGTTGGGCCTTTGACTCTTGAATTCAGCTCAGAGCATGATCTTTGGGTGATGGGATCTAACCCATGTTGGGCTCCATGCTCAGTGGGGAGTCTGCTTCTCTCCTTTTCCCTCTGTGCTCTCCTGTGCCGCGCCCCCACCGTGCTCGTCTGTGTGCTCTCTCTCTAAAAAAAAGTGCATAGATAAATCTAAAAAAACCCCACAAAATCATATAGAATATAATGTTCTTTAGGATCAACAGTCTTCTTTCTCAATTATCTTTTTCTGTTTCCCATTTCAAAAACTTCTTTCACAACTTACAGATAATGCTTATTATGCCAAACCTGCTTGCAGCTTGAACTCAAACTGGAACTTTGCCCCTTTGATGCTTTATTATTTTTTTTTAAGATTTATTTATTTACCTTAGAGAGAGCAAGCACAGGATCAGGGAGGGGCAGAGGCAGAGAGAGAGAGAGAGAGAGAGACTCTCAAGCCCATTCCGTACTGAGCAGGGAACTCAACATGGGGCTTGTTGTGGTACTCAATCTCATGACCCTGAGATTAGGACCCAAGCCAGAGTCAAGAGTCAGACACTTAACTGACTGAGCCACCCAGGTACCCCTTGCCCCTTTGATGCTTTAAAATCCTTTAGCTCTTTCTTGGCACCTGGGTGGCTCAGTGGGTTAAGCCTCTGCCTTCAGCTCAGGTCATGATCTCAGAATCCTGGGATCAAGCACCGCATTGGGCTCTCTGTTTGGCAGGGAGCCTGCTTCCCTCTCTCTTTCTGCCTACTTGTGATCTGTCTGTCAAATAAATAAACAAAATCTTTAAAAAATAAAATCCTTATCTCTTTCTTGCTCACTATATGCAGGATACACTTGTTTACTATGTTGATCCTTCCCCCATTGTCAAATTAATGAATTCACTAAAAAACAAAAATATAACCACACTGGTCAACCCTCCACTATCCTTCTTAAGTAAGTTAGGAACAAAACAAGGGGCACAAAGGAGAACCTTCTCCCTATGTGCCTCCACCCTTAAGGGCTGCTTTCTTACCCCACTAGTCCTCTCCGCAGTTGCTGGCCTGGCAGAAGCAGAATTGGGTTATTCCTCGGTCTCCATCCCCCATCCAGTTACTACCCTTTTCAAAAGGGGAAGTCAGTGCTGAACTATTTCCTTTGCCAACACCCTATCAAAGCCTTTTGCCAATAAAAAAGGGATCCAAACATGAGTTTTCCGGGCTCATGAAAGTTCCCAAACATGAGGACAGATCTGTTTCTTGGGGTCACAAAGTGAGCGCAGGCAGCCAATGTACTTCCCCACATCTCACTGCCACTAGGAAAAACAATAAAGATAGTTTGGTTTTCATTAAGAAAAAAGCAGTCATTTCCAGAAGGAGCAAAAATCGTTTGTGTTAACCATCATTTCCCTATCATCCTAGATGCTGAATGAACATTTAAGTTTTTTCCCCTTTAATTAATTATTTTTTAAAAGATTTTATTTATTTGAGAGAGGGAAAGGGATCACAAGCAGGAGGGAGAGGCAGAGGGAGAAGGAGACTCCCCCTTTGAACAGGGAACCTGACTAGGGGCTTGATCTCAGGACCCGGGATCATGACCTGAGCCAAAGACAGCCACTCAGCCAACTGAGCCACCAGGCACTCCTTCTCCTTTAATAACTTTTTAAAAAAGATTTCATTTATTTGAAAGAGAGAGAGTGCAAGCATGGGAGCAGGAGCAGAGGTAGAGGGACAAGGAGACTCCACACTGAGCGTGGAACCTGAGGCAGGGTCTTGATCCCAAGACCCCAATATCATAACCCGAGTCTAAATTAAGACTTAGGTACCCAACCTACTGAGCCACCCAGGTGCCCCACTTGAGCTTCTTATTCCTCTACTCCCTCCTTACTCCAGAGGCTAGAATTGATCCCTTCAAGCATCCCTTTGGCACTGTACTGGGCAATGGGATAACCAGCAGAAGCCTCCAGCAATCTCTAGAAGAATCCTGGGGGATGATACTTTCTCCTGTACACTGGAAACAAGGAGCAGATCTTGGTCTTCCTCACACTTCGACAGGAACTGGAGAACGGGAGAACATAAGGATTTGGTCTGATATCCTCTCAACTGAGCCAGTTCGGGCCAGTGCCTGAGTACGTGTGTGTTTGAGGAGCTGTAGGTGGGTGGAAATGTTTGTGATGGGGAAGTGCTTGTAGGGGCCTGCGGAAGTCTGGAGCATCCTGGGAACAGAATGTACTAGTGCAGCCCCTGAGCCATCCCCAAACCCCTCCCACTTCTCTTGTCAGTAACCGGTTCCAGCTGTGCCCAACCCAGGCCATCGTTTCCCATCTGGCTTCTAGGAACTCATGATTAACTAAAGGAGTGTGTGTTGGGGGGAAGGTCCTCTTAAAAACAGAGGTTTCCAGGGTAACAGCTTGGAAAACTCAATCACATTCAGCCAGGGAAAGTTCCCTCTCTCCTGATTCCCTCAGGGCTCAGGGGAAACAGGCCAGAAGCTAAGACCGCATTTCTCTAAATCAAGAGCAGTGTCTGGGCTGGTGAGTTATAACTTAAGTTTTTCTCACCTCCAGTTTCCAGTTTCAGGTCCCAGACTTGCGCTTTACACCAGGATGTCCGCCTCTAGGGGCCACCCCATTCGGGTAAGGGTGGCTGTCAGAGAGGGTGGGTGGTGGTTTTAGAGACCCACTTTTCTTGGACTAAGAGACTCCTGACAAACCTTTGCCATACAACCCATAGCCCTATTACCCTCCTCCCACCCCCATCACTAGAAAATACTCTAATAATCTAACCTACTTCCTCCTGTTATGGTTTAAAATATTTTAACTAAAAATATTTCCATACACAACTGTACGACCACATTCTGTGGATAGAGAGGGAAACTAGTTTGCAGGAAGGGAGCAAGCAAGCCAAAGGATGCAGGAGTTCTTTCCCTCAAAATCAAGTTCTCTTTTGGGGGCAGGCAGAGCACATGTCCTAACCCTTTGCACACATCCCCATAGCTCCTGCAGCGAGAGGTGACAAATTCAGAGGGCAAAAGAGCTGGGTCAGCCTGGCTCAAGGGGTGGGGGGTTGGTGGATAGGGGTGGCCATGATGTCACTAGGGGACCGGTTAGTCATCTGTCCTTCCCCATGTGCCCCCCTGCAGCTCCTGGCTCTAGGGGGTTTTGTCTGGGTGCCTACGGAAACTCTTGGGAGGCTGCAAAGATCATCACAGGTTGAGCCTGAGGCTCAACTGCTTCCTAGCTGTGTGACCTGAAGCAACCTATCAGAAACTCAGTTTCTTTTTCCTTAAGAAGTTATTAATACCAGCCCTGTTGTTGAGGGTAAATGAAGTAAACTATTTCGCAGCTTTTACTATTTTACTCTATTCTCTCCTGGCTCCTTAGTATCTAGATGTGGTTCCATGCCAGAGTGAGTGCCCACCTTTTGTAATCATCTCTCACTAACATATTGTCACAGGTTTTGAAGTGTCTTCCCTGCTCCTCTTTTTTTTTAACCCCTCACATGAGGTGCCTAAAGGGAAGGAGATCAGCTATCACATTCATCTTACTTCTTTCTCTCACATCCTCCCTGTCTGTATCCTACTCTTTCCCCCTTAGTCTCAACTCCTGTCCCTCCTCCATCATCACTATTATTATTGTTGTTGTTGTTGTTTTATTTCTTATTGTTTTTTTAAAATCCTGCCTTTTTTTTTTTTAAGGTTATTTATTTATTTATTTATTTGACAGAGAGAGAGATCACAAGTAGGCAGAGAGGCAGGCAGAGAGAGAGAGAGAGAGAGAGAGAGGAGGAAGCAGGCTCCCTGCTGAGCAGAGAGCCCGATGCGGGACTCGATCCCAGGACCCTGAAATCATGACCTGAGCCGAAGGCAGAGGCTTAACCCACTGAGCCACTCAGGCGCCCCTATTTCTTATTGTTTTCTCTTCCATTCCAGCCCCAGTCCCTAGGGGCTGAGTCTGGACAGGCTAGAGCTAGAGCTGAACTCAAAGCCACAGAGTTGCAAGAAAATGGGTCAAATTGTTACTAGTGATTCTCTTCTGGGTAACATTTACTGGTGGTTTTCATGTTCTTCCTTGTTTATTTTGGTATTTTCCAAATTTACTACAATGAGCAAAGAACAACTTTTATTGAAGAAAAGAGAAAATTTTACTTATTTATTTATTTTTAAAGATATTGTTTATTTATGTATTTGACAGAGAGCAAAAGAGCACAAGCAGGGGGAGCACAGGCTCCCCTAAGTGGGAGCCTGTTGATGTGGAACTCCATCCCAGGGTCCTGGAATCATGACCTGAGACCAAGACAGACATTTAACTGACAGAGCCAGCCAGGCACCCAAGAGAAAACTTTAATCAGAAAAAAGTTATAATTTTCAACTGGGCCATGTCCTGTTCTCAAAAAAGGAGGGAGTGAGGGTGGAAAGAGGGGGGGGGAAGAACAAGGTTGCGAAAGAACCCTGCAGTGGGCTGAGTGAAAGGAGAGCTGGTTCCTAAACCCCGTCATTTCCTGGGGACATCTGCCTTGATGATGGCCTCAGTCATGGTCTTTGTCACTTATCGGTCAGAAGGTCTCTGTCCTTCCTTGCCTGTCACTGGCCATTTGGGACTTAATCACCTTATTATTACCCAGTTGAGGGCTGGGTGGGTCAAGGGCTCAGCATCATCAAGGGCAACAATATGAGTCAGGAGTATCCCCCACTATGACCCACGAGTGTGAAGGGTTCCCCTGTAAAGCCTGCCAGTCTTATAGCATAGCATATACAAAAGGGCTTGGCATTGGGGTCCTACTGAGAACGTGAGTTCAGTAACCCTTTCTCCCAGTCCTATCCTTACTTCTTTGTGCATTTGAAGGATATGCAAATGTGTGACGCATAAATGAGAGTGGAACCCTTAGTGGCTCCTAAACATTTGAAGAACCAAAACTGAGAATCATCAGTGTGGTGGATGGAAAGAGTATGGGTTATGATAGGTTATGGAGTCAGTAGAGTGATTTGAGTCTAGCCAGATCAATTGGGAGCTTCATGTGCTCGGTCAAGTTCCCTCTCTGGGTCTCCATTTCCTTTTATAAAAAATGGCCAAAAAACAAAAACAAAAACAAAAAACAAGAGGCAAAACAAAAACCAAACAAATGGATGCCTGAGTGGTTTGGTCGGTAAATCTGCTCCCTTTGGTTCAGGTCATAATTCCAGGGTCCTGAAACCTGAGCACCTAAGCTCCTCCCTTCCTCTTTCCTCTTTAGTTTAGTTTAGTTTTTTTTTTTTTTTTTTTCCTATCGTTGTACAGACAGGGACCCATGAAGGTTGAAGATGAGGCGTTTACTGCCCCAAGGTTCCTGGGGCACAAGAATGTCCAACTCCAGGGGATAGTCATGGTCCCTATCCTGGTCTCTGCTGGGATTCTGCTTCTCCTCCTGCCACGATGCTCACCCCCAGGACAATGTGAAAAGTCTTCCCATCTTCAGGGGAGGACTCTGTGGGAATGGACTCTGTTGGGGACTCTTCTTGACAGAAACTCTGTGGCAGGACAGGGGTTAGTGGTGAATTGCAACATATCTCTGGACTGAGTCACCTCCCACTGCCACTCCCCCCAATTTCCCTCCTCTGAAGTTTTATAAAGAGGGCCAGAGACTGGAGAGTGGAAAGAACTGGAGGCAGGAGGCCCCCCCAGCCCAATCTTGCTCCCCCAAGTTCCCAGAGATCTCAGGGCAGAAGGCCCAGACAGCCTCTGGAGTTGTTGCCTGGTTCGACCATGGACTGGCAGTGGCTGTGGCTGTGGCTGTGGCTGGGTTTCTTACTCCCTATGACAGTCTCAGGCCGGGCCCTGGGGCCGGCAGGGAAAGAGACAGCAGTGGTGAGTCCTCCAGGGAAGGAGGGACACAGGCCCAGGAAGGGATTGGGGTACTACGCCACAGTCCCACCCAAGCCTCCCTCCTGACCTTCAACCTGCCTTTCTCTCCCTTCTTCTGCTCCATGATCTACTCCTACACATCTCATACTTCTTGCCTTTGTTCCACCTGAGCCCCTTCCTTGAGATGCCCTTCCTTTAGTCCTTCTATGTCTGCCCCTTCCTATCCTCATTGGTCTGTTAGGCCACTGAGAAGTGTTACCCTGAGACTCATTCCCCTTTTATTCTGCTTACTGTGACCCCCATCATAGGATTACCTCTTGCAATATGGGTACCTGCAGAAGCCTCTAGAAGGACCTGATGACTTCAGGCCAGAAGATATTATGGAGGCTCTGAGGTGAGAGGTTATAAGGCACATGCCTTATTAAGGGTCAAGGTTGCAAGGTCATCTTTCCACCTTCCTTTTCCATCCCTTCTTCTCACCAGGCCCACTTCTGCCTGACCCCAATCCATGTTGGGGAGCTAGGGAATGGGTTGCTATCACTCTCAGGGGGGTGGGGCATGGAATGAGATGGGGATCCAAAGATGAGGAGCAGTCATTGCATCTTCCTAGACCCTGAGCATCCCTTTGGAGGCTCCATTCCACATTGTATCCAATACACTATTAGCGACATCCCACATGAAGCATAATTTACAGATAAAACTATGAGTCGAGTTGATTTGGAGTTGAGTTGTTGGGATGATGTTGCTTTTTGTGGACATTTAATTCAGCATTTATTTCTATTTTGAAGTTTTCTTTTCCTATTTTGGATCTAATGGGTAGTTTTTCTTTCTGCTCTCAGCTGCGTTCATAGTTCTTTGAAAAGCCACAGTGCCTGCAGAGCCTGAGCTTGGAAATTGCCCCAGAGCAGGCTAGGCTGGGAGCGGAGTCCAGCCAGGAGGAGAAGGCTGAGGGAGGACAGGCTCTCAGGTTGGACCGGTGGTGGGAGAGTTTCCAGAGCAGGGGGCAGGGCACTTCCCCAAAGCACAAGAAGTTTAGAAATTGCAGTAGGGGAAGAAGGCTACACCTGAGGGAAACCTTACACAGATAAGAGACTGAAGATGGGGAGATGAAGCTGGAGTATTGCTATTTCTGCAGAACAGAAGAGAAAGTCCTAATTATGAAGACTGGTTACGGGAGTGACCCCATCAGTTTCAGAGATCCTGTGCCATTCTCACCTACCACTGTGGGCAGAAGGGGCCAAAGAGCTATCTCCAGTTTTCAGTCATTCCAGACTCCCCTGCCCTGCTGGGCCCATCCCTCTCCCTCTTTTCAGAGCTTTTCAGGAAGCATCTGAGCTGCCAGTCTCAGGTCAGCTGGATGATGCCACAAGGGCCCGCATGGGGCAGCCCCGTTGTGGCCTGGAGGACCCCTTCAACCAGAAGACCCTTAAATACCTCCTGCTGGGTGAGGACTGAGATTGGGAAAGGGAGGGAAAGGAGGCTGTGGAAGGGCTCTGGAGTACAGGTGGCATTGGGACAGGCTGGTCCAGCTCAGTGTTGAATGGATGATCACCTGGTGATTAACTGATCATTGCCTGCCTGGACACATAACTCTTTTGAGCGAATGCCTAGACTCAGGGGAGCTCTTTGGGGTTGGCAGAGGATCTGTTTCTAACCTATTTTCCGTCCAATAATCAGGCCGCTGGAGAAAGAAGCACCTGACCTTCCGCATCTTGAACCTGCCTTCCACCCTTCCACCCCACACAGCCCGGGCTGCCCTCCTTCAAGCCTTCCAGTACTGGAGCAATGTGGCCCCCCTGACCTTCCGGGAGGTGCAGGCTGGCTTTGCTGACATCCGCCTCTCCTTCCATGGCCGTCAGACACCATACTGCTCCAATTCCTTTGATGGGCCTGGTAGGCACCAGCTCTCAGTTCCCACCTCACAGACATTTGAGATGATCTCTGTCCCCTTGAGCCAGTGACTCTGCAACATTAATGTTCAGGCTGCTCCCTATGCCTAACTGCACCCCACACTCTCTAACCACCTTCTAATATTCTCTCAGAGAGCAGCTGGTCACCTCTCTGGGGTCTTATCAAGCTTCCTCTTTGAAGCTTATGCTTTAGTCCTTGGTTTAAGTTCCCCTGCTCAAGACACCCCTCAGAGAGAACTGGGCCAGAGAGAAAAGAGTGGTTGAGAAGTATAGAGACAGAGGGATGGGCAACGCAGAGAGAACTGGGTGATGACAAGGGGAGGTGAAAATTGACTGAATACAGTTGGAAATTTAAGAGAATGGAGAAATTGGGGTTTATAACATGCAGGGGACACTTTAGCCTAGGAGACTCTGACCTCCTTCCTATCCACCTTTGTCTTTGTCCAGGGAGGGTCCTGGCCCATGCTGACATCCCAGAGCTGGGCAGTGTGCATTTTGATGAAGATGAACTCTGGACTGAGAGAACTTACCAAGGGGTGAATCTGCGCATCATTGCAGCCCACGAACTGGGCCATGCCCTGGGGCTTGGGCACTCTCGATATACCCAGGCCCTCATGGCCCCTGTCTATGCTGGCTACCGGCCCCACTTCAAGCTGCACCCAGATGATGTGGCAGGGATTCAGGCTCTCTACGGTTAGTTTTTTCCCTCAGGTTATGGCTAATCATGACCCCTAGTGATCCTGAGGTCAGTGTGACCAGCATCTCTTCAGGCTGAAGAGACTGGTCTAACCTCCATGGTGGGAAATGACTTGGCTTCTTTCTCTTCCTCTTGCCCAGTTATTTAGGCTTCTTCATTTTCAGGAGTTGTTTTTCTGACACTTCCATGTCTGACCTTCCTTTCAGGCCTCTCTCTCCTCTTACCCGTTCTTGGGGATGAAGAAGAATCAGTGTTCCAGCAAACTTCCTTCCTCCTTTCTGGTGCCTCTCAAAACTAAAATGTGTCTCCTGCCGATATCAATACGATCTTGCCTCCCACCAAGAGAAATTCTCTAGGGTTCCCTTTTCCACTTTCTATGGGGATTCTGAGGCAAACTTGTAGAAGAGTGGGGAGGCCAGGTACTGTGAGTTCTCTCCTTGAGCAGCATTATGTGGCCTTGCAGGGAAGAAGAACCCAGAGATAGAAGATGAGGAAGAAGAGATGGAGCTCCCCACTGTACCACATGTACCCACAGAACCCAGTCCCATGCCAGACCCCTGCAGTGGTGAACTGGATGCCATGATGTTGGGTGAGGCCCTTCCCCTCCAGGCTATAGGCAGGCAGTGGCAGCAGCCCACTGATCTTGAGACCTGGACAGATGGGAATGACCTGGACAGATGGGAATGAGCAGAAGTTAGATACCAGACAGAGGTTAGTGGCCATGGAAGAAGGCACGTGGCATGGAGAGGAAGGCTTCAGAGCCAAATTAAAGGTGGGCTAGGTGGGCATTTACCTCAGTAGCTTCGCTATAAGGGCCAGCAAAACATATCTGGTAATATAGCAAGGTGAAGAAAACTCTATTTCCTAGAATGTCTATTAGAGAAGGTATCATACCTGCATGGAAGGACAACTTGGAAGCTACTTGGAATGGGAGGTGAGGTCCCCAAAGGTGAGCTATCTGCAGGGTTTTTGTTTTATTGAGTGAATCAGAGCTGAATTGGTCTGAATAACAAAGAGGCTGAACACGGAGTCTTCCTTCTCTACCTTAATCCTCTCTTTAAATTAAAGTTGAATGAAGTTTTGAGGCCCAGACTGTGGGAGGAGAGCAAATTATCAGCCTGCCTGCAGAGCCCGTAAGTCTTTATTTGACCCAAGTCTTTTTGACTTGTCCACACTTTACCCTCAGGGCCCCGCGGGAAGACTTATGCCTTCAAGGGGAACTACGTGTGGACAGTGACCGATTCAGGGCTGGGTCCCTTGTTCCAAGTGTCTGCCCTTTGGGAGGGGCTCCCAGGAAACCTAGATGCTGCTGTCTACTCTCCTCGAACACAATGGATTCACTTCTTTAAGGGTAAAAGAGACTGTTTTACGGTGTGTTACCTGAGGAGGGCCTACAATTAAAGAAGCCATAAAAGGGAGGGAGAGATGAGAAGTTTCTGGAAGGGTGGAATGGGAGAACCAAAAGCTATCACCTGGAGACAGACATAACATGTTCTTTCCTTACCTGCTCTCAGGAGACAAGGTGTGGCGCTATATTAATTTCAAGATGTCTCCTGGCTTCCCCAAGAAGCTGAACAGGGTAGAACCCAACCTGGATGCAGCTCTCTATTGGCCTTTCAACCAAAAGGTGTTCCTCTTTAAGGTACAAAGTTCAAAGCAAGGGCAAATCCCTTCTTAGGAGAGGTGGGCTACCTCACACTGAGAAGCAGACTTGCTCTTGAAGGGAGATCATTTGCAGCGGGGGTAGATCTGGGGATCCTTAAGCTCTTTCCTTATCCTCTTCTTCTCCCTACCCACCCTACTCCTAGGGCTCCGGGTACTGGCAGTGGGACGAGCTGGCCCGAACGGACTTCAGCCACTACCCTAAACCAATCAAAGGCTTGTTTACGGGAGCGCCAAACCAGCCCTCTGCTGCTATGAGCTGGCGGGATGGCCAGGTCTATTTCTTCAAGGGTAAACAATACTGGCGCCTCAACAGGCAGCTTCGAGGAGAGAAAGGCTATCCCAGAGATACTGCCCACCACTGGATGCACTGTCATCCCCAGACCTCAGACCCCACTCTGTCAGGTGGAGATGCCACTTCTTTATCCTCAAGCACTGACCACTCTGCCATAGGAACCACCTTGGGTTCCACTTCCTCAGCCATAGGTACCACCTTGAACACTGACCACCCACCCAGAGACCCTATCTTGGACATTAGCCCCTCAGCCACAGGCTCCCCCACCCTTTCATTCCCTGGTAATGTCACCGGCCAGGAGGCCTGAGAGGAGTCAAATGTCTGCTCCCTAGCCTGCAGGGCTGCGTCAGGGGGAATGAACAATAGACTTCAGGGCTTGAAAGGTCCCAGCTCCGGCCACCACTCCTCTGTGCTCTTGCCCTCCTAGGCAGGGACTCCTTAACTCTGGGTCAGCTCCCAACTCTATACATTCCTTCGCTCATCCTACAGAGCACCTTCCAACTGTGTTATCTACTTTCTGGAAGACAGCAGTAGAAGGAAGGCATCCCTCAGGACACGGCCTGAAAATGGCATGGCCAGTAAAATGAGTAAGGGCTTTGGAACACTTTAAGAATCACATTTACTTGCTTATGACTTTAGGCAAGTTAATTAACCTCATTGAACCTCAGATTCCCCATCTGCTCAATAAGGTTAATACTAGTCCTGCAGGGTGTTTGCATTAAATGAAATACTTTTTGTGAAGTGCAGAGCACAATGTCTGGCACATTTGTGCTTAAAGGCTAACTCCATGTTCATTAAAGAGGACTGAACAGCTCTTCCTCTGGCTATGTGTGTGTGTAGCTGTGAGTCCGGTAGTCCAGTCTGGTGAGGATAGCCATATCAGATCTTTAGGGGACAGAGGACTTATCAGTCTGGCTAAAGTTTGGGGGTGCAGAGAAAGAAAAGAGCAGCAACAGTAGAGGCTGGACTCCCTGGTTCAGTGTTCAATGCCTTTTTATTCACATGCTCCATATTCTTCCTCCCTCCCATCATAGCTCTGTTGCCCAGGGGAGGAACACATCTTCCTTCATGCTGTTCAGGGAACCAGGGAACAGACTCTGAGCAGGAAAATCAGAGGAGGGAGTTAGAATGGGTTAGTGGCTGGGATAAAGTTCTAGTGAAAGAGATGAGCATCACCTACAATGAGAAGCAGAGAAGGCACTTGTCTCCCATGCAGCAGTGAAGACCAGGCTGCTTTGGGCAAAAGGGCAAGACTCTGGCATGTGTGCCAATGGTCTCCCCTTGGAGAAGTAGACAGCTGTGGGGGGAGGCAGGTTCTGTGCCATGCATTGTCCCGTGGTCTTCCCCACATTAAGGAGAGAAAGGGAAGCACCATGGAGGACTGTATTCCCAAATGAGGTAGGAGAACGGGACTTGAGCCTATGGAAGCCAGGAGCTCCTCTGTACCCTTCTCCCCATCAAATAGCTATCAAGTGCTTTAGGGAGCTACCTGGTTTTCTGTAGGTCCTACAACAACAAAACCCCCTAATCTACCATCGTGAGGCACACTGAGGCAAGTATGTAAAAGGCTCTTTGGGTAAGGGCCCTCCTTGGTTTCGAGGGAATTAGGAAGCCAGTTACTCTAGGGGCAGGGCACCTCTATTATTAGACAGAGGTAGGTATTCAGCCTTCCATTCCTCTCCCTTCCCTACAAGATTCCCCTTTATCTGTCCCTGAAACATATCCCTACAGGACTGGTCTGGGTTGGAGTACAGATTCTATCCCCAGTGACAGAGGTGGGTAAGTTTGTGTGTGGGTCCTGTGGGTTCAGGCCCTGCACACTTGGTGTTCCAAGGCCCTTGGTAGGGGTCGAAGCATCAGTGGAGGTTTAGGCTCAGGTCCGGGTGGAACCAGAAGGTGTGGTGAGGGGTACAGTGGAACCACAGTCGGAATCCAGGTCCAGGATGGTGTGGGGGGCTGTGGCCTGGGGGCCTGGTCCCAGTTGGCGCTCTCGAAGGCTCTGGAGATAACTCTAGAGAGGCACAGGGCAGAGAGGGTAGAAGGTAGGGCCTGGGTCAGAACCCTCCACCCCTGACCCTGACCCCAACCATCCCCATGTGCCCTCTGCCCCATCCCCAGGTGTGCCCTTCCCCTCACTCACGGGAGCCAGACTATCAGCGGGGCTCCGGGGATTGGGGGGAAGCTGGCGCCGGTAGCTGCCTTCACAGAGCCCCACCCCAGCGGATGTCCGGTGCAACTTGGCCTCTTGCTGGCGGATCCGAAGGAGTTGAAGATGCCTTCGCTGGTGGCTCAAGACCACTGCTTGGGAGGGGGCCATACAGACTCAGGGAGGCCCCTTGAGACCCTGCATTCTACCCCCTAACACCTTTACCCTCTACAGAAACCCCTTTGATCTTCCTATTGTAACTCTCTCAAACCTCATTTCCTCCCTGGCTATTCTGAAAGAAACTCTTTTTTGAAACCCTCCTGCACTTTCCTCTTGGACTTCCCTGAGACCTTTCTTTCCTTCCATAACAGTCCCCAGGAACTAACTCCTCTCTGCTTCCTCTGACAATTTTTCCTCATTCTTACCCAAACTGCTGGCTCCTCCAACTCTAATGTCCTTTCAATGCCCTACCTCATTCATCTCGGACACTGCCACCCTTAAGTATATTTTCCCCATTCCCACCCCCCTTCCTGCCACCGCCCTGTCAAGTCTGGAAACTGGGGACATGAGAAGGCACAGGTTGGCTGCTTCTGTACCATGGCACTAACTCACCATTGGCGTGGCCTCCATGTTCCTCATCCATGAGCTTCCACTGGGCCAGGGCCCCAAGGGCCCCCAGGGCTGGCCAGGTGCCCAGCAAGACCCAGCTATACCAGCAGAGAGGAGGCAAGGCTGGAAGTGCCTGCAAGCGTTGGCCCAGCCGACTGCCCAGTGCCAGCCCCTCTAGGAAGTAGTCAGCACAGGCCACCAGCACCGCAGCACCCAGCAGGGCTGTGCCCAGAACTGTGAATGGACGTGGCCACCGAAGCGTGAGCAGGGCTCCCAGGAGTGCCAGCCCCACCAACCCCCCAGCTGGCACCCAGGCTGAAGGTGGTTGGTAGATGGGCTCTGTGCCCAGCAGGGCCCCGGCACCCAGGGTCAGGCCTAGCAGGAGACCAGTCAGGAAGAGCCCAACGCTGCGAACCAACATGGTGACCAGGCCACAGAGGAGTCCGATGCCCAGCGCAATGCCCGCGCTCACCTCCAGGCTCAGCTGTGTCTCTAGCACTCGCTCCTTGTGGCACAGCAGGAAGATCACCAGAGCTCCCGACAGCAGGCCCGAGAGAAACATTACTGCCTTGAAGCAGCGGTAGCCTGGGAAGGGAGGCAGGAGGCACTGAGAGACAGAAAGTAGACATCTACAGGGACAGCTCTGATGAATTAGAAGGGAGAGGAGTGGCTAATCAGAGGGGCAGAAGACAGGAGCAGCAGCCCAGGGACCTCAAGGCAAGGGGCAGAAAGGGATCATCTCAAGAAAGGCAGGGATCTTCCAAACACTGTGAGGGGGTGGGAGGAAAAAAATCAGGAGGTAAGATGGATACATTGCAGGGAGTAAATACAGAAGGAAGGTTTAGTACTTCCAGGGATGGTAGACAGGAAGAAATGCAGGTTATTATTCCCCAATGCAGATTATTGGGGAAGGGTTGAAGAAGACTTAAACATGGAGGATAATGTGGGAATGGAGTTTTGAGGTAGGGGGAAGGGAGAGGCAAGTGAGAATTGTCAGGGGTCAGAGCTAGAGGGCATGGATATAGGGTGTGGACAAGAAAAGCTGGCAAGAGCAGCATGGGCCTCACTGAAGGTAGGGATCCCCTGACAGAAAAATAGAGATGGCCCAGGAACAAAGGAGAAAGTTGGCATCATCCTTGAGGGTGACAGTTTTGGGCAGCTGCCCCCCAGAATCCTGGCCCTGCCCTCACCGAAGCAGCAGTAGATGATTCCAAAGCAGCAGCAAAGAGCACACACCAGGGCGGGTGCCAGTTCAGGATTGTCCTGGGGTTCCAAGGCACATCTTGGGTCTGGAGGCTCTGGGAGTTGTTGATTAAAGGGCCTGGGGTCAGAAGTCATGGCCAGGGGCAACAGGGCTTCCTCCATGGCCGAAGAAAAGGTGATCCCAGAGGAGAAGATCAGTGTCAGCTCCTCTCATCCATCCATGAATATCTTGAGGGGGATGGGAAACCTGCAAGGGGGTAGGGGGGAGGAACTGAGGTGCCCATGAATCTTGAGAATTCTGTACCTCTGCTTCTTATGAAGAAAGGCCAATTTCAGGAGGGAGCATGGCCTTGCTGGAGTAACTGAAAAAATCCACAGGATTGGGTCAAGGGGAACCAGCTGTCTTTTTACTACCTTCTGAAACAAGGACACGAAGTAAAACTTAAACTAAAATCTTATAAGGTTATGAAACTTTATCTGCTCCCTAGCTTCCCAGGGTGGGTTGGAGAGAGTAGAAAGTCCTAGGTCGGTGGAAGGAGGGGGCCCAGGGACACTAGTGAGACTGGGTGCTAAAGGCCAGCAGCTTGTTCCAGCTAAAAAGAAAGCTTGCCCCATCTGGGACTCAATACTACCTCACTGGACTGGGAAAGGTGGGGTTAATTGAGGGGGTAGGAGGAGAAAGAGAAGAGAATGAGTCATGGTGGGGTCTCTGAACAGCTGTTCCAACCCCAGGGAAGGAAGAGGGGAGAAAAGAGACAGACACTAAAAGAGTTTGGGACAAGGAATCGAGAGAGTCCCCACACTTTGCCAAAGTTCTGAAGCCCCAGCTCATGTGGAGATGGAGTTGTTGGAGGGAAGGGGCATCTGGCCACAGTCCAGTTCCCATGGTCCCTCTTGGACTAAGCAGGCACCTTGCCCATAGACATCTCACATCCTGGTACACCGCCTCTTGCTCCTCCTCTCAGGACATTGATGGGACTTTTCCTACCCCTCCCTTCCCCACCCCACCCTACCCCCCCGGGGGTGTCGGGGCTGCCAGTAGAATTTGAATTTGGCTCCTGAAAGAACATCAAGGCGGGGCTGGTACTGGGGGCACTGTGGGAGTAGGGTAGGAGGGATGCAGGCACTTTCATCTTCTTTTGGACACCAAGGTCCTAACAGACTAGAGGGTTTGCGTGGGGATTCCCTGGGGCTCCTCTCTTCAATCCGCTTGGAAGTCTAGGGACTCTAAACAAGGACAGATTGGGAAAGGAGTGTTAACTACTCACCACCCTGCCAGGGCTCAGAAGAGGAGGGGATAGAAGTGCTTCCCTAAACCCCCTGCTGCATCCTTGCCCGGAGGTCCTAGGCGTCGGGGCGGCTGTCGGGCGTAGGCACCCCCAGGGTCACTCTGTTCGTTGCCCCCTAAACTCTTGCAAGCCGAAGCCCAAGCCCCGTGAGCTAACTGCAACCAGCCTGGGGGTGGAGGAAGGGGACAGGGTGTGTGGGGGGTGACATCACGGGGCGGGCCCCTCCAACTCTTTTCCCTTTGGGTGTGTGTGGGGGGAACAGTTTGCCCACTGCTCTAGGCTGGGACCAGAGATCCTCCCCCCCATAGCAGGAACAGGTTTTGGGGACATCACAAGACGTTTGGGGAAAGATCTCTGAATGCTCAGGCGATGACTCGACAACTAAACGCTCTCAAACTCCCAACTGGGGTCCCAGCACCCCCCTAGCCCGGGCTTGGTTTCTTCCACTTCCCAGAGAATTGGAGTATTGTCTTCTGGAGAACCTGGTGGTCGAGATTGGGGACCCAGGGAAGGGGCTTTTACAGAACTGGGGGCGCCGGCGAGGGGCTCATGGGCGGAAAAACTTGCGGAGCAAGACGGGGCCTGGAAGGGGGACTAACGAGAGAAGCGCGAGCAGAGGAGGGGACCCAAGCTGGGTCTGCGTGGGGGCGGGGGCGCGTGTAGACGTTGGCCGAGAGCTGCTCGGTATGCAAATGAAACGCAAAACAGCATGTAGATGAATGCAGTGTTTTTTGGCACTGCGCTCGGGTCCTGAGCCTAGCGGAGGTACGCTCCTAGTCGCCCAGAACCGCTACCTTGATAGTGCCTTGGAGCAGCGTCCCGAGGGGCGGATCCGGGCCGTGGGAGCTACAGTTATACCGGGCAGTTCGCCAGCTGGGTCAGGCGCTGGGGAGGCCGAGGATTGCTGGGAAAGAAGGGGTAGTGCAGGGAGGCCAGGGTGGGGGCTGGCCCGGGGCGTCCTCCCCTCTGCTCCACCTCCGCATGATACAAAAGGGTCTCTGTCCTCGCTACAGGCAGCAGGGAAAGGATCGGGGTGGTGGTTCTTCTACGCTCCCTGGTTTTGTCTGCAAGGGAAACACCGTGGCTCGGTGGCTGTCCTCAATCTCCCAGTCTCGGCCAAGCCCGAGAATACAGCCAGAGGAACCCTGAAAAAAAAAAAATCTGTCCCGCGTCTGCAGGCACTGCTACAGCGCCCACCAGTGGTGCAGCCTGCGGAGCTATCACTTCAGCACGCGGAGGGTGGCAGCTGAGAGCCCTTTAAGGGGCGGGGCCAGTTCTTCCTCAGGACCTCCTCCTCTGATTTGACTCAGCGCTTGCACGACTAGTTCGCGCCTCCGCCAACCGCTTTTTCGCTTCCTTCCCGTCTCTTCCCTGGTGACCCCGGAAGTGGAAGTGGGCGTAGGTCGGCGGCCACGGCGGGGACGGAAGGCGGAAGCAGAGCGTGAGCGGGAGGCGGAGCCGGGGGAGCTGCTCTCGTAGCTCCCCCTGGCCCTAGGCCCAGCTGCTCGAGGGGGAGGAGTTACCTCCGCTCTTCGGGTACGTTACCTTCGCCCCCTCTACCCAGCCCAAGGGTTTCCTGGATGTCTTTCTCAGGGGCAACCCCAAGCTCCGCCCCCAGGTTTTCTTTGATAGCCGCACGATCCCCACCCTTTTCTGGCAGCCTGCGGCACCCCCCTTTCCAGTCTTCTTTCCCTTTTTACCCAAGAGTGACCCCCGGACCACACCCTTTGAGTAACCGCCCTCTTTCCTTATTCTGGATTATGACTTTCTGGGGAAAGAAGAAAAACTAAGGGGTTTTGGAGGGGGGAAGGGAACACGGTTGTGGTAATGGAGTATTGGCTTATTGGTAGGGATAACGAACGCCCCAGAAGAATTTGCGAAAACAAGGGAGGTGGGTGCATTAATTATATCCTCAATTTAAGGTTATTTAACCCCTCTCTCAGTTCAATTCTGATCATCCCCACCTTGATACCTTTGTTGCAGGCATCAGAACTTATCATGATGGCTGTGACCTAAAATCCTCAGGAAGCCCTGGGGTCATGGCCCAGAAGCACCCCGGAGAAAGAGGGTTGTGTGGAGCCCACCACAGTGGTGGTACCTCCTTCAGGACTTTAGGATCCTCTGTGGACCCTGAAATACTTTCATTCTCAGGACTCAGGGACTCAGCGGGGCCTGCTCCTAATGGTACCCGCTGTCTCACAGAGCACTCTAGTCCTAAGTACACACAGCCCCCAAACCCAGCCCACTGGTCGGATCCAAGCCATGGCCCCCCAAGGGGTCCAGGACCCCCAAGGGATGGAGAGGACCTTGATCAGAGTGAGGCATCTTCAGAAGAAGAATCAGGAGTGGACCAGGAACTCTCAAGAGAGAATGAGGCTGGGTACCAGGAGGATGGCAACCCTTCTTTTCTTTCCGTTCCATCTGCTTGCAACTGCCAGGGAATCCCTGGAGTCCCTGAAGGGCCTTACTCTGAGGGAGGAGATAGCTCTTCTAGCAACTTTTGTCACCATTGTACCTCTCCAGTTTTGGGGGAAGATGAAGAGTTGGAAGAGGAATATGATGATGAGGAACCGCTTAAGTTCCCCAGTGATTTTTCACGTGCGCCCAGTAGGAAGAAACCATCCCGGAGACAGCGGCACCGCATCCCGGCCAAGGAGGATACTCGGGAGGGTGGACGCAGAGATCCCAGGTCCCCTGGCCGACATAGGCTGGGCCGGAAAAGAAGTCAGGCAGATAAGCGCAAAGGCCTGGGATTATGGGGAGCAGAGGAACTGTGTCAGCTTGGGCAGGCAGGCTTCTGGTGGCTGATTGAACTGCTGGTATTGGTGGGAGAGTATGTGGAGACTTGTGGCCATCTCATCTATGCATGCAGGCAGCTGAAAGGCAGTGATCTGGACCTTTTTCGAGTCTGGTTGGGAATCTGGGCAGGGCGGCTGGGAGGCTGGGCCCAGGTAACGTTCCAGTTTCTGAGCCAAGGATGTTGCTATGGGGCAGGGCTGTTGACCCGTTTTCTTAGGCTACTAGGTGCTTTGCTGCTTCTGGCTCTGGCCCTCTTGTTGGGCTGTCTACAGTTGAGCTGGCGGTTTCTGGCGGGACTGGGTGACCGGTTAGGCTGGAGGGGTAAAGCCAATTGGCTCTTTTCTTGGCTGGATTTTCCCACCTTGCAGCGTTGCCTGATTCTGCTGAGAGATAGCAGGCCATGGCAGCAGTTGGTAAAAATGTTTCAGTGGGGTTGGCTGGAATTGCCTTGGGTCAAGCCAAGAACTAATAGGCAGGGGAATGCACCTGTAGCTAGTGGTCGCTCCTGCCAGCCTGAAGAAGAAGTGGCTCGACTCTTGACCATGGCTGGGGTTCCTGAGGATGAGCTAAACCCTTTCCATGTGTTGGGGGTTGAAGCCACAGCATCAGATGTTGAACTGAAGAAGGCATATAGGCAGCTGGCAGTGATGGTGAGTATCTTTCCTCTGTTTCCTGTTCCTCTTTGTTGTCTTATTTTCTATTCCAGTTTTAGGAAGAGTAGGATAAAGAGAAGGCAGAGTAAAAAGTCAACTTGAAGCTGGAGCAACATTAATTCTTAGGAAACAGTCATAAAGACTTTTTCCCCTCTGCTGTGGCATCTGACTTTTCCTTCATTTTAAGCTTTTTGTTTTGAGATTCTTTTAAAAAAAAAAAAAAGATTGATTTATTTGAGAGAGAGAGAGCACTAGAGAGTCTGCAGGGCAGGGGGAGGGGCACGGGTGGCGTGGGGAGAGGGAGAAGCAGACTCCCTGCTGAACAGGGAGCCAGGTGCAGGGGCTTGGTCCCAGAACCCCAGGATGTTAGACCACTCACCCTGGAATATTCAGGTGAAGTCCCTCTAACCACCCTCTAGGGTGGAAAAGAGGCCTCATTGGAAAGCCTGTCATTCTGTACCCTGAACTAATGAGGGTCTTTTGAACACGGGGATATCCAACTATCTGTCCCAGATAGGCAAGTGTGGACTTAGTGTGGGAAGGTTCAGGGAGTGCATGTGATTGTTCCCGGACTAGGTGAAAGAAAACAAAGTATTTCAAGAACAGCAGTCTAGAGTGGAAAAGGGAAAGAGAATGGAACATAAACCATAGAGAGGCATGTGCATCTGTATGCATAAAAACATATGGCTGTTTTTAAAGATTTCATTTTTAAGTAATCTCTACACCTGATATAGGGCTCAGACCCACAACCCTGAGATCAAGAGTCCCATTGTCCTACTGACTGAGCCAGCCAGGCACCTCATGATATGGTTGCTTTTATTGATGGGGGGTGGGAGGGGGTGGTACAGGTGGAGTTGTGATGCCCCATATGCCTGAGGGAAATGTTTAATACAAGCATGCAAATTGCTATTAGTAGATATTAATTTGATATTTTTAGGTAAGATTTTTATTGCTTTTTCTGTAAGTAAAACTGTATTATAAGTAATGTGTGTAAATTCCATTGGAGGCTGATTTGAGTATATGGAACTGGACTGGTAAAATTATCATGGTGTGCAAATTACGCCAGTGACTGCATGGCAACAAAAAGGAATGGGTTAACCAAGGTGTCCATTAACCATCAAGACACAGTAAGGTACCAGGCCTGTAACTTAGCAGAGGACTAAGTTCAGTGGGAAATGCATGCCCCTTAGTGGATAGACTGGGATATTCTTAAGAGTGGGAAATGGCAGTTTACACTCAAGATTGTTAGTAGCAGTAGAGCTCTTTTCTCACTTTCTTGTCTTTTAGCAGACATCCTCTCTTGGGGAATAACATTCTTAGAAGAAAATTTCATTTTCAACTTACTTTCTTGGAGTAGAGATATAGTTAAGTTCCGTGATCCTCGATATATCTGCCCTGCACCTCAAAGTACTCCCTTGTTCTGGGCCAGTGTCTGTGGGCTTCTTTTACAAAACCTCTCACTGTCCTTCTGAAGCCTCAGAGTGACCATGACCGAAAGCTGTTCTATAAGCTTGGGCATGTGGAGTACTAACGGCATTCTCTTTATTTGGCATCATCAGGAGATTAGCTTTTTTCTGTTCTTTTGGAAAAGGAGGATGGGAACCATCAGGAAGCTGTAGGAGGTGAGGATACTATTTGTCTTAGAGGAGAGGCTGAAAAGTGGATAAAAAGCCTATGAGGGGGGCGCCTGGGTGGCTCAGTGGGTTAAGCCGCTGCCTTCGGCTCAGGTCGTGATCTCAGGGTCCTGGGATCGAGTCCCGCATGGGGCTCTCTGCTCAGCAGGGAGCCTGCTTCCCTCTCTCTCTCTCTCTGCCTGCCTCTCCATCTACTTGTGATTTCTCTCTGTCAAATAAATAAATAAAATCTTAAAAAAAAAAAAAAGCCTATGAGGATCACAATATGCTAATTCATTTCTGGGACAGAAAGGCAAACCATTATGGGAAGTACATGCTAGAATTTTCTAGTTAGAATGAGTTTGAAGATGTAGTATCTTTGGAACTCTTACTTTATGTTTGACGATGAGTTAAAATGTGAGGGCTTAGTATGCATTTACCAGGTAGGGTGACCGACCATCCCTGCTTCCCGGGATTGAGGGTTTCCTGAGACATGAACTTTTAGTGCTAAAACTGGGATAGTTCCAGGCACACTGATAGGATGGATCATCCTAGTGCCAAATTCTGTGTATATATGTTGTGAATATTCTCCCAGTAATCCATGATAGATAGCTAACAGTGACAGAGCTAGAACTTGATCCTATATATGTGTCTGCATAGCCAGAGCAGTTAGTCATTAAGTTGTATTGATTCTCTAAAAGGGTGATGAAAGAGAACCATTTGATACAAGGGTTATTATTATTATTATTTTTTAAGTATGTTCCATGCCCAGTATGTAGCCCAAGGTGGAGCCCAACCAGGCTTGAACTCAGAACCCTGAGATCAAGAATCAGATGCTTAACCCACTGCACTATCCAGGCATCCTGATAATAGGTTATTTTGACCTAAGACGGGGAGAGGGTTGGAATGGATTTGGGATGAAATCTTTGTCTTGGTAGGTTCATCCTGACAAAAATCATCATCCCCGGGCAGAGGAGGCCTTCAAGGTTTTGCGGGCAGCTTGGGACATTGTCAGCAACCCTGAAAGGCGGAAGGAATATGAAATGTAAGTTGGAAATGGGAAATTGTCAGGTGGGATAAATGAGTAATTCAAAGTAGAGGTCCCTGAACTTGTGGGTGAAGCTCTCTGAGGTGGAGAGAACGGGGTTGCTTATCTTTCTGGCTGGCCAGGGGCCTCAAGAGGCTTAAAGTTTCATCTCCCTTTGTCCCTTGATCAAAACCTTTTGATTTACAAAGGCTTTTTTCTCTTAGGAAACGAATGGCAGAGACTGAGCTGAGCCGGTCAGTGAATGAGTTTCTGTCCAAGCTGCAGGATGACCTCAAAGAGGCAATGAATACTATGATGTGCAGTCGATGCCAGGGAAAGCATAGGTATGAAATAGGGCAGGGATGGGACAGTCACAGATTAGCCATTGGGTAGCCAAAGACTTCCGTTTGAGTATTACTGGTAGTTGGGGGATACAGCTGATGAGTAAAAAGACCCTGAGGTTTCTACTTTTGCCATAGTGTCAAGAGATTGGGAATTTGAATTGCACTAAGAAAAAAAAGTTAGTATTTTTAGTTTTAAGAGAGAAGGTTGAGGGTACGGGTGTTCGTAGACATATGTAACAACTGAGGGGAGATAATTTTAGATATATCAGCTATTTGTCAATAATGATGACACTAAACACTTGATCTTAGCCAAAAGGCCGAGAAGTGATTATAATGATGATAGCAGAACAGTGTTGTAGGCTTGACAGATGAAAAGGAACTTTCCTTTTGTTGGGTTGTAGGAGGTTTGAAATGGACCGGGAACCTAAGAGTGCCAGATACTGTGCTGAGTGTAATAGACTGCATCCTGCTGAGGAAGGAGACTTTTGGGCAGAGTCAAGCATGTTGGGCCTCAAGATCACCTATTTTGCACTGATGGATGGAAAAGTGTATGACATCACAGGTACACATCTGTTCTCTAGAAATATGGGCTCATGTACGCTCAAAACTGTGATGTTTTGGCTAATTATTTCTCATGCTTGTAGAGTGGGCTGGATGCCAGCGTGTGGGAATCTCCCCAGATACTCACAGAGTCCCCTATCACATCTCCTTTGGTTCTCGGATTCCAGGCACCAGTGGGCGGCAGAGGTAGGTGTTACTTCTTTCAACAATCTACCTACTGTTGTAGTTCTGAATATGATTTCAGATGACATGCTGCTTAGGACACCTAGAGGTCTTACCCTTAAGTTTGGCAGCTGATTCAGTATATCTTTTTCTTTCCCCTGCAGTGTATCTTTAACTTAGGTGTAAACAGGTAACAGAGGTAACCATGTAACTCTTAATAGCTCTTGCCTCATAATGTCTTCTGTTTTCCTCTCAGAGCAACCCCAGATGCCCCTCCTGCTGACCTTCAGGATTTCTTGAGCCGGATATTTCAAGTACCCCCAGGCCAAATGTCCAATGGGAACTTCTTTGCAGCTCCTCAGCCTGGCCCTGGGGCCACTGCAGCCTCTAAGCCCAACAGCACAGTACCCAAGGGAGAAGCCAAACCGAAGCGGCGGAAGAAAGTGAGGAGGCCCTTCCAACGTTGACACCCCTTCTCTTCTTTCCTCAGATCAATGTCAGGGAGTTAAAAGGGCTGTGTATAGCACAGGATGGAGTTTTGACTTGTTTATTTTTAAATATTTAAAAAAGGGAAAATTTTAAGCTCAAATTCTTCACTTAGTACTTGTAGGAAGCCCCAGAACCACTCTCCCTCCTCCACCAGCACCTAGGAACTGAATCTTGTCTTCTGACAATACCAAAGAAATAGGGGGTGGCTAAAGCAAAGATCCTAGAGCCTGGACCTGGGCTGGACAATATCTCCCATGGTAGTGTGGGAACTGGTATTTCCCTGGGGTCTGTATGCCTTTGTCTCTTGCTTCTAGAGCAGATGACACTTCCCCCCCTTTTTTAAACTACGAGTCTATCTTATAATTTCTTGACCCGTTTCAGGAGGGAGCCCCCTCCTTTACCCCAACATTCTAGTTAAAAGAGAACAAGAAAGCATGTAGCCCTAATTGTAGGAGATTATACATAGAGTTCAGAGAGTGGGAACTTTGAATTTTTCCTCTGACATTCTCCTTGTGGGTAATCACCCAACTTCATGCTTGTTGCTGCAGGGATGGCCAAACTAATAATTTTTAAAAAGCAGACTCATGCCCTCTGCCCTTGGGTGAGGGAGAAGGATAAAGGGGCTCCCAGAAGCCCCCTTATGATCCAAGGGTTTGTATTTTTTTAAGTTTGTTCATATTTGTATGTACATATCTATTTAAAGCCAGGGGATTATCTTTCTATAAATATATAAACTGGCAACCTGTATCTGTCCTCTTTTCTTTGCCCTTTTTCTCATTTGAGAATCCTTTCCCTAAGTGTTAGCTGAGTGAAGGGCACCTCCTACTGGATCAAGGGAGAGGGGATTAAAACAATACCTTAGAGAAGTTTTATACAATAAGTTGCTATTCCTTGTTTCTTCCCCAGCCTTATGAGGACATCTCCCTACCCTTCCTGCTGACCAAACTATAGCCATATCTGAAAAAAAAAAAAAAAAACTTTATTATAGGGAAAAAACACAGCAAAACAGAGCTGGTAGGTGGTGCAGGTAGAAGATCTGGGAAAACTTAATCACCAAACAAACTGCTCAAACATGGCTTCCTGCTGTGAGGGAGACTGATTTGGCCCTTATCTTTGCCACCTTTCCTGATTAAAAGAAAATTTGTTTTTAGCTCCCTGAGGCCAGGGAGCCCCATTTTCCAGTCTGTTTTCTTCCTGGGAGTTTGGGAAAGGTTATGTAGTTCTCAGGGTTTCAAGATACAGAAGACAATACAGAGGAGGAAAGGATGTTGCAGCCCTTTGGTCCAGTGTTATCCCCAGCCCCATCCCTCAGTATTTGTTGATGCCAAAGAGTCGAACCCCATGGAATTGGGGTAACTTAGGCAGCAGTACGCTGAGCAACGAGGCTGTGTTGATGAGGAAGTGAGCAGCATCATACTTGGTGTAGAAGCTGGCCAGGAGGTAGCTGGGGAGAGAAGAAATGGGTTAAGTGATGTTGGCCTTCCCTAGCTGTTATTTATGGCTTTGCAGTGACTTTTCTCTTCTATTTTTAAATGACCAGTTTTATTGCATGTAGTCCTAGAATATCTGAAAATATTCCAGTTAAATTAATAGTATTTACTTTGGGATTGGGGAGATAATCAGCACTTTTAGCTGGAGATTTATAAATTAGAAGAGTTTTTTCATTGTTAATGATGTGGTAAATGACAGCTGAAGTCTTATGTGGCTGTTAGAGTGCTTTTGCTTCAATTCCCCACAGTTTTCACAGATTTATATCTGTTCTGCTTTATTTATTCATTTCCTTTGAAGTGTAAAACCATTTGGTTTTGCTTGGGTGTTTTCTCAGTCCTTTCTCCATTCCCCTACCACCAACGGGCAGCAAGGAATACTTGATTACTATCTTCTACTTTTTATTGCTCTCCCTAGATTCAGACCATACCATAATATCTTCAAAGGGTGTAAGTTAGTAGTCTGCTTTTTTAAAGCTTCCCTATGCTTAGAGCATTCCCTGTATCTCCCCCTAGACTCACAGTATGATAGGAGAGATGCTGAGGAATTTGCGGGAAGAGGTAAATTGGAGCCCGTAGTCCATCTGTTCCCAGTGGGTCAGTAGCCGAGCCTTTCCTTGGTCAGGGGTCTCAAAAGGTGTCCCTTTCACCATATGTAAGAAGACATACATAGCCTGGGAGGAGGGAAAGGCGGGGCGGTGGGGTGCAGTGTGAGGAGGCAGAAAGTAGTCCCTCAGCCCAAGAATTATGCTGAGATTCCGAAACAAAGACATAAATTCCCAAATAATCAGTGATATTGGGTTTTGGTTTGGAAAGGCCTGGGTTGGGTGTAAGGCCTGGGTTGGGTGTAAGGGTATAACTGCTCACCAAGTTATGTATGACGTTGGTCAGGGTCCAGACAACAGGAATGCTGAAGAAGGGGATGCTGAGAAGAACCACATGCAGCAGTCCTACCAAGATGATGTAGGCCAGCCAGATGCCCCGGCTATTCATCACTCGAGTGTTGGGGTTTACTTCGCTGTGTGCCACCCCCACATTCATCCTACCACCGTGGGGGGATCAGGCAGAAGTCCAATTCAATTTCCTCTTAACCCCTCTTTGAATGAGTTCCACCAAGTTGTCTCCTGGATAGCCCAAATCCCCTTAACTATATTGGGAATAAAAGAACTTCCCCATTGTGCACAAAGGAAAAACTGAAGACTTAGGAAAGAAAACTTAAAAGGCAAGAGGGGTGCTCTCTACTTTCAGAGACATTAATGGCAATCTTTACTCTGATCTTTACACTTCAACTGTAACCTAAGGGGTCTAGGCCTGGGGCAGGGACTTCTGACAGCAGGGGTTAACAACCACCAATAAGGGGTAAGGGGACAAAACTACTTCTAATCCCCACCTCTTCCTATGTGGCTTGCCCGTCCAGTCTCTCTCATTCCCTTGGCATGTAAGCAGGCCGCATCCCAATCCCTTTCTCAAGCGAAGGGCGCTGCCAAGTATTTACCCAATGGCTTTTGGATTGAGCTAGGAAGGAACCTGAGCTCAGCATCTCGAGTCACGGAGCCTTATTCCCGATTCAAGAGGCGGCTCTGATTGTCTGAACTTGGCCTTTTAAAATCGTGCTCGTTGATGTGAACTTGGGAAGCAAATCTTGCTCGCCCGTCTTTACCTGAAATTCCTTAAACCCTAGTGTTGGACCCGCCCCACGCCCCTCCCAGCTTCCCTCTCCAGTTTGTCGTCCGGTTATCCTCAGGGGTCTTTTCAGAGCTCCTCTCGTTAGGTCGCCGACGCTCCAACCTCCCTCCGCCCCCGCCCTCCATCTTTCACCCCGCACCACTTTTCCTCTGCCCCATTTCTAGTCTCCCGGCAGCCCATACCTGCTGGCTTCAGAAGCCCGTCCGACTCGAAGAGCGGCGTTCGCTTCCACACCTGTGGTGTCCAGGAAGCACACGCCCTCGCCCATCTGCGCTCTCCCTATTCGTGGAACAGAATCGGCGCTGCCGCCACCCATTGGTTGGCAGTTTGCAATGGTAATGCGCAATTGGTCGCCATTTCCGCCGTTTAGGACGTTCAGAACCCGCCCCTCTCCCTGTCCCACCTTTTGAGAGAGGTGGGGAAAGCTGCTAGGAGAAGTGAGAACGGCGTCCGCTATTGACTAATGGGAAGAATTGATAGTGTGAGGTGGGAGTAAGAGTGACAGCGATTGGTTGGCCTTGGTTATCTGCGCCTAGGCGGGAGCTCCTGGAAGCGGAGGCAGTGGGTGGGGGCCTAGTGGACTAGAGGGGTAGCAAGATGGCGGCGGAGACGGTGGAGCTCCATAAACTGAAGGTACCGTGAGGCGGGGAAAGGCTAAGTTAGACCTTTCTGGGGACTGAATTCTGCCGGGTGGCTTGCTATTTTTACTGTATGTTCATCTTGCAGGCTTTTTCACTTCGTTTTCTGGATCCCGCCGTAGTTCTTTTCTTTTGTGCCTCCTTTCTTCCCCACTACGCCTTCCCTAATTTCCCATTTCTCCGTGCGGTTTTACAGTATTCTTTGTTATTTCGGCCCTTTCTTCATCGTAGTATCATCCGTCACTTCCCCACCGGATGTGCAAGTGCTTTCAACCTGTTATACTCTTTTCACGTTTCTCGTCAGAGCTGCATTACGTCAGTGGTCCCCTCCTCTTTGCCCCATGCTGGAGCCAGGACCCCCTTTTTCTTTCCTGGGTCGATGCTTTTCAGTCTGTTGTCCAAAGCTGGGGTTCCCGTTAGCATACGATGGCAGCGTTTTGTATTTCTACCCACGTTTCAAACAGTATCCAGAGAATGCTTCCACTCCTTTTTTTTTTAGGTGGGGTTACGCCCTCGGAGCTAACTTTGAAACGTGAGGAGAGGCCTCAGAAGCTAGGCCTCTCCTGAGAAGCCAGGGATTTCGGAGACCTTAAGGGTTAGTAAAGGCATAGATACCTCAGATTTAAAAGTTTTTCGAATTCTCACGCGGTTCTCAGCCCGCCAGCCTTATCCCCTACCCTTATACCTTATCATTAGAAAGACAACTCACTTGTAACTGTAATATTTGGAAGAGCAGTTCCGAAGTTAGGTTTATCTTTTCCCATTTCATATAGCAGGTGGACCCTGCATCTTTTGGTGTCACCACTGGGTGACACTCTCAGTCACAGGGCGGTTTTAGGTTGTATCTTTTGGGAATCTTGGTAGCTTCCTCACATTGAGATTATTAATCTCCTAGAAGAAATGAGTAGTTTGTTTTAGGTGAATTAAGAGAATATCTTGATTAGTTGTCCATGTGTGGTTTCACAGTAGTTTTTCCCATCAGATGTTTCGGTCGTATCATCCTGGGAACCTGGACAAACCACGCTGATTTAGCCAAAGCCAAAAACTGATCGTTTAAAGTTTGATGAGGTTTTAAAAAAAGGAGTAAAGAGAATGCGGGTAGGGAGTACACATGCTGGTTGATACCAGTTAGTCTTTCTGTGAAATCTGATTTCTCACCCATGGATTCTAAACTGTTCTAGTGGGTTTTTGTGTCTCCTGGAGTTACTGTTAAATTGGTAGCACTGAAATCTGTAGATTATATCAGTGGTCTCTTAATGCAACAAGTAAAAATTGAGTAACTACCTCTGTTATATGTCTTGTTACTTAAATAATGTTCTGCCATACTGTTATGTCTGTCCTAAAACATACCAAAAAAACAACAAAAAAAATTTTTGTAAGATTTTATTTTTTTATTCTGCAGAGACAGTGAGAGGGAACACAAGCTGAGGGAGTGGGAGAGCGAGAAGCAGGCTTCCCCCTGAGCAGGGAGCCTGATGCCGCGCTCCATCCCAAGACTCTGGGATCATGACCTGAGCGGAAATCAGGAGTCAGACACTTAGCTGACTGAGCCACCCAGGCACCCTGAAAAGTTTTGAGTGAGATGAAAGGGAAATACGAATAGAAGAATAGTATTTTCTTTTTATTAATTCCACTTTTGAAGTCCCTGGAGTAAGTCACTAGTCTTGTGACTTGCCTTTGTGGATTTTGTGTTGGTTTGTGGAGTGATTCTTTCCATAAAATCTGTTTGTCAGGTCTGTATTAATTTGATTTTGATAGGAATAATGTCCTCTGATGTGTTTTCAGGTATTATAGTCTGAAAGAATATGAGACCCTCCTGTCAGCCTGAAAAGGCTTTTTTTTTTTAAGGTTTTATTTATTTTTAGAGAGGGGGAGGGAGAGCATGAGCAGGGGGAAGGGCAGAGGGAGAGGGAGAGGGAGAGGGAGATGGAGAGAGTAAGCAGTCTCTTGGGGAGCTGGATACCTGGCTCAGTCTCCTAACCCTGAGATCATGACCTGAGCTGAAATCAAGAATCGGACACTTATCCAGCTGAGCCACCCAGGTGCCCCTGAAAAGGATTCACTCTTTTAATCACGTTTGCTTGTCTTTGCTTTTTCTCTAGAGCACTTCTTAACCTTTTGGAGGTCACAGATATCTTTGAAACTCTGATGAAAGGTATGAACCCTCTTCCCAGAAAAAGGCATGTACATATACTTTGCATGCGATTTGAGGGGCTTCATAAAATTACGTTGTAGCCCTGAGGAGTCCGTGGACCTCTGGTTAAGAACCTATGCCTTTAATTCTGACTTCCAGGATAGTTAATGCTTGGTTCCACTGTTAATCTTGATGGAGTGATCCTGACTTTTGCATTGACCAGACTTTTATCTCTTTTTTTATTTTATTTTTTTTTTTTAACATTATTTTATTTATTTGACAGAGATCACAAGTAGGCAGAGAGGCAGAGAGAGAGAGGAGGAAGCAGGCTCCCCAGGGAGCAGAGAGTCCGATGTGGGGCTCGATCCCAGGACCCTGAGATCATGACCTGAGCCGAAGGCAGAGGCTTAACCCACTGAGCCACTCAGGCGCCCCTTATCTCTTTTTTTAAAACCCCAGTTTTATAAAGAGAATTTGTGGCTTTAGTATAGATTCTCAGATGGAAGGAACAAGCTGTGAAATAGGAGGGAAAAATATTATCTGAATTGATATGTAACTCCATATCAACAGCAAATTTCTGAAGATTTTGTAGAAATGTAGTCACTCTAACAGTGGGAGAGAGAGACTGAATGTGGGTGAAAATGTCTTGAACTGTAGCGATACCAGATTTCCATTCAGTGGTGAAAAGCGGGACACGGGACTACTGCAGAGGAGAGAACCACAAGGATATTTAGTGCCAGAATGTTGAGAACAGTGAGACATTTGTAATATTGAAGCATAAAGTACATTGATGATTGATGATAATTTGGAAGGGAAGGTAGGTGAACTGTGTGACCATAAAGGTGGAATGGAATGATATTGAAAAGGGCCTTTTAACTTGTGTAAGGTGTTTGGTTTTTGTCACATAGGCAGAAGGTGAGGAGCCTTTGAATATTTGAAAGGAAGAGCTGATGTGATCAGTTTGTGTTCTTTTGGCATTATGGAGGATGGGGTCTGGAGAGCAAGAGATTTTTTTACCAGTTAGATTTTTATTATAGTAGTCACTGTGCTGCTTAAAACCCTTTAATTATACCCCTGGCAATCTCTCCAGCTTAGTTTCTCACACTGCCAACCACTGTGGCTTTACTACATTTTATTTCTCAGAATAGCTGTGTTCATTAATTACTAACAATTACTTAGAATTTACTATGTGGCAAGGTCTGGTCGAATCTATTTACATACATTGCCTGATTTAATTCTCATAATAACCTTGTAAGGTAAATGCTTTGTTATTTTGTTATTCCCGCTTTAAAATAAGAAAAATGGAAACTCAGAGAGATTGAGTAACTTGCCTTAGGTTGCAGAGCTAATAAGAAGTGGTGACTCAAATCCAGGTAGTCTGTCTCCAAGGTCATGTTCTTAATCACTGCACTACCGTCTTTCTTTAGCTCAGAACCCAGAACTGTTACACATGCTTTCAGCTTTAGTGTTCCTTGCCACCTCCATACCCCATACCTTTGTCTAATTAAGTACTAACTCCCTTCAGATATCAGGCAAACACCATTTACCCAAGGAACCCTTAGGTTAGATAAGTTCTCCATATCCACACACATGATCAGACTACTTTTTAAAAACTTCTGTAGGACCCTGTACCTTTTTATATTAAACATTAAGTATGTGATCATTGGTAGCCTTGTTTTCTTACTAGATTGTAAACCTCACACGAGCAAGGACTCTCTCTCTTTATGATTATTTTTCTTGTATCTAGGATAATGCTTGATGGAGTGAGTGCTTAATCACTGTCAAGTGAATAGACTTAGTAAGACCTAAATTAAGGTAGTGGATATTAGAATGGGAATGAATTTGAAAGAATTTGGGATATAAAATTGTAAGTAGTTGTAAATGAATTAGATGGGAGAATGAAAGATGAATCCAAGGTTTGAGTAGTCTAGGTTGAGAGAAGCCAGTTTGGGGCAATAGAGAAGGTAACTTCAGTTTTGTACTTAATGTCTTTGAGGTTTGCACTTGGAGATGTCTAATAGTTGGAAATATAGGTCTCCTTTTCAAGAGCTGAGAGCTAATAGTAAAGGTTTGGGACTTATTCAGGAAGTATTTATCGAGTGCCTACCATGTGCCACTGCCGTAGGTTCTGGGCATAGAGCAGTGAACAAAGCAGACAAAATTCTTGTTGTCATGGAGTTTATATTTTACTAGGGAAAGTCTCAATAAATAAGTCAAATTTACAGTATGTTAAAATAGTGGTAAGGTTTGTAGAAAAAAATAGGAGAGATGTTAGGTAGTAGTACTCTGCGATTATGGGTATTGAAATTTTAAATAGGGTGACTGGGGAAGGCCTTAATAGAGAAGGTGATATTAAAGCAGAGACTCGGGGGTAAAAGAGTGAGGTGTTTGTTTGTTTGTTTTAAGGATTTTGTTTATATATTAGAGCACAAGCAGGGAGAATGGGAGAGGGAGAAGCAGTCTCCCTGCTAGGCAGGAAGCCCGATGTGGGGCCTGATCCCAGGACCCTGGGATCATGACCTGAGCTGAAGGGAAAGGCTTAACAGCTGAGCCATCCAGGCGCCCCCAGGAGTGGGTCTTGTGCAAAGTGTTACAAGAGGACCTTAAGGTGATCATTAGGATTCTGGCTTTTACCCTTGAGATAGGAAACAAGTTGGAGGGATTTTGAATAGAGGAATGACATGTTCTGACTTTAATTTTTTTTTTCCTGACTTAAATTTTTAAAAGTTCACTCTGGATACTTTGTGGAGAATAAACTGTAATGAAGTGCAAGGGTTAAGAGTTACAGTAATCTGTATGAAAGACCAGAAGGAATTAGATTCTAGTTATACGGTAGTTTCCTCCACCCCATTCATGGGGGATATGTTCCAAGACCTCCCAGTGGTTGCCTCAAACCTAGGGTACTGAATCCTTATGTATACTATATTTTTTCCTATAAATGCACACCTATAATAAAATTTAGTTTATAAATTTAGAGACAGTAACAGATTAATAACAATAACATTGTCTCTTTCAAAATACCCGTTATACTGTACTCACCATTTTTATGATGACGTGAATGCCTACGTGATGAGGTGAATGATACAGGTATTGTGACATAATGTTAGGCTATTATTGATCTTATGAATGAGCCAAAGTTGGGGGGTTAGCGACTCAAAACTGGTGGGGGCTGAGATTTCAGTGACCAAAGGCAATGGCAGGGCCAGTGGCCAGCAGGGATGGATGCTATCCACGCTACACTACCAGTTGTACCAATCTGTCAGCTCCCAAGTCTAAATCAGAAACCTATACAGAAACCATCACTGTCCGTTTCTTTGTCAGGGAGTTTTTGTAAGCTTTGGCTTTATGTAGGCACAATTGGGGAAGGAAAGAGAAGGGAAGAACAACTCCTTAGAAGGTTGAGCTTTGAATTGCCTGAATATTTACGAGCAAGTGTTAACTTAAACCCAGGGTGGTGATGGGGAGGAATGGAGGCTTCTGAGAAAGATTAGGGGTAAAAAAGAAGTTGTATTCTTTGTAAACAACAGCACCCTCTAAGCACATCACACAAATGATATACTTAAACTGTTAGATGATGTCCATTTGCTGGGGTTATGTAAGACTTCTCTTTTCTTCTGTACTTTTCAGAATTTTCAAACTATTCTATAGTAAACATAATACTTTTATAAAAAAAGAAAACTTTTTTATAAAAGATTATGTTTGGGGCACCTGGGTGGCTCAGTCGTTTAAGCGACTGCCTTTGGCTGGGGTCATGATCCCAGGGTCCTGGGATCAAGACCTGCATTGTGCTCCCTGCTCAGTGGGGTGTCTGCTTCTCCCTCTCCCACTACCCCTGCTTGTGTTCCCTCTTTCACTGTATCTGACAAATAAACAAAAAAGCTTTAAAAAAAAAAGAGAGAGATTGTATTTGAGTTAGTGAGAGGGACCATTCCCGAGTGAGCATGCGCATGCTCGTGCATGCAGAGGGAGGAGTGAGGAGCGCAAAGAGAGGGGGAGGGAGAAAATCTTAACACAGACACCATGCGTAGTGATGACCCTTACATGGGGCCTGATTCCACGATCCGAGACCATGACCTGAGCCCAAACCAAGAGTGGAGTGCTCAACTGACTGAGCCACTCAGGTACCCCAAACGAATGAAACTTTTTAAAGTGTAACTAAGATCAGAAGCCTGGTTCTCCAGGAAGCAGAAAGAAAATGAAGAAACATGGTACCAATGTAGAAAAGATCCAGGCTCTTAAGAAATGGACCTTAGAGATCATTTAGAGTCTCCATTCTAGATTAATAATATTCAGGATATTGGTCTGAAGGCCAGTGCAGGGTCATGAGCTGTTAGTGGTTAGCAATAAGTTAAAAAAAAAAAAATGAGTAAGCTTTTAGAAACTTTTATAGCAGTTTGGCATCACTGCTACATCCAAGTGTGTGATTCTTTTCCAATAACTGGTTTTTATTGTTTTTTACAAACGTATCAGTCCACCTGGCTGGAATATTTTAAAAAGTTGGCAGCCCCGGGATGCCTGGGTGGCTCAGTTGGTTAAGCAGCTGCCTTGGGCTCAGGTCATGATCCCAGCGTCCTGGGATCGAGTCCCACATCGGGCTCCTTGCTCCGCAGGGAGCCTGCTTCTCCCTCTGACTCTGCCTTCCACTCTGTCTGCCTGTGTTCGCTCTTGCTCGCTCTCTCTGACAAATAAATTAAAAAAAAAAAAAAAAAAAGTTGGCAGCCCCATCAGTCTGCCTAATTAAAAATATATTGATCTGTGAAATTTGGAAACCTGTGAAGCAGCGATTCTGTTTAATCTTGTCTAATCTTTAAGCCAGTGTCTAACATTTATGAAGTGCTTACTAGCTGCCAAGCACTATTGTAAAAGCTTTACAAATATTACTGATTTAATCATCCTAACAGCCCTAGGGACTAGGTACTGTTGCCTTATCCCTGTTTCATAGGCAGCTGAGGCACAGAGAGGTTAAATTAGTCATCCAGGGTTACATAGCTATAGGTGGTAAAGCTGAAATTTGAACCCAGGTGACTTTAGAAGAGGCTATGCTATGCTTTTAATGGGTGATTTACTACCATGTTTCTCAGTAGAGGGTGCTGTTTGTTGAGTAGGCTAGTTCTCCACACAGTATCCCTGGTGCCTGACCAACTCATTGAATGCTCCACCTGCCCAGTCATTGTATTAGGGGGAAAAGCGCCCCTCTCCATTTTCAGATGCTCCCTTGGTTGAAAGCCTTCCAGAGATGCCTGGCATATTCTGTTAATTGTAAAGTTCTTTCTTTTATAGGGATCTGCTTTCTGACTTCTGGTTGATCTTAGATCTGTACTTCAAAGCCAGTGAAGTCGTCTTTCAGTGCCCATCTATTTGTGCACTGATCTGCATATAGGATTTCTGGAGCCTTCCCTTTTCTGCTTGTTTTCCTTGGGTCAGCGTGTCATTATGCTTCTTAAAATAAGAATCAAATAAATAATCATTTAATGTAGATTCTGTTTTTCGGTTACAGTACCTAGAATTACTTTGGTAGCAAACTGAGGTCTTTATCCTTTGAGTTACTGTTGAGTCAGATCTTGCTCATCTGATTTTTGAACAGTTTAAATTTTGAATATAAATGTAATACTTCATAGGGATACCTGGTCCTTCCAAATTGAATCTTCTTTTTGGCTCATTGTTCTCTGAGGAGCTCCCCTTCTTGCCCTCCCTGCCCTTTAGTTCTATCAGTAATCTATCAAGTCTTCCTTCCTCCTTCTGTTGTCTGCAAAGCGCTGTTATATGTTTAGTCAAGTTACTGATTTAAAACTTCCACAGAACTTGATAGCATGCCACTAGATATTTTTCTCATTTTGAAATAGATCCTTTAGTTGATCCATTGTTGACATTAAACTAGCTAATATGTATGTCTACCTAATTCTTTAGTGGTAAGGCTTATATGCATGTAAATAGTAAATTGCAGTAAGGGATTTGGGATAATAGATAGTAAGAAGAATCTGCTTTTAGATAATTAGTTCTACTTAAAGATTCATTTTTTTCTATATAGGAAAAATGGGGGGGTGCAGACACCATCCCATCCCTAGAAATACCTAGGGATTTGTGATGATAAATAGTTGCATGAATAGGTAAGAATTCTATTAAAGTAGGACATTTATTCTTCATCATCTTTTAGAAAAGCCTTCTTGCATATTGAATATTAATTAGAGAGATCCAACTTTGTGGATCTGGAGGGTTGGTGGGTTTAAGAGTGGTAGTATGGGATTGAACTTTTTTAAAAACACCAGGTTCATTCTGTTAACTAAGGAAAAGCTTTATTCTTTTTTCTCAGCTTGCTGAACTTAAGCAGGAATGTCTTGCTCGTGGTTTGGAGACCAAGGGAATAAAACAAGATCTCATCAACAGGCTCCAGGCATATCTTGAAGAGCATGGTGAGTGTTTTGTAGAGGCAGAGTGATATGAGTGAAGGGTTTAATTTTTTTTGGCTCTGCCATAGAAGATTTCTCCTCCTTTAGGTTGTTGGTAATATAAGCTCTTAACTCTATCAGAAAACTCTTGATCATCTGAAACAGTGATTATAAAGCAAAGAAATACATCCCTCCCTTTTTTTAAGACATTAAATTTTATTTCAGCAAATTGTTTGAAAGGAAGTATGCTAAAACAAGTATCAATAGACTGAGGATTGGAGAATTTGGATTCTGATTCCTCTTATGCCAGAGATTTACTTGGTAACTTTGCATAGTCACTATTTACTTCAGTAGGTGTCTGTTCTGATCTATGAAATGAGACAAATGTTGCCACCCTTAAAATTCATAAACGTAAGGAATCTCTGGTCCTAACTCTGACATTCTACAATTCCACCTTTTTAAAAACCAACAGAACCAGCTTTATTTAAGGCATATTATCATCCTAGATTGTACAGGGCCCCGTTCTAATTTTTGTTTCCTTTTGTACCCATTCCTTTTATCCCACCTCCTTTAGGCAGCTATTCTAATGTGTTTGATATATATTTTTTGTCTTTGTCCTTGTATAAACCTTGTGGTATTGTTTGGTATACACTATTTTTTTTATAATTGGCAGTGAGGCCATATTTGCTTCTCACTTGTTTTCTCTAAGTTTTGTGTGTTTTTAGGATATATTTATATTCGTGTGGCCTGTGGCTGTGTAGTCATCTAGTTTATTGATTCAAATTCCTGCATAGTGTTCTGTCATATGTGGAATCCACCACATTTTACTTAATTCACCTGGCAACAAACACCTATATTGCCTCCTACACTACTTCTTTCATCTTCCTTTATATTTCTGTGTGAGTGTCTTTCTGGGGTATATTCCCACGTGTGGGATTGCTAATTAATATCTGTTCATACATGTACTCTTGGTATGATGAAGCACTGCCAAATTGTGTTCCAAAATTCCTCTGTAAATCTACAGTACTCTCATCATCAGTGCATAGGGGTTCTTTTATCTCCTCCACATACCTGAACTTGACACTATCCTATCAAGTGAGTTAATTTTTGCTAATCTTTTGGTTCAATTTACATTTCTCTCATTATTATAAAGTTTGAACATTTCTTGTGCTTATGGTTCTTAGGGATTTTTCTTCACCCTGGTTTCAGTGGGGTTCCCCTGAATGTAGACATTTTGTATTCCTAGTAACTGGTCCCTTTTGGTTTTAGAAATAAATACCTTCTTCGTCATTTCTTTTTCCATGGTGTCCTTAGTTTTAGAAAATCTGCAGTTTTTCATATGTCACTTTTGCTTCAGGGTTTTGTTTGTTTCTTGAAGAAATCCTTCCCTACCACTAAATCTTAAAGATATTCTACATTACTTTTTATTAATGTTATAGTTTGACCTCATTACAGTTTTTTAGTCTAGCTGGAGTTCAATTTTGTATTAATGTTAGGTAGAGAATATAGTCTTATCATCTCCATGTGGAGCAGATTTTATAAGCATCAGTTCTGGCTTCCATTATTGAATTTTATTTTGGGAAAGCAAAATGATTATAATTTTAGCTTAAGTACAGTGATCAAGATGGTTTTTTAGCAGGGCTTGACCTGAATATTTTAATATTCTTTAGCTGAAGAGGAGGCAAATGAAGAAGATGTACTGGGAGATGAAACAGAGGTGAGTTGGAGAGAGTAAGGTTAGTCGCTGGCCTGGCAACTTGCTGCTACCTTGGCCATATTGCTTAACATCAATCAGTAGAGGCCTTAAATGCTAACTTGTTAGGGGAGCATAGAGGGGGAATGAAGGTTTTGGAAAACTGGTTCATTTTTGAGTCCTCATATTCTTTTATTGATGGGTATTTACTGTTGATTTATATTAACCATTGTTTCATTTGGTTTTAGGAAGAAGAACCAAAGCCCATAGAACTGCCTATCAAAGAGGAAGAACCTCCCGAGAAAACTGTTGATGTGTAACTATCCCTTTTTTATGATCTGACTACAGGGCAGATAGTTCTGGGTTTTGGAGGGGTTCAGTCTTTCATGTTTACCTCTTACACATTCCATTGGCTTTTTTCGTTTCTCATTAGATCATAAATTTTCAGAAGAGTCTACTTCATTTCAAATACATGGTCCCAGGGAAGCAATGTAGTTTGTCTCTGGGTAATATAATAGATAATTAGGATGGGGAGACTTCAGTCCCAGACTGAGTTTAGTTCTAGTCTTTTGTTGTAGTATCATAATAGATGATTCCTTTTCTTCGTAGAGAATCGTCTAGATTCTCTGTGTATGAGAAATTTTGTAAGGGAGGAGGGTTCTGAGCAGAGATGATGTCTCTTAGGTAACTCTGTATTCTTTCTTCCTTTTTGATTTACAGTGGAGGAAGGGAGGACAGAGTACTAGAGTGGAAAGTGGACCTTGATTTATTTAAACTGTCCCACAAGGTTGATCACAAACTAAAGGTTGATCATAAACATTTCTTGGGGGGGGCTCTCAAATCCAGCACGTTAGTTACAATTGAATCCTTATTAAAATTTTTGTTCTCCTAGCTGTATTTATGCACTATAAAAGATAGTATATATGCTAATGAAAAGTCAAACACTACATAGAGGAGTATATAAATTAAAAATTATGTACCCCTTGTCTCCACCCCCTGTCTGACTTCCAAGAGGTTTTCAGTATATTCTTTTAGAATGTTACATGGGAAGTTTGTGTATATGTATATATACAGATACATCGACACACTAGGTATATTGTGGGTTTCTTGATTTTTCTCAGATCTTTTTGTATCGTTTTACAGTAATGTTTTTATTTAAATGTTAGTTATTTACACGGCAGGATTCTAAGTGTTTTACATGTATTCTCATTTAGTCCTCATATCAGCCACATGAAGTGGTGTAATTATCTTTGTAAGTGGTAGGTCTCTTTTTTTAGCTTGTTATTGTGGGAAATGGCAAGTATTTCCACAAGTTACGAGAAAAGTATAGTAGACCCACATACACCTATCACCCAGATTTAGTAGTATCAGCTCAGAACCTTACGCTTTCTAGCAGCTAATAGCCCTCAATTCTATGGATGAATAGTAATTTCACCAGTCTCTTGTTGATGAACATTTAGATAATGCATAATAGAAAATGTAGTGCTGCATGTCCTCATGCAACTATTTTTATACTTCTGCAAGTATGTCTATATGATAAATTCCTTGCAGTGGATTTGCTGCATCATAGGAGATGTACATTTAATGTTTCATTAGATTTTATCTAATAATACTGCCTCTCCCTCACCCCTGTTAAGGAAGGGGAGTGAGGGGCTAAGGGAGAGAATCTTTTTTTTTTTTTTTTTTTTTTTAAGATTTTATTTATTTATTTGACAGAGAGAAATCACAAGTAGATGGAGAGACAGGC
>NC_081562.1:91393079-91437354 GCF_022355385.1 Mustela nigripes | reverse complement strand
GAGCCCGATGCGGGACTCGATCCCAGGACCCTGAGATCATGACCTGAGCCGAAGGCAGCTGCTTAACCCACTGAACCACCCAGGCGCCCCGAGAGAGAGAATCTTAAGTGGGCTCCATGCCCAGCACAGAGCCTGATGTGGGGCTCGATCTCATAACCCACATCATGACCTGAACTGAAATCAAATTAAGAGTTGGACACTTAACTGACTGAGCCACCTAGGCACATCTAATAATACTGCTTTTTAAAGCCAGGTAATTATCTTCCATCATAGGAGATTCATGGTTAGATATAATGCCTTAACGAAATGCTTAGGAATACCTTTAAAGTAGCAATGTTTTGGGGACCTCTGGAGCAAAAAGGAAGATGAGGTGAATATAATAATAATTGGCTTGTGTGGATTAACAGTGAAGTTGGAAAAAATTTTTTTTTAATTTTATTTATTTATTTGACAGAGAGAGATCACAAGTAGGCAGAGAGACAGGTGGAGAAAGGGGGGAAGCAGGCTCCCTGCCGAGCAGAGAGCCCGATGCGGGGCTCGATCCCAGGACCCTGAGATCATGACCTGAGCTGAAGGCAGAGGCTTAACCTGCTGAGCCACCCAGATGCCCTGAAGTTTGAAAATTTTGTAGAAGTTCATTATCCTTAGACTATGTAAAATGTGTGATTCTCTTATTTAGAGTGCTTAAATTTTATTAAAGAATTTCTAAACAAGGAAATTGAAAATGTGTATGCTGCGAGGGTGATTTTCTCTTTAGAGTGATAGTAGTGGTTAGACTACTATGTATGTTAAGGAAAGTTCTGGGTCCCGATAGTTTGGAGAATGTCTCATATGTGACTATGGGTAGGAGAGAAATTTCTCAGCGAAGAGAATAAATTTCCCATGAGTTCCAGAATGTGATTTGTATTTATTGCTTGAGCTTAATTGTACCTGAGGGAGCTGGAACACAGCAGAAAGAAGCATCCTTTCTGGGGTTCCCTTTCTTCCACAAGGTGTACTGCAGTGATTGTGCTTCAAGATGGGAATGTGAAGAAAGTCATTAGCTTGGGGGTTATTGGAGAAGACTGTTGTCTTAATGGCACTGGACTTAAAGTAAAAACATCAAACTTCAGTGTCCCTTTCTATCTGAACAAGACAGACAGAGGCTTGGGGAAGTATGGATGACCCGCAAATGAGAATTCAGGAATTTCTTTAATAATATTCAGGGCTAATTTAGGTACTTTGAACATTCAAAAGGAGATGCTCTTCATCTTTGGCTTGAGGTTCTCCAAAAATATGCTACTGTTTCTAGTTTGATTCCTCTCACTCCGCTACCCCTAACCAGGGTAGTCAAATATTGTAGGATATAGTTATGGTCAGCAGGGGGCACCCATTGCTTATCTGTCAGTCCAGGGATCTCCAACAAAAGGATGGAGAGAGAAAGTTCCTGTTCCAGAATTGCTTCCTCTGAAAATGCCATTAAACCATTACTACCTTTCAGGGCATCAAATGGGAAAAGTGTCCGGGATATTGGAACAAAGGCTGCCCATGTCTCTAAATGAGGGACCTTAATGAGAGACTGGTTATGACCCACAGTTTTATGGGAGTTGTTTGGTGGATGGTTAATGCCCTTCCATTTATCCTGGGTACTTCTGAACTTTGTCTCCCGCCCCGATGGTCCCCCCTCTTTTGTTTTCTCTTAAACCTTTTGACTAGTAACTTAACCATGTTTTCCTAATTCAAACTCCCCTTAGCCTTTTTTCTTCCCACTCCCTCTGGCATTTTTATTTGTCTCAATTTGACTGTTCCAGCTGGAGCTACACTCCCCGTGGGAGAAATAAGGGATTTGTAAAAGAAGGAAACCAGAGCTTGTAGAGCACTCGTTAATTGTTGTGATGAAAATTGAGAGCTGCCATTTAAATGAGGGTTAGAGAAATAGTCATTAATCCAGAATAAATTTAAGGTTCCTAAAAGTAAAAGAAGTGGTTTCCGGTGTCCTTTGAGTGTTTCCTTTTCAAACCAGTATATTTAACCAGACTTTTTCCTGATTACTTTTTTATAGTTTAGCAAAGTAGGTTAGTCTACTGTCTGAACTCTTACCAATAGATGGCAGCTCAAGAAACTGAAGTTCTAATGGGCTTCGTTTTTTTTTTTTTTTTTTGGACTAAGGGGTAATGGAGAGATAAGGGACAGAGGACATGATTCAGGTGAATTCTTACATATTCTAAAGTTGTGGGTTAGAATATCAAGTTTTCTGGTTTTAAAAAATTTCTTCTTTTCCAGGGCAGCAGAGAAGAAGGTGGTAAAAATTACATCTGAGATACCACAGACTGAAGTAAGTATTTTGCTCCCTAGAAGACCAGCAGTCTCTCTCTTTATCTTTCTGTTTCTTACCTTTTGTTTTACCTGTATGATCACTAAAAAATTGACTCATAGGCAGAAAATCAGTATTGACAGATTTTGGTATTGATATATTTTTCTACCACCTTACTTGGGAAAATATCTGGGCTGGCATAGTCACCTTTGAAGTCCTAGTTTTTTTGTATGTAGTCCTAAGGCCTTAGAGGTAACTCTCTTTAAGATGTTTACTAGATAGAGTTTGGGAGGATTATTCCTTAGAAGAGATGAAAAGTAATAAGGGAAGATGTCACTACTTCATAGCTGGTAAGACTGAAATTTCTCTGGATTCTGTGTCAATATCTCTGAAGGTCTCCAATTGAGACCTATGTGGGGGTTTTTTGTACCTTTTAAGTAGAGATGACATAGGACAATGCTGCCTCATTTCTAACTGAAAGAGTACCACTAATGTTGGAATCAAGCTGTTCCTTTGATCCCTTTTCAAAGGTCAACCAAACACAGCTTTTGTCTTCTTGGCCTCTTGCAGAATGTGGGTTTTATTTTATTCCTTTCCTTTTGTTTTTGAGGACATGAATGTGATAATAGTCTTTTGTGTTTGCATTCTGGAAAGGGCTGTTGAGTTAAGCCCTGGATAGATACAACCTGATAATCCTCTAGAATTGTCAGTATTCTCAGTTTAGACCTTATGAAATATACTCCTCATTTTCGAAAGCTACACACTTCTAAACAACTTTTCTCCTTAAAGAAGGAAACCACACATTAATTTTTCTCTTCCCCTTTTTTTGTCTCTTTATCACCTAGAGAATGCAGAAGAGAGCTGAACGATTCAATGTACCTGTGAGCTTGGAGAGTAAGAAAGCTGCCCGGGCAGCAAGGTGAGTATCCTAGACTTTTGGATCTGAGCAGTGATAATATGAAGGCCCTAGGTTTTAAATACAATTGTTGGGGCGCCTGGGTGGTTCAGTGGGTTGAAGCCTCTGCCTTCAGCTCGGGTCATGATCCCAGAGTCCTGGGATCGAGCCCCGCATCGGGCTCTCTGCTTGGCAGGGAGCCTGCTTCCTCCTCTCTCTGCCTGCCTCTCAGCCTACTTGTGATCTCTGTCTGTCAAATAAATAAATAAAATCTTTAAATAAATAAATAAATAAAATTGTTGGTTTTAAGTAGAGTAGAGACCTTGCTGAAAAGAAACGCTGTCAAATAAATAAATAAAATCTTTAAATAAATAAATAAATAAATAAATAAGTAAAATTGTTGGTTTTAAGTAGAGTAGAGACCTTGCTGAAAAGAAACGCTTTTTTTGGCTCTGTTCAGAATTCTCCACTGATTTGCATGTAGAAGCTATAGATTGGGTCTCACCAAGCAGCATTTTTGTAATAGGTGAAAGTCAGGAACTGTTACTCCCGGTTTTGATAAGGTTTCCTTTTAGCTTATTCTCTGGTCTCTTGGTGAGAAAAAGAGTAAACTGAACCTCTTTCATGGGGTTGTTAGAATTAGCTAATGATTGCAAGTCTTGAGATCACAAGCAAGAAGTGCCATATGTACACTTGACACGGAGACAGACAAGCAGGAGTGTGAACAGCTTCCTAAAATTTAGCTTGTTTTTCTTTCTACAGATTTGGGATTTCTTCAGTTCCATCAAAAGGTAAGAATACAGAGACTCTTCTAAAAACTTTTAACTTTTCTGTCACAACAGATTTCATTTCTCCAAAACAGTCACCTTTTTGCTTTACATAAAACCATACTTAAGGCACCTTTAGAGAAGGTGCTGAAGTTATGAGAGAGTGGGAGGAAGTGTCGACATTTGTTTTCCTTTTCTTGGACATCTTTAGAGAAGTTTCTGGTACTTTGCCTGTTTATTCTGGTGTCTCAAGTCAGTGTGTAATTACTACGTACCTGTCCCATGTTATACTGCCTTGTGTAAGTGGTGAAAGAGAAAAGAGAGTATCTTTTACCTCAACAATCTTAACTTCTAGGAATTTCCAAGGAAATCATATTGGATGGCTTAAAGACCTAGTTAGCCGTAAGGATTATCACAGCATTATTTTCGTGATCAGTAAGTAGAAATAATGTAATACACAGTAGGGAATTTGTTAAATAAATGTCTACCATGGTATAATAGACTATGCAGTTTTTAAAATGATATTGAAGAGTATTTGTCAGAAAAATACTAAACAAACATAAATTATAAAATTAGCAGTATATTTCCCTTTTGGTAATAGAAGTGCATGTATTTATAGATAAATAGGTTTGGATGACTAACCACCCAAACTCTTGGGTGGCTCACTTGGTTGAGTGTCTGCCTTCAGCTCTGGTCATGATCTCAATGTCCTGGGATTGAGCCCCATATCGGGGCGGGGGGGGGGTCCCTGCTCAGCGGGGAGTCTTTCTCCTCCTTCTTCCCAACCCAGCTCCCTTAGTCCCCCACTCATGCTGTCTCCCTCTCTCTCTCTTGCAGATAAACAAAAACTTTTTTTTTAAAAAAAGGGAATTTTCTTAAAACAAAAACCAACAACAAAAACAGGTTTGGGGGGTGCCTGACTGGCTCAGTTGGTGGAGCATAGCAATTCTTGATCTCAGGGTTGTGAGTTTGAGCCCCATGTGTGGTGTGAAGTTTACTTAAAAATAAACATTTTTTTAAAAATGGGGGCACCTGGTGGTTCAGTTGGTTAAGTAACTGCCTTCAGCTCAGGTCATGATCCCAGGGTCCTGGGATCAAGTCCTGCATTGGGCTCCCTGCTCAGTGGGGAGCCTGCTTCTCCCTCTCCCTCTTCCGTATCCCCTGCTTATGTGCACCTACTTTCACTCTGTCAAATAAATAAATAAAATCTTAAAAAAAAACGGTTAGATGGAATATGTGCTAAATCCTTAATACTCATTGTCTCTAGTTGGAATTTTGAGTGCTGCTTTCTACTTGTCTGTTTTTTAAATTTCTGCAATGAGTATCTTGTAATAAATTAGGAAGAAAGTTACATTTATCTATTTATTTATTTATTTGAAAGTTACTATTAAAAAGAACATAGTCCAGTTTTAGAGACTTAAATTTTAAATGTAAATTTTTTAATCGAATTTAGTTTCCTTTTTTTTTTTTAAGATTTTATTTATTTATTTGACAGAGAGAAATCACAAGTAGATGGAGAGGCAGGCAGAGAGAGAGAGGGAAGCAGGCTCTCTGCTGAGCAGAGAGCCCAATGCAGGACTCGATCCCAGGACTCTGAGATCATGACCTGAGCCGAAGGCAGCGGCTTAACCCACTGAGCCACCCAGGCGCCCTCGAATTTAGTTTTCTTAGTGATCTGTTCATTTGAAGTGTATTAAGATGTCCTCTAAAAATGTAGCATTTTGCTCTGCTTTTTAAAAGACTAGCAAGGGGCGCCTGGGTGGCTCAGTGGGTTAAAGCCTCTGCCTTCGCTCAGGTCATGATCCCAGGGTCCTGGGATTGAGCCCCGCATCGGGCTCTTTGCTCAGCGGGGAGCCTGCTTCCTCCTCTCTCTTTGCCTGCCTCTCTGCCTACTTGTGATCTCTGTCTGTCAAATAAATAAATAAAATCTTTAAAAAAAAATTTTTTTAAATAATAAAATAAATAAAAATAATAAAAGACTAGCAAGGGGTGCCTGGGTGTCTCAGTGGGCTAAAGCCTCTGCATTCAGCTCAGGTCATGATCCCAGGGTCCTGGGATCCAGCCCCACATTGGGGGGGGGGGGGGCTCTGCTCAGCAGGGAGCCTGCTTCCTCCTCTCTGCCTGCCTTTCTGCCTACTTGTGATCTCAGTCTTTTAAATAAATAAAATATTTAAAAAATAAATAAATAAAAGACTAGCAAAATTCTGGCCACTATCACTACATGTTTTACTTTATTTTTTTTTCCCAAAGATTTTTTTTATTTGAGAGAGAAGCGCAAGCTGGAGAGAAGGGCAGAGGTAGAGAAAGCAGCAGATTCCTCGCCAAGTCCAGAGCCCAGTGTGGGTCTCGATCCCAAGATCCTGAAATCATGACCTGAACTGAAGGCAGGTGCTTAACTGACTGAGACATCCAAGTGCCCTCACTACATGTTTTAGAAACAAGATATTTTCCGGCTTTTAGTTATATCAGATATCAAGAAAGATGCAGTAGGATTGGTGGTAGTACAGCAAAATTTATTAAAGACCTTAGATGGTGCTGTTTGAGGAAAGACAAAAGTTAAAATTAATAGTCTAAAAAGGAAACCTAGGGGCACCTGGGTGGCTCAGTGGGTTAAAGCCTATGCCTTCAGCTTAGGTCATGATCCCAGGGTCCTGGGAGCGAGCCCCGAATTGGGCTCTCTCAGCGGGGAGCCTGTTTCCCCCGCTCTCTGCCTGCCTGTCTGCCTACTTGTGATCTCTACCTGTCAAATAAGTAAATATAATCTTGAAAAAAAAAAAGGAAACCTGATCAATAAAATAACGTATTGATAACATTTACAGTATCATTCATGTAATTCTAACATCTTTAACCTATAGAGTATCTTAAAAGAATAGAGTTTGGCAACATTTGAAAGGAAATGCTTTTTGAATAAGAATGTAAAAACATCTAACAGTTCTTAGTACATGGGTTGTGGCAAAAGTTGAATCTGTACCTGAATGTTTATAATGGAGAGTTAGGGAACCAATTATACAAGACTGTGATGACTTAAAATTCTGGAAAAAAAGGTTTTTTTTTCCTTAAAGATTTTATTTATTTGAGGGATGCCTGCATGGCTCAGTTGTTGGGTGTCTTCCTTTGGCTCAGGTTACGATCCTGGGGTCCTGGGATTGAGTTCCTCATCGGGCTCCTTGCTCAGTGGGGAGCCTGTTTCTCCCTCTGCCTGCTCTGCCTGCCACTCCCCCTGCTTGTATGCACACACTCTCTCTCTCTGACAAATCTTTTAAAAAAATTATATACTTATAATTCAGTGGTTTTTAAAAAATACATTTACAGGGTTCTGCAACTATCATCTCAGTCTAATTTTAAAACATATTCATCACCCCAAAAAGAAACCCTGTACTGATAAGCAGTTGTTTCTCTCTCCACCCCCACCCAAGCAAACACTCATTTTTTCTATGTATATTAATTTGCTTTCATATAAATGGAATTATACAATTCATAGTTTTTTGTACTGGCTTCTTAGCACTAACATATTCAGGATTTGTTTGTGTTGTGTGATACATTAGTACTTTATTTTTATTTTTATTTTTATTTTTTATTTTTTATTTTTTAAAGATTTTATTTGACAGAGATTACAAGTAGGCAGAGGAGAGGAGAGAGAGAGAGAGAGGAGGAAGCAGGCTCCCCGTCGAGCAGAGAGCCCGATGTGGTGCTCTATCCCAGGACCCTGGGACCATGATCTGAGCCGAAGGCAGAGGCTTTAACCCACTGAGCCACCCAGGCACTCCCTTAATTTCTTTTTAATGTTGGATAATATTTCATTGTTTGGGAATACCACATTTTACCTATCCATTCATTAGCTGATGGACATTTAGGTTGTTTTCACTTTTTGGCTGCTATAGATAATGCTGCTATGAACATTCATATACAAGTTTTGGTATGGATGTATGTTTTCATTTCTCTTGTGTGTATACCTATGAGTGGGATTACTGGGTCATATGGTAAACTCTGTTTAACTTTTTGAGAAACTGCCAAATTGCTTTCCAGAGTGGCTGTACATTTTGTGTTCCCATCAGCAGTGAATGCAGACATGATCTCTAGATGTAATGTTTGCTTTTTTTCCCCCCTTTTAAGATAAAGGATAATTGTCCTTTATGCTTTTTCTGTACTAATTTGATTTGAAGACTGTTAGTTCCCTTTATGATTTTTAAAAATGTTAAGTAAAACTTGTATTTGCTTCTTTAGGTCTCTCATCTGATGCCAAGCCTATGGTAAGAAATCTTTTTTTATACCTTGAGGGACAAATCTTAACTCTGGTTTTAAAGTTGGAGATAGCTCCCCAGATCAGAGGAATTTCTGAGATCCTAAGAGTTTGGTGACTGTTTTCAATACAGTGTTTTATGTCCTGAATAAAATGGATTGTTTGAGTACTAAGAGGTTAGGAAAATTGCTATATCTTTCAAGTCACTATAGACATCTTCCTTCCTGTCATTCCTCTTGAGAAAATGAGTAGATTTTGTCAGCTAGAGGACAGTTCATATAATTTTTTGTTTTATGGTACTGTAGTTTTAGGCCTTGTCTAATGGCTTTGAAAAATGTCTAATTCTTAGTTACCACACACAGATCTCTGGAAGCTGCTTATGAGTTCTGACTTTATGAAATCCTGCTCTTGAGTTTATAGTGCAGTATGGGAAATGAAGCTGAAATGTAGGAGTAGTAGAAAATTGAGTTGGGTTCTAGCGGTAGATTTGTCTTCTGAAGAAAGGAGAGCTGTATAGAGTTAAGAGCTACTGAAGAGGCTATGTATAGGATTTAATGATTTTGAACTGTGAATAATGGACTTGTTTGGAGGTGATTATTCAGATATTTGCTTTTTTAAGCAGTGTTTGGCCTGCTTTTATCTTAAACCTCTTTAGGCTCTTGCCACCTTTGATGAACAAAGGAGGCTGAGTTGAATGTTTTATTGCATTCCAGAAGAGGTTTTTTAATAATTAGTGGCATGGATGGGTGCTACTTAATGTCCTGATTTGCCATATAGGGTATCTTTGATATTGTAGGCTTATTTGAACTCTTAGCTTTGGACTATAATTTCTGCCTTTTGTATCTTCTGTTTTGATTTTTTAGAATATGGGTTTTTCCCCCTGTGTTTTTATAGGTTAACCTGGATAAACTAAAGGAAAGAGCTCAAAGATTTGGTTTGAATGTCTCTTCCATCTCCAGAAAGGTAAAGTACTGTTTTTGCCACCTTAGAGCAGCTGGGAGACTACATAGCCTGGAAATGACTATCCTGAGAATATAGCTAGCTATTCATATTCAGCACTTCATTTCATGAAATCTTTTTTTTTTTTTTTTTTTTTTAAAGATTTTATTTATTTATTTGACAGACAGAGATCACAAGTAGGCAGAGAAGCAGGCAGAGAGAGATGAGGAAGCAGGCTCCCCGCTGAGCAGAGAGCCCGATGTGGGGCTCGATCCCATGACCCTGGGATCATGACCTGAGCCGAAGGCAGAGGCTTTAACCCACTGAGCCACCCAGGCGCCCCTCATGAAATCTTTAGACTGTTCCCTCCACTCACTCACTGTTGATCATGTTATAGGAATTATTTCACAAAGCAAATAGGTTTGCAGGTTTTTTTCCATAGCTTCCTCCCAAGCTGTTAGAACATGGTCTGTATTTCTCTTGGTTAAGATGTTGTAGTCATTGATGGTAAAAACTTACTACATCTACTTTAACTTCTGATATAGTCTTTTTTTTACCCCCCCAAAGATTTTATTTATTTACTTGAGAGAGAGTGGGTGAGGGAGTGAGCATGAGCAGGGGGAGGAGCAGAGGAAGAGGGAGAAGCAGACTCCCTGCCAATTAGGAAGCCCAATGCAGGGCTCTGTCCCAGGACCCTGAGATCATGACCCAACCTGAAGGCAGTTGCTCAGCTGACTGAGCCACCCAGGTGCCCCTCTAATATAGTCTTAATGGAAATAGGAGATGAAAATCCTGTCATTGGGTCAAAGGTACCTAGAAACAAGGTTCCCTAGAACAAAAATAAAGTTATTTCATTCTTTCTGCCCCTTTGCTAACTGACATTATTGAGTTTATTAAGCCAGTGACTTTGTTGACACAGTGCTGCATGGAGTGATCAATTTTATAGGGCATTATTGTGTTTGGAGTTTTGCCAGGCACGTTCTTTTGGAGAAGATGCTGAGGATTCTCCTTTTCTTTGAGCAGGTAGTCTCTTAATCTGTGTTCTGTGAGAATGAAAGCACGTTTCTTGGTTGTGGAAGTGGGGGCAGGGTTGAGGGAAGACTCTTTGAAACCAGAGGAACTATCAAAAGAAAAAAAAGTCATTGGGGCACTTGGCTGGCTCAGTTGGAAGCAAATATGACTCCTGATCTTGGGGTTGTGAGTTTGAGCCCCATGTTGGTTGTAAAGGTTATGTAAGTAAATAAACAAATTTTTTGAAGGGTCATTATTTCCCATTGAGTATGGAAACATTTAGCTCTCTGGAAGTCCATTGGGAAACACTATCCTCTGACAGTGACTGTTAAAATTTTTGCTCAGGAGAAAAACTGAGCATTCAGAAGTACAAACATGTATGCCCCAATGGGACTTTCTAACCTTATACAGAGCTGCTACATTTTCCTTCCATTTAGGTTACATTTTTTATGTTTACCAGAAGCATAACATTAGGTCTTTGTGCCCGGCTCAATGCTGAGACCATAGGTGTTCAGTAGGAATATTTCCTAGTTTATGTGGAATTTTTAAAAATTCAGTAGTTCGGAGTAGACAGAGTATGTATTTCTTAAGCCACATGCAGCTTCATTGGGAAGACTATACTATAAACCAAGTCATTTGTGTTTTGTTTGATTGGATTGCCAAGGGAAAGGGTGCTTGGATCTGTGGCCCCAGATCTCGTCTGTCTCCTTTGGTATATGAAGACTATGTATTTGAGAATCTCAGCAGTAACTTTCTGTAGAGAACTGTATGTGCTCCATCAAAATTAACACAATTGAGCATCATATCTCCAACTATGTAGCTCATATGGACACTTCACCAAGACAGATTTGCCCCTCGCATTATACTGCCCATCTGACTTACTTTTATAGTATTTCATTACAGGGATATTTAGTGCCTTTTCACTGCACTTCCTTAGAATCTTTCTCCATATTTGACTTCCTTTCATTTTTAGTCCATAGGAAGCTAAGTGAAGCATGAAGAGATATATTTATTAGCTTTGTGACTTTGAGCACATTACTGAACTTCTTTGGTCCTCATTTGTAAAACTGGGAGTAATACCTAACACTGTTTGTGAAGAGTAAGTAATTGTGTATATGAAATTATCTAACATTTTAACACTTTTACCTTTAATAAATGTTCACTTTCTTCTTAGTTCAGTTATGTTGGCCACCTAACTTTATGAGGTCAGTTAGCTTCTGTGTTTAATTGAGTCAATTAACTTCATTGTTTTAGCTGATCATTGATAAGATTTCATTTCCCATTTTAAGTCTTGAAGCGTTAGGGTGCCTGGCTGGCTTAGGTGGTGGAGTGTGTGACTCCTGATCTTGGGGTTGTAAGTTCCAGCCACATGCTAGGTGTGAAGATTACTAAACAAAATTCATAAACTTAAGGAAAATAAATCCCTGAAGGGTTCTAATCAGATAATGTAATTGGTAAAATTCTGGCTATATGAGTTGTGTTTTCAGATGGCATTCATTGCCATACATATGTTCTGGAGTAGTGCTTCTCAAATTCTGTAGCAGAAGACAAGTTTGTTCTTTTAATTTTAAGATTTTATTTATTTGTCAGAGAGAGAGTAAGCACAAGCAGGGGGAGCAGCAGTCAGAGGGAGAAGTAGGCTTCCTGCTGAGCATAATGCCCAGTGGCAGGACCCAATTCCAAGACACTGGGATCATGACCTGATCTTAAGGCAGATGCTTAACCGACTGACATTCAACCCAGTCATCCCAAGATTAGTTTTTTGAATTTTTAACTTATTAGGGTTCCTGGCTGGCTCATTTGGAAGAGCATGAGACTCTTGATCTCAGGGTCATGAGTGAGTGCAAGCCACACATTGGGCAGAGAGCTTTTTTTTTTTTTTCCCCCCCTAATTCAATGCAGAGTGGTACTTTTGTAAAATACAGTAAAAGTGCCACAGTGGTGTTAAATTACTCTGGAAGTTTCCAAGCACTTGAAATTTATGGAGTTACTGCAAACTGTAAAACACTTTGGGGATCAGCCTGAGGAGGCAGATCACATTTTGAGTAACACTGTACTGGTGTAGTATGATTTCTTCCAGGGACCACTTTGCTTAGAGACTTGAAACTTTGAGATTCTCTGAGTATAGACTCCATGTGTACTCATCATAAATCCTGATTTTCAGAATCATCCTGATTTCAACAGTTTGTTCTACTTTGCCCCATAAACCATTAAAATGTCTCAGAAATGCTGATGTTTTGCTGTCTGCCACTGTCCAGTAGAATTTTATGTGATGTTGGAAATATCCTACAGAATATTGTCCCATTGAATAGGTCTGTGTTATCTAATACAGTAGTCGTTAGCCACATGTTGTTATTGATTACTTGAAATGTAGCTGGTGTGAACTGAATTTTTAAAGATTTTATTTATTTATTTATTTATTTATTTGAGAGAGAACATGAGAGGCGAGAAGGTCAGAGGGAGAAGCAGACTCCCCATGGAGCTGGGAGCCCGATGCGGGACTCGATCCCGGGACTCCAGGACCGTGACCTGAGCTGAAGGCAATTGCTCAACCAACTGAGCCACCCAGGCGCCCTGAACTGAATTTTTAAATTAAATTTAAATAGCTGCATGTATATTGGGCAATTCAAGCCTAGCTTGTATCTCTCATACAGTTTTCACGCTTGAAGTAGCATAGAAATCCTTGATCAGACCACATATTTGGACAAGTGTTCTGTAGACCAGAATTTTTTTAGTGCCTGTAGAACATGAACAATTTCAGAGTGAATATGGAAGGAGAGAAATTGGAGGAAAGGGAGTAGTAAAAGATAAGAAAAGGAAGTGTTCTTTTATTTATTTATTTATTTTTCATTTTATTTATTTATTTTTTTTAAATGATTTTTATTTATTTGACAGAGATCACAAGTAGGCAGAGAAGCAGGCAGAGAGAGGAGGAAGCAGGCTCCTTAATGAGCAGAGAGCCCAATGCAGGGCTTGATCCCAAGACCCTGGGACATGACCTGAGCCAAAGGCAGAGGCTTTAACCCACTGAACCACCCAGGTGCCCAAGTGTTCTTTTTTTAAAGTAACTTTTTTTATTCTAGGTCCAAATCCTGAAATTGCAGCTGGCTACATTCTCAGTGAAAGTTCTTTAGTTCAAAATCTAGTGTTTAACTCTTCTCTATCACCAGAGATGATTTGCTACCTAGTATTTGGTTGGTCAAGGTTAGTGGTATGATTAAGTTTGTATTTATGGAACAACTAGGTTAGTATAATGTGCCCACCTCATCCTGGGTTCCAGTATAGACTCTTCCAATATAATTCGGTCACCGTCTTTAAGTTTTACAGTTCTCTAGGCACAGATCTCTTTCAGTTAGATAAGATGCAAATGGTGGAGATTAGCAGGTAGGGTGGAGATTTCTCTTCATCCTAGTATCCCGAAAAGGGCAACAAGAAATCGCACCTTCTGTCATGTCTGTTGCATGATTTTGCTTGATTTCCTCTGCAGACCAGTGTGCATGATAAAGAGAAAGTGTGTGAGAGGAAGTGAGCCATGGATCAGTAGTGTTCATGACTGATTGATTTGTATGTGTGTGGTGTGTGTGTGTGTGTGTGTGTCATAGTCTGGTCATTTTTTCTTAATATTTTGGATTTGTGTTTTGAGCATTTTGCAAATTTGAAGTTACCAAATCACTGCTCTTCTTCCTAGGCTGACTTTTGCGTGACTGCTCATATATTTCAATGTTCAGCTTCAGTGTTGAGTATACTATACATGTTAGGTAGTACACAGAAACTTAAAGAATTATCTGCGCACCCCCCCATCTCAGTCATCTTCCTCCCTTTCCCCTGCCCAAGAAAGGCCTGTCCGTTCATGTTTCCAACTCAAGTCTCAGTGAATAGAATCCTGTTGGTTTAGGATAATGGGAAGTGACAGGGCAAAGAATGGCACTGGCATTTATAGACATTTTTTACACAAGAGGCTGTAAATTGTCCCCTCCAACTGTTTGGACTATTTGAGGATAGAATGGCATGCCTTTTCTCATATAAGCCTCATGGTGACTATGGGCTGAGAAACCTCCCACCCCCTCAAACAAAACAAAACCCAGATAAATAATCTCTGCCTGGTTGGTTCTGATTGATCACCAGTTAGGTTTTCAGTCTTGTGCTTGACTGGTTGTTTTTATTGTTTTGTTTTGTTTTTGTTTTTCCTTCTTTCTGTCAGTTTTTCCATGCCTCCCAAGAGAAGCAGTGTTTGGGTTAGTCCTATTGGTGAAGGACAGGGCTTGGCTTGGAACATAAACTCATCTTTGAAAGGAGTGAGGGATGGATGGAGGGAATAGATGGGAAGCCAGCTCAGTTAGTAGATGATGGTCATAGGACATGAGTTTTATAAAAACTAAATCTGGGTTTAGAGTTAGGGTGTAAACTGATAATAGCTAATTTGGATTGTTTTGTTTTCATCATCCACCCCACCCCCACCCCCACCCCCTGCTCGCCAAATTAGCATATTTGGGAAAGTGAAACTTGATACTTCAGGAAGTTATAGGACATCCAGCTAAGTAAGTATTACAAACAAAACAAAACCCAAGCCCAGGCACTAAGTAGAAAACGGAAAGGTGGTTTATACTCTTTTACCCCCGCCCCGAGAATGTGAGGGGCATGTGTTACTGCTTCTTGGTTCTTGATTAGTAGTAGAAAATATAGGCATCTTTTATCCCTATTGATGTTAGTACATCTTCCCCACTTCTCTGCTGCAGTATTATTGTGTTTCCCTATTTGTAGCTCATGTTAAGGTAACTATCCTAGTGAGTTATCATAAGGCCTATAAACAATAAAAGCTGCTTTTCCTGTGTTGTGATTTTACCAGTTTTCTTCCCTAATGATTGTGGTCTGTGTTATACAGAACTATAAATCTATAAAAAGGTTAAAAAGTTAAATATCTCTTCATTGATCATTATTTTGTTGTTGAGGCTGGTAGCTAGAAGATTGTTGGGTGGCTGCAATGATTAGTTTCAGGAACCTTTCGTATAATTATAGATTTTTGCTCACCAGTGCTTGGGGATGAACCACTTAAGAATGAGAGAGATATTGGAGGATCTTGTCACTGCAGTCTGTTGAGATATCAAAGAAGCTGTGACAGAGTCACTTCCAAGCATAGGAGAGCACCAGTGTCTCCTAGCATACAGATTTCGCTGTGGCTAACTGATTTTGAGCTGGTCTCCAGTCATTCTTCTGGGATGCATATTTGATTTTATCTAAATTCCCTTCATTTATCTGAAATAAATGAAATGTTTGTTCTTCCTTTTCAGCAGTGGGTTTTGGTATAGAGGGATGTGGAAAGAAGGATGTTCACTCTATGGATTTAGAAGTTGGTCACCAGCTTTCTCAGAGGGTTTATAATTATTAAGAGTTTAGGTATGTGTATATAAACCTTTTCCAAAGGAAAAACTGTGGGGCAGTCATGCATAGGACATGGCCAACATAGTACAGTAAGACACTGAAGAACCAAAAACCATGGTGAGGAGTTTGGCAGAATTTTTTTTACAGGGGTAGTGGTAGAAGATTTAGATCACAAGATAAGTTGGAGAAGTAGTCTGCTAAGTGGTTTTGGGTTCTTTTCCATCCAAAATACACTCAAGTAGCAGTACCTAGGCCAAGCATACCACTTAAGTCTCTATTCCCCTGTCTTATGCCCCATGAGACCAAGAGAAATGCACGTAGTAGGATTGTAGATGGGAAAAACTTTCATGTGGATCTTAGACATTTCATTGAGCAAGAGTTTTGGGGGAATATCCTCGCCCCTCATCCTAGATTGTTGTTTTTTCTAAAAATGCTTCTTCCATTTGAAAAATACATTCTCTTATATTAACCAATAAGAAAAGTAAGGATGGGAGAGAGAGAGAGGTGTGTGTGTGTGTGTGTGTGTGTGTGTGTGTGTAGTAGATAGCAGTTGAGACTGTCAAGATGAATTTCAGGAAGAGCTAAGATCCAAACCCATGTAGGTTTCAGCATTTCTTGCAGCATTTTGGGGCTCAACTAAAATTTAACCAGTCCTTTATATCTTCTTCTAGTTAATAATGATTTGAAAATTAATATTAGGTCTTTTTTTCTGCCTTCTCTCCTCTAAGATAAAAACTGCTGTTTCTCTACCCACCTTTTGGAACAAACCTTGAGGGAGTGGTGAAGGAGCTGTTTAAAGAGGAAACAATAGGGAAAACTCTCTGACCTCAGTTTATCCCCTCATCTGGTTCTTCATTTGTCCCTGCTGAGGAACAGAACTTGTCTTTTGTCTGTAACACAAATACATCTTCACCTCCCTCCCTTCCCACTCCCCCCCGCCACCCGCTCTTCTCACTCCCTTCTATTATAGTTCCAATCAATGATGTCATTATGTGTGCCATTCAACTGCTGTTGAGCCACTTGGCTATAGGAATTTGGAAGAGCAAAGAGGCAGAATGGAATTTTTCTCTGTCCTGCCTAGGGCTCTTGAAAATGTATTCTAATTTTAACTTGAGAAATAGGAGTCAGGTTTTTCTTTGGTTAATTTCTTCTTCTACCCTCCCACTCTATGTTCTAACCCTTAAACAGTTTTTACTAGCTCTGTATGAGGGAAAAAAAGGATAAAAAATGTTAGAAATATAAATTGAACACCTTAAGAGGAAAAAGCTTTAAATATTTGTGCAAGCAAGATGAAAATTTTGATGCTTTGTCAGGATTTATGCTGTTTTGCCCTGTTTATTACATGTTGGGCCTTTGAGAGGTTTCTGGTAGAGGATTATACTTCACTAGGGTGTATGGTTGAAAACACTAAAGATCTTGGACCTTTTCATTTTATTTTTTTTACATGATTTTATACACCGAGTTTGAGTCCAAAGAACTAGAAGAGGTAGGAAAGCTTGTAGTAAGAGAAAAATGCACTCTTTTCTCTCTCTCCTGTTCAAAATCCCACCCCCACTTAGGTCTTTGCATTCCTTCTTCTAACATGTCAGAACTGATGTCTTTGATAAAAAACAAGTTTTAGGCCTTTTTGTGGTGCCCCTGTAATCTTCTCCCCAAGAGTAAATACAGCCTGGAAAAGGAGGGGAATGAGTCTGTTTCACTTTTAAATACATTTAGTTGCTTTTGCCAGCCAAGTTCTTGAGATGGGATCATTCTGAATGTCAGTTTTTAAAATTAAAAAAAAAAAAGTTCCACTCATGGTACATAAGATAAATTATTTTTTAAAATTTATTTGTAAATATGTCTGTATATCTAGTTGTATGTCTAATCTGGGGGTTACCAGTACCTGTGTCTAATTTGGGGATGACCCAATAACTGGCCTGGCTTTTCTAATTATAGCAATATCTAGTATCTCTTTCTGATTGCTCTCAGATACTCTCCCTGCCTATGGTGAAATGTGAGCCCACTTTCTGAATCCAAGTCTTCCATTCTTCAGAATCTGTATGAGAAAAAAGAGAATGGAGTGGGTTTTTTGTTTGTTTGTTTTTGTTTGTGTGTGTGTGTGTGTGTGTGTTTGGTGTGTGTATTGCTGGTTTTTGGGCGGGACAGGTAAGAAGTTTTGGTATTCAAAGGTTCTTTGTGATGTGAGAGCTGTAGCAGTATAAGGATGTTTAGGATGTATTTTAATACTTGAGAGGCTAACATTTAGCTAATAGTGTTCTTGGGGCTGACATTGATAAGAAGAAGTGACATTTTATTTTTGAAAATACATATAGGTTCATGTGGCTTGTGGGTGGCTCAGCCGGTTGAGTGTTCTACCTTTGGCTCAGGTCGTGATCCCAGGACAGGATTGAGCTCCGCATTGGGCTCGTGCTCTCTCTCTCTCTCTTCCTCAGATAAATAAATAAAAATCTTAAAAAAAAAAAAAAATATATATATATATATATATATAATATACAGGTTCAATTCAAGTAAAGTTTTTTCCAGTAAAATTTAATAATTACATGGCAGTTCGTTTTCTTATATAGTCATTTTTTTTAAAACACATTCTTATTTTCCTTTAAGATTTTATTTATTTGACAGAGATCACAAGTAGGCAGAGAGGCAGAGAGAGAGAAAGGGAAGCAGGCTCCCCGCTGAGCAGACAGACCAATGGTGGGGGGGGGGGTTGGATCCCAGGACTCTGGAATCTGAAGGCAGAGACTTTAACCCACTGAGCCACCCAGGCGCCCCATTACATATTCATTATTAATAGCAAAGTTGCTTTTCATGTCTGATAGCCGAAGGAGATCAGATAAAATCCAGTAGTATTTTAGAGATAGGAGTGGGGATGAGGCAGGGCATCAGATTGGGAGATATTTTATAGGGGGACATTTGCTTGTAATGTTTGCAAACTAGCAAAGGCCCTGTTTTGTTTTGTTAAGTTTTTTTTATTTTTTTAAGTAATCTCTGCCCCCAACCTGGGGCTTGGACTTACAACCCTGAGGTCGTCATATGCTCTGCTGACTGAGCCAACCAGGCACTGCGAAAGCCCATGTTTTTAATAAAATCTGAGGTGTCTTGTTAAGATCTAGAAAATGTTAACTCCTTTCATCCCTCCCCTTTCCTTTGTTACTCTTTTCTCGCATTTTTTAAATAGTATTTTAACCAAATTTTACCTTCTCATACCGAGAGCAGACTCTTAGGACAGAAATGGAAATGTATTTTCAAGATATTCTACACTTGAAATTCATATCAGACACTGAATCCTTAAATCCCTAGCAGTGAAGATGTGTTACTGAGAAAGATACTGTGTTTGAAATGCTTGCTGTCTGGATTTTTAAAAACATGGGTGAGGATTTCATTGAGGTATAGAGTAGAGGAGGCAGTTACAGAATTTTCACTACCATGTTCATGCTTAGGTATGAGGTGGTTGAGGAAGTACAACTAGAAGTGAAGAGAGCTGTAAGATCAGAGAGGCCTTATGTGATGGACCTCTTTAGTACGTGATGGACCTCTTTAGTGCTGTGTTAAAGTGAATGAGCAAAACACAAGCTCTAAGACAAATCCTATCTGTTCTTTTTTCTGCTCTCTACCTTGTTGATATTCCCCCTTGTACTGGTATCAGTTCTTCAGTGGGAAAAACAAACAAACAAACAAACCACCTTTGTGTGCTTGAACCTAGTTGCCAGTGTCTCCCCCTCCCCACCCCACCCCCAGCATACCTGAAGTTTTCCCTGATCTTGTTTTGGCATGTTTTTCCTGTTTTGAACTCCCTTGTCAAAGAGTCTCTGTTCCTCTACTTGAATTCTATGAAGGCAAGCAATACAGGTGTGCTTCATAGAGCCAGTTGTGATTTCTTCATAGTTTTCTTTTCCCCTTCTCATCCCTGTGGCTGAGATACCCTATTTGTAGGGAGCATAAACTTTTTGGAAGGTCCCTAGTGCTTTGGGGGGAAAACTGGAGTGGAGTAGCAACTTTGCTTGTACTTGGTGAGATTGATTGATTGATTGATTTTTTTGGGGCTGTGCTTTTTCGAAGCCATTTGCAATTGTTCCCAACTATAGCAGCACATAAGGGTCACCAGGGGACCCTCTTTAAAATACATCTCCCTAAGGGGCACCTGGGTGTCTCAGTGGGTTGAGGCCTCTGCTTTCAGCTCGAGTCATGGTCCCAGGGTCCTGGGATCGAGCCCCACGCCGGGCTCTCTGCTCAGCAGGGAGCCTACTTCCACCCCTCTCTCTCTCTCTCTGCCTCTCTGCCTATTTGTGATCTCTGCCTGTCAAATAAATAAATAAAATCTTTAAAAAAAAAAATACATCTACCTAAGCTTTTCCTTTTGAGAGTCAGATTTATTAGTTTGGGTGAAACCAGAAATCTTCATTTTAAAATAATTACAGGTGGGTCTGCTGGCTGGCTCAGTTGATAGACCATGAGACTTGGGTCTTGAGTTCGAGCCCCATATTGGGCATAGAGCTTACATTAAAAAACAGGTAGATATAGATATATTTTACAGGTGAAAAGAACCTGCTTTCCTAGTGCTCACTGTAATTTCTGAATGCTTAGGTAACTGTCCTCCTTCATTCTCTGTAATTTGGTTAAGATAGCATATACCTCCCTTCAAAGTTTTTAGCTTCCCTCTACTGCCTTCTTGACATTTTTGGTAGCTCTGCATCGCTTATCCTTAAAAGCAGCAGCTTCCTGGCTTTTAAGGGAGGGAGGTGGGGACTTTTAATAGAAACTTGGTTTCCAGGGGTCTCAAGTGTAAAGCCTTCATTTCCTCCACCTGCTTTGCTTTGTCCTACAATCAGCTAGAGCAAGACCGAGACGACCTCCTCTGGGGTTGGATAGGAATGGGGGTGGGGAAAGGAGCTTGTTTTAGAGAAAGAGAAGAAGTAATGGGAGCTAGCGACTGAAAACAGTGTTTGGTTCTGAGCTGATTGTGTTTTGGGGCTTTAAATCCTGTGAAGATAAAGGAGATACAGTTCCTGGCCGTCTCTAAATCTCATGTAGCTTTAAAGTTCCTGGCACCCTGATGGCCCTAGAAAGTTGATTCTGATGCTACAGTTAAAATTTTTGAGAGTACGTAAGATGGTTTTATTGGGAGATATATTTTTTGTTATGTGTGTGGGCATGTTAGAGTGTCTCTTTACTATCTATGTGCTAAAATGGCATACCTTTTACTAGTCCAACCTTTCGCTTTTGTCTTGCTTAGTTAAGGCTCTGTGCATTAGTTTTTAGGACCACTTCATGTTCCTTGGTCTGGCTGACATAAAGGCTCAGGAATAAACTTGTTCAGATGAATTTCTGAAACTGGGGCAGGGAGGTGACAGCTGTGTGTTTAAGCATCGTAGTGTTTCTGAGAGAAAAACCATCAGTTGCTGTCATTCACTCTGAGAGTATAAAATTGGAAGCCCACTTACCCTAGAATGTTTCATAACCTTCACCTCAGGGAGTCAAGGCCATATCATTATTAATCTACCATTGCCTGAAAGCCCCCAGCCTCTGCTTTTCATCCTGCCATCAGTCATGTAGCAGTGAGTCAGAAAAATGACCGTAAAGCGCCATCCTCCTCATTTTGCCTCACTGTTTTACATTTCCTTGGAAAATCAGACTGGCCTGAGTACTATTAACATCTTCATATCGTTAATTCATTTATAAAAAGAGACAGAGGCACTTGGGTGACTCATTCATTAGACATCTACACTTTGATTCAAGTCCTAATCCCAGGGTCCTGGAATTGAGCCCCATATTGGGCTTCTTGCTTAACGGGAAGCCTGCTTCTCCCTCTCCCAGTCACCCTGTTTGTGTTCCCTCTCTATCTGTCAAATAAATAAATAAAATCTTAAAAAAAAATAAAGGGGTGCCTGGGTGACTCCGTCGTTAAGTGTCTGTCTTCGGCTCAGGTCATGATCCCAGGGTCCTGGGATTGAGCCCCACATCAGGCTCCCTGCTCAGCAGGAAGCCTGCTTCTCCCTCTCCCACCTTCCTGCATGTGTTCCCTCTCTCAATTTCTCTCTCTATGAAATAAATAAATCTTAAAAAAAAAATAAAGGGGACAGTTAACTTGTTATTTTTGCAAAATGTGACCATCTTAGCTCACTATCAGTCTCTCTCCCATCATTCCAGGAGAAAGACTTCTGAGAAAATAACTGTTAAAGTGGGGTAAATAAAGTGGCAGAGTTTAGGTCTTGATGGAAATATACAGCAGATTCTTACACTGAAGAGTGTTGAATGTGAAGAGTAGCTGTCATTAAAACAGCCATATGAGGGGGCGCCTGGATGGCTTAGTTGGTTCAAGCCTTCTGTTGGGATCCACATTGGGCCTGGCTACTTGGAGCAAACAGACCAAAAAAAAAAAAAAAAAAAAAAAACCAGTTATAAGGACACCTGGGTGGCTCATTCGGTTAAGTTTCTGCCTTTGGGTCAGGTCATGATCCTGGAAGTCCCACACTGAAATCCTGCATCAGGCTCCCTGCTCAGCAGGGCGTCTGCTGCTTCTCCCTCTGGTCTTCCCCCAGCTTGTGCCTTCTCACTCTCTTTCTTTCTCTCAAATAAATAAATAAAATATTTTAAAAACCAAAACACCAGTTATAGGAGAACACCCAGCTCCAACTCATAGTAGTACCTGAGTTGAGCTTCCCTGAAGTGCTCTTCTCTGCTTATAAGGATATCTCTGACTGAATTTTTTAGATTGTAATTTCTTTTTCTTACACATGTGTAAGGAGGGATGATGAGTGAGTGAGCTGTTACACTGACCAGGAAGGTCTGGCTTGGTTAATCCTTTTGGTCTCCTCTGAGAATAGTGAGGATATCTCATATTTAAATTCAGTAAGTACTTTATTTTAGCTTTGGGTTTTGGGAATTATAGTTCCTTAAATAAGCCTAAGTTACATTTGGGCCACTGCTTTATTTTTCCTAGTTTCCTTTTTTTTTATTTTATTTTTTGACAGATCATAAGTAGGCAGAGAGGCAGGCAGAGAGTGGGGGGACAGGCTCCCTGCTGAGAGCAGAGAGCCCGATGTGGGGCTCGATCCCAGGGCCCTGGGATCATGACCTGAGCTGAAGGCAGAGGCTTTAACCCACTGAGCCACCCAGGCACCCCATCCTAGTTTCCTTTTTTTAAAAGATTTTATTTACTTACTTGACAGAGAGATCACAAGTAGGCAGAGAGGCAGGCACAGAAGGGTGGAGGGGAAGCAGATTACCCACTGAGCAGAGAGCGCCTTGCAGGCTCTCCTGATTCCAGGACTCTGGGATCATGACCTGAGGTGAAGGCAGGGGCCCAATCCACTGAGCCATCCAGGTGCCCCCCCTCCTTTTTTTTTTTTTAAGATTTTATTTTTTTAAAGATTTATTTGTGCATTTTAGAGAGAGAGCACAAACAGGAGGGGAGAGGGAGAGAATCTCAAGCAGACTCCACTGTGAGCACAGAGCAAACATGGGGCTGGATCTTGCGACCCTGAGATTATGACCTGAGCCAGAACCAAGAGTCAGTCAGATACTTAACCAACTCTGCCACCCAGGCACCCTGATTTTTTTTTTTTTTAAGATTTGATTGATTTATTGGGGGGTAGGCAGAGGAACAAGGGGAGAAAGAAACTCAAGCCAAGAGCCTAAGGCAGGGCTGGATCCCAGGACCCTGAGATCATGACCTGAGCCAAAATCAAGAGTTGAACGCTTAACTGACTGAGCCACCCAAGTGTCTATAAGATTTTATTTTTTTAAGTAATGTCTCCAACCCTCGTGGATCTTGAACTAACAACCCTGACAAGACTTGTACACTCAATTGACTGAGCCAGCCAGGCACCCCCTCCTAGTTTCTTTTTATGATCCAGAGTGGCACTGGTAATAAAATTGAAAAAGGTGTATGTTTTCAGTACATAGCCCATGGAGTGCTAAGTAAATCAAAGTAGGCTCCTCTTGGCAGAGCAAATAACCCTGGCACACTAAGTTTGGAGTGCTGTTCTTTATTGTTTATTTATTTTATTCTTTATTGTTCTTTTACAGGATAAGACCAGTAAGTTTTGAAAAATGTTCTCTTGAATTTTTATCTTGAAGAAGCAAGTTGGGTTTGGAGGATAACAAAGCCACAGTCTACTCCATCTTGGGTAGAGATCTAATCCTTGGAACTCTTTGCCATAGAACAAAACAGTCAGTTTAGAAAGTAACTATGATGGGGCACCTGGGTGGCTCAGTTGGTTAAGCAACTGCCTTCGGCTCAGGTCATGATCCTGGAGTCCCGGGATCAAATCCCACATCAGGCCTTCTGCCCCTCGCCCCTTTCATGCTCGCTCGCTCGCTCTCTCGCTCAGATAAATAAAATCTTTAAAAAAAAAAAAAAAAAAAGAAAGTAACTATGATGTTCAGGCTGCCAGTTGTTGTAGCTGATCTTCCATTTGGGACTTAATTCCTGGATACAGTGTATATGCCTTGGAAACCATTGACAAGAGTCCTTAATTTAAAATTTCTAGGGGCTTCTGGGTGGCTTAATCATTAAATGTCTGCCTTTGGCTCTGGTCATGGTCTCGGGTCCTAGGATCAAGCCCTCCATCAGGCTCCCTGCTTGGCAGGAAGCCTGCTTCTCCCTCTTCTACTCCTCCTGATTGTGTTCCCCCTCTTGCTGTCTTTTTCTCTGTCAAATCTTTTTAAAAAAAAGAATAAAATTTCTAGTGATAACTTGGTACTTCCTTCTCCTCTCCTTTTCTTTCTTGGGGGTACTCAAGTATTTTTTAACTAATCCCATTAGATTTAGAGAGGAGTAAGTTCTTAACCCACTGAGCCACCACCCAGGCGCCCGAGAGGAGTAAGTTCTTAAGGGACCAGCAGCAACCCTATAACTAACTGTACTTCATCTTCTAAGTTTCTGCCTTGGGATCTAGGTGTTGGATCCTTGTCTTTGGATCTCACCTCAGTACTTCTCTCTCACCTTAATACATCGGGCTAATAGAAAATATTTTCAAAACTGCTTGCCAGAGACAGGCCACACATTTGGCTCCAAATAATTTTATAGCTGTCAGAAGAAAGAGGAGAGCAGTTAAAAGTGTTTATAGTGATTCACAGAGCTCGGAAGATGAAAACTTAAAATTTGCTCGGCAAAACCATAATTACCAGAAAGAAGATTTCCCTGTGGGTCCTCATAATGCAGTAATGTAATGAACAGGGGCTCCTGGGTGGCTCAGTTGGTTGGGCATCTGCCTTCCACTCAGGTTGTGATTCCAGGGTTCTGGGATCAAGCCCCCCATCAGGCTCTCCACTCAGCCGCGTGTCTGTTTCTCCTGCTCCCTCTGTGATCTCTCTCACTTTCACTCTCAAATAAATAAAATCTCTTAAAAAAAAAAAAACAACCTTAAAAAAAAGTAATGAACAATGGCATGCATCTTTACTTTTACTCAGTCTTAAATTTGTAAGTCCCATGAGGTTAAGAATCTTTGTCTTACTCATCCCTTATTCCCCATGCCAGAATAGTTGCCTAACCTAAGGAAGACACTCATTGGATATTTGAAAGACTAGTGGATGAATGGATTAATTTTGAATGGATTAGTGGTGTTATTTAAAATGTTGATGGGAGCAGATGTCTATAACTCATTGAAAGCAATTCTTCAGGGGCCTTTAGAGTACCTTAAATTGGATCTACAGAGTTAAGAGTTTGGATCCTTGCTCTGGTTCCCTTGGATAGTGCCTAGATTTTTTTTTTTGTCATTATTAGTTTGATGAAATTAGTAACGCCTAGCAGCATAGATTTTGTTTTTTACGGTTTCATAAGCAGAAGGTGGTTTAATAGTACCACTGGTGGAGATGATTATGGTTTTGGCTGGTTTCTTATTCTGCCACACTTTAACCCTAAATCTGCTCATCAGTCCAAATACTTATTTGCCTTGCCGCTAATGGGAATTTCCTTGTATTGGTAAAGGGTCTGATTCTTACCTACTTTTTTTTAACTTTTTATTTATTTATTCATTCAAGTAATTGCTACTTGAAACATGGGGCTCAGATTTCACAACCCTGAGATCAAGAGTTGCATGCTTTTCCAACTGAGTCAGCCAGGCACCCCAAGATTCTTACTTACTTTTGATGACTTTTTTTTTTTTTTTTTTTTTTAGTTTCAGAGGTAGAATTTAGTGATTCATCAGTTGCATATAACACCAGTGCTTTTATTCCAAGTGCACTCGTTCATGCCCATCACCCAGTTATCCCTTTCCGCACCCACCTTCCTTCCAGCAGCCCTCAGTTTGTTTGCTAGAATTCAGCATTTCTTCCGATTTGTGTCCCTTGTCCCTCTCAATTTTCATCTTGTTTTATTTTTCCTTCCCTTCCCCTATGTTCATCTCTTTTGTTTCTTAAATTCCACCTGAGTAAAACTATATGGTATTTGTCTTTCTCTGACTTACTACGTGTAGTGTTATATCCTCTAATTCCATCTGTGTTGTTGCAAATGGCAAGGTTTCATTCCTTTTGATAGTTGAGTAATATTCCTTCATAGATAAGCACACCACATCTTTATCCATTCTTTTCTTTCTTTTTTAAAGATTTTATTCAGTTGAGACAGAGGGAGACAGCACAAACAAGGGGAAAGATGGAGAGGGAAGGGGACCGAGCTGACTCCCCGCTGAGCAGGGAGTCCCATGCAGAGCTCAATCCCAGGATCCAGAGATCATGACTTGAGCGGAAGGCGGACACTTAACTGACTGCACACCTAGACACCCCTTGATGTCTTTGCTTCTAATGTAGAAGCTTAGCTTCAGAATTTTGTTGGTGGTTTCACACTTTGTTCCAAAGACCAGGAGGAAGGTTGTAGTAGAAATCCTCACTGCCATTTATTGAGGAGCTTTATGAGAACCCCTTTATTCTGAGCTGCAGTTTCATACATGTGATTTGTGTCTTGGGGCAGCCTTGAACATCTCAGTCTTTTCCTGCATCGGGCACTGTTTTCTTTATGTTGCTTGAGGATTTTCCAAATATGAAAGGGAAACAAGGAGAAAAGTGAATTTGAAAGTTGAAGACGTCTGAAGAGCTCAGTTTAGAATTATCTTATTCCAGGATGGGAAATACAGTGATAGGATTCATGGGGGTACTTGGCTTTATTAAATATACGTTCTGCTTTCCATCCTGTGCTTTGAATATGGGCACTCTCCTCTTCTGCACAACTCTCTTTCTCATTTTTACCAATGATCTTCTAAAAAGAAAAACAAGGCAGCTATTGGGAGATAGGAGGATTATGTATGCTGAAATTATTGATGTCAGTTGGGTTGCTATTTAAATCTTGAGTGAGAGGACGGGCAAGTGAAGTATATGGATCGATCTGAACATCCAAGGCCTGTGTTTAGTCCGTGAGGACAGGTTCCTCCTCTGGTTTTGAATGCAGATTGTATGTTTTGAAGAGTTTCCACTTGATAGGAAATAAGGGCACTTCAGATTCCAGCACTGTTCTTCCCACACGGGAGCATACATGGGAAGAAAAAAAAGATTTGCTGGTGGTTAAGGGATCGCGGGAGGGAAGTAGAGGAGGAATGAAGAAGGGAAAGGTTTACAAATGCATGACACTGAGCTAGAGGGGTCAGTGCTGCCTGCAGATGCACAACCCCATTTGTGCACTTGAGCATGGCCTGAGGGAGCATTGGCCTGATGAATGCAGAGAGAGATGCGTTTTGATCGAGGTAATTTCCCTCAGATGGGTCTCACCATCTCATGAATCAAAACCTGTCAGCAAGGAGCTAAAGATGGAGTGAAGTTTATTGTACGTTTGTTTCCATGCGACACCGTCACGCTAGAAGGGTCAAGTGAGAGAGATCATTAGAACTGTGTTGATTTACTGGGCCTGTTGTGCACTTTCCCTGCAGGGCAAGGGGGAAGGAGGCTTTAGGAGGGAAGCTGAGGGGCTCTGGGTGGGGAGGGAAGGGCAGGCATGCACAAAATAAATAAAACCCTCACTGGTCTCTGCGGGTGAGGGGTGGGCAGGCTATTTGTAGAGGGGTGGGAGGATCTGTATTGTTTTGTTTTGTTTTCTTTTCTTTTCCCTAGAGACCCTGGTAGATTTGCAGCAGATGCTCTGCCTGGATGTCCAGGAGAGACACCGAAGGTCTGATTAAAAAGGGAAGCTCCTGGAGAACTCTCTGATCTTAGCCTTAGTGGCTAGAGACGTGTACCCTCTCTCCTTCCCTCCCTCTATCTTTCCTCACCTTTGAGCTGAAAAAGAAGCACAGAAAATTTAATTTGGAGGTCAAAATTCCTGTTTCAGGTTGTAGCAAAATAAAGAACCAGAGAAAAGGCTGTCCCACACATTCTAAATAGACATAGGCTTTGTGATGAGATTTGTGTAGGGAGTGGCCCCAGGGTTTGTGCTGAAACACACACACACACACACACACAACCAGCTGGGTTTTGAAAGTACCACCTCCATCTCTCTGATTTGAACTGGCTGAAATAACCCTACCTCTGAATTGAATGAAAATAAGTATGTAGTAGTAGTTCAGCAATATAAAGGTCTAGTTCAGCCTTTCCTCAAGAAGGATACGGGATGCTCCTTTTATTACTCTAACACTGTGCTTGGCCTGGAGATTTTAGTGAAATGGAGCTATTTCACCTAGAATATGCTGTAGAGATTCTCATTTTGAGTGTTCCATTTTTATCTCTTACTCAGTTTATCTTAATGGTGGTAGACAAATTAAAGAAAACTTTTCCTAGTAACTATATTAGGGCTGTGTTCATTGGAAACCTTCCTAATTATTACAGTTCAACAGATGGAGTAGCCAGTTAGGCAAAATTAGAAACAAATTCATTAGAGGAAATCTTTAGTGTAAGATTACAAACTGGAGTCTTTTCCCTAGATCCCAGATAGTTACAAAGTGGAAGTATACAGAAAGGGGGTGGGATCCTAGCATTGACCCAGGTTATTTGAGTGATACGGAAGTTGTTGAACTAGTTTTACAGCTACTTTTAGCTAAGGATCCTTGCAATTCTCTTCCTTTGGGAATTAAGCACTTCTTCCATTCTGCTTTTATTCTTCCAAGGAAAGGGTTGTGTGAGATACCTGAGGAGATGATAGAGCTAAGAAAGTGGATTCTTGAGTAAAATGTCCTGGGTCCCATTCCTGGCTCTCTGCCACTTACTATTTGTGAGACTTTGAGCAGGTTACTTAATTTCTCCAAGTTTCTGTTTTCTTATCTGTGAAATTAGTTTAGTCATAGTACCTAACTATGTATGTCGTAGTACCTACTATGTTTGAGATTATTAGAAGAAGTAAATGAGGAGTATCTGGTTGGCTCAGTTGGAAAAGCATGGGACTCTTGATCTTGGGGTCCTGAGTTCAAGCCCCACATTGGGTGTAGAGATTAATAAAAAGATAAACAAATGAATAAACGTAAATAAGTAAATGAGATATTTCATGTAAAGAACTTCATACAGTACATGGCACAAAGCAAACACTCATATGTTAGTGACTATAATATTATCATCATTATTTTAATTTCTAATTATGAAAAACAAGAATACTTTGTGGGGGTGCCTTCATGGTACAGTTGATGAAGTGTCCAACTCTTTTTTTTTTTTTTTTTAAGATTTTATTTATTTATTTGACAGAATGAGACAGCAAGAGAGAGAACTCAAGCAGGGGAATTGGGAAAGGGAGAAGTAGACTTCCTGTGGAGCAGGGAGCCCGATGCAGGGCTCAATTCCAGGACCCTGGGGTCATGACCTGATCCAAAGGCAGAAGACGCCCAACCACTGAGCCGCCAGGCACCCCGATTTTTTCCTTAAAGATTTTTATTTATTTGAGAGAGTGAGCGAGAGAGAGAGAGAGGAACGGGGGGAGAAGCAGACTCTCTTCTGAGCAGGGAGCCTGACTTGGGCTCTGTCCTGGTACTCCCCGATCATGACCTGAGGTGAAGGCAGACACTTAACTGACTGAGCCCCCCACTCTTGATTTTTGACTCAGGTCACGATCTCAGGGTCCTGGAATCGAGTCCTGCATTGGGTTATGTACTCAGTGGGGAATCTGCTTTAGAATTCTCTCTCTTTCTCTCTCTTTCCCCCCAGTTTCAAACTGTTGAGAGTCTTCTGTGACTTTGCTGGGCATTCATAATGTTTGGCTTTCTTTGTACATTCTTCAGAAATACCACTCTGGCCTCTTTGTCTTCCATCTCTGGGCAAGTAAATGGAATTTGTAAGCAGTGTTCAAAAGTAGTTTGGGTGCCTTCTACCAACACTTTTTCTTCACGTGTTACCCATTTAAGCCTCAGTGTTCATATCTCTGAACTATAAGAATTTCTCCTGAAATTTGTTGTATTTTTTGTGGGTAGTTCTTATGTTTTCTTGACTCTGTGTCTCTTACGAATATTGAAGCCCTACTTAAAATTAAGTTTTTAGTCAGTCTTAGGGCCAGCATACTGTATGCTTCCTTAATCAGTTTCCTGTCTATTTTTTTGTGTGGTGATCCTTAGTTTTTGGCACAAGGTTGGCTGGTATATTATAACCATTAAGTTATAATTTCATCTCATGAGTGGAGGCTAGCTTGTTTCAATACTTTTCTTTGTCCTTGAATAGTCTGAAGATGATGAGAAGCTGAAAAAGAGGAAGGAGCGATTTGGGATTGTTACAAGTTCAGCCGGAACAGGAACCACAGAGGATACAGAGGTAAAATATACCTAAAGTGCTTCATAGAGCCCTTTCTTGAAAGGAAGTGAGGGTAAAGAAACATTATTTTCCTGACCTGCTTCTTAAGTGCCCAGATAATAAGATCTTTTTGTTCTTTGCTTTATATCTGTTCTCTGGGTAAAGTAACCACACTGAATTCCATCAGTATACTTAATTTGGTGTTAGAGCCATTTAGCCTGGAAATGAGCACAAAATTTGGAATCACAAAAGCTTGGGTTTGAAAAGTGACCCTGCCACTTCGAATTATTTACAAGTTATGGCAGTTCTCTGAGCCTGTTTCATCATCTGGGATGTAGAGATAATACCTACCTCAAAGTGGTATTTTAAACATGAAATTATTATATGTAAAAAGGAATGATACTATGTAAAATGCTAGACACAAAGCCTGCCTATTACATTTGGTAAGTAGCAATGTCTCTGATTATCTGCTAGCCATAATTCTTTGATCATTTAATGAAGACTTGGCCAACTCAGACACAAGTATAGTTGTGCCTAACTCCCTCTGGAATACTTCAATGGACTCAAAAGAGATTTCTTGTTCTTATCACTTTATCTATAACTCGTTTCTTAAATGGAAGAGTGGCTTTTTTTATTTTGTTTTTATTGTTTGTTTTGTGTTTTTTTGTTTTGTTGTTGTTTTTAAAGATTTGTGTTTGTCTATATCCCAGCTTCCTCTGGAGTAACTCACATTAACTGAGACCCTGAGCATTGGCAAGACTACTCAGAGGTTTGACAGAGAGTATTGATTCCAATATTGATTTGGTGATTTAAGAATATATCTATAATAGGGGCTGCTGGCTCATTTGGTAGAGAAGGTGACTCTTGACTTGGGGTTGAGAGTTCTAGCCCCATGTTGGGCATAGAGATTACTTGGAGTGGGGGGCAGTGAGTATTTATGATATCACCTTAGGTGTACATAAAGAAGAGTTGAAATAGTGAATATGTTTAGAATTCTGAAAGTTTCTTGGGTGGTGAAGAATTTGCTGTATTCTTTCTTCCTTTAAATCTACCTCTGGAAGTGGCTTTTGTTTGTTTTGTTTTAAAGTAGTCTCCATGCCCAGCATGGGGCTTAAACTCAAGATCCTGATTTCAGGAGTTGCATGCTGTACCAACTAAGCCAGCCAGGCAGCCCTGGAGATGAACTTTGAAAATGTATTACCTTACACACTCAGAATCTTATGAAGCATTTTTATGAATAGATAACCAGAGTAAGTCTTATAAATAAACCCTTGTAAATAAAACCTTGATCAGTTTAGATCTCCATTAGGAAGAACTTGAAAGACTCTGTATTCTTTGAGCTACTAATTCAGAATAAAGCATTACCTGTTGTATCAGCTTACTTATTGACTTGCCAGGATGAGCTAGAAGTAAACTTAAAGGCTTGTTTCAATTCTAGTAAAATTACTCCCCCTTTGCCAAAGAAACTGTTGAACCAGCCATATTTACTAAGGTAGTACATTTGGCTTCTCCAGGATAATGCAGATGATTTTGTTGGTTGGCAACAAATAGTAGCTTTTTTGGGGAGAGTCAGTGCATGTAGGGGAGTACTAACTTTAGATGTTGATGGAGTTTACATGAAACAGATGACTAATTTATTTGATTTCAAAGAATTGTGTCAGTAATCCAGGTAGAGTGAGCTGGGCTTATATACACTTTTCTTTTCTTTTTACTCTAAATTAAACCTGTGTGAATGGAATGGGGTGGCGGGGGGGAGTCCCTGGGCACCTGGGTGGCTCAGTCAGCTAAGCATCCAGCTTATGATTTTGGCTCAGGTCATGATCTCAGGATTGTGAGATCAAGCCCTGCTTCAGGCTCTGTGCTGTGTGTGGAACCTGATTAAGATTCTTTTTCTCTCTGCCCCTTCCCCCACCTCCCTTTCTTAAAGGGAAAAAAAAGTTCCCTCTTTGCTAGGGGCAGTGGTTTGAATCAGCATGAGGGACTCACTGCTGTTCTCAGTCACTCCCGGAACAAAAAGTTCTTTCTCTCCTCCCCCACTTCTCAGTTTGTGCTTCTCTCCAGTGCTGACCCCCTTGAAGAGATCCATGTTGGGGACTTTCCTCCTTACCATTTTTTTTTTTGGCACTGAAGATATATATACCTCTCTGTGGATTTGGAGGCCCAAGGAATAGCTTCTGCTTGGGCCTTACTGCCTAGAAGGGCATCCCCTTCACCTCTATGAAAAGATAACAATCGCCAACCCTTTGTCCTCTGAGATCTCCCATCTCCCTGCTGACTGGAAGATTCCCCAGTCTGTTAAGAGTCCATTGTTTCCAGACTAACTTGCTATAAGGCTGAGTTGCCTTCTCTCCTTCAGGAATCTACTACTATTCTCTTCCTCCTCTTCCCCCCACCCCTACTCCCCAGTCTTCTCCCCTTCGTTCCCACCAAACCTCCTCAGGTCTAACTGGATAACTAGAGAGATTCAGGAATGAAATCTCTGACTGCCAAGCTTAAGCCTGGGTCTTCCCTCCTTCTTGGACCTTGTGATAGTTCTTGTGAGTTTGGATTAAAGCCGCCAGGAATCCATGCCACTATTGTCTTGCAATCTAATTTTTTTCTTCTTGCTTTTTTTTCACAGGCAAAGAAGAGGAAAAGGGCAGAGCGCTTTGGGATTGCCTGATGAAAAGCTCTTAATGCTTTCTGTTCTCCAGTGGTTTCCATCTCTCTGACTTTTCTTGGTCATATATATACCTAAATGCACAGTCATGTGCCTAGCTCCTGCCTTGCAATGAGATAGCATGTACCCCAGGTACATCCAGGAACTTCAGCAGCAGTTTGACTCAATGCTGTTCCAACTTTAAGGTTGTTATTCTTGTGTTGTTGTTTTTTAATTATTATTTTGCTTGTTAATAAAAAACAAATAGAAAAGAATACAATGTGTTTTATTAGGTGCTTCTTCTGAGTTTTTAGAGCCAGATCAGACCAGATAAGGGGAACTTCAGGGACAAATACTACAGGGAATTAGCCATAATTCCTTTATCCTTTAGAAAAGAGAAGAAGGAAAAGGATTTGAGTCTATTCCTTTAAGCCTATTTATTCCTTTCTCTCATACTCACAGGCATCCTTTTACTCTTTATCCTTCATGAAGAGGCCAAGTTTCACCCTGTACCTTTGCTTCAGCAGGTTGGCATGACCCATTGGGGTACAATAGGGGGAACACTGAGTTTTAGGTATAGAGAATATAAATATAAGGACTGATGATTGGTAGTCTGTTATGGACTGGCGTCTAGAAGGACTCTGTTTTCAAGAGTGACCTAATGAGATACTGTCTAGTTTCATCCAAGGCCAATATGTAGGACCCTGTTGGTTATGCAGTTCAGGAAAGGAAACGGGTTGGGTACTCCTCAGAGCTAGAAGAAAGTGGAAGGATTCAGAGCATGACAGGATGGATGTTAGAGGTGTTAAGCATTGTTGTCTAGATCCCGTTGGGAACATGAGCAGTGGACTGGAGGCCTCTGTGTGTGTGTGTGTGTGTGTGTGTTTATAATCTGTTAGAGGTGTTAAGCATTGTTGTCTAGATACCATTGGGAACATGAGCAGTGGACTGGAGGCCTCTGTTTTGTGTGTGTGTGTGTGTGTGTGTTTATAATCTCTACACCCAGTGTGGGGCTCAAGCTCACAACCCCAAGATCAAGAGATTAAAAGCTGCGTGCTTTTCCGACTGAACCAACCAGGTACCCCTGGAGGTTTCTACTTTCTAATCAAGTCCTGTGCTAGTTTGTCTTTCTCCATTACAGAAGTATACTGTTGTAGTGGCAGCGTTTCTTAAATATTACTAAAATCCATTTTCTTTGCTGAGCCTTCTACTTAGAAAGGTTTGATTTTCTCCAGGTAGGCTGCTGCTCATTTGCATTTGATGTTTCACCAAGATCTGAGACGTGTTGCTTTTCTTTTTGGGTATTTTGGTGTACGGTTTCTACTCCTAATCTTTGTTTCTGCACATCTCTATAAAGTTAGTTTTTGTTTGCTTTGAGAATAAAACTTAAGAGCCTGGCACCTTACCTGAGAACTTTATAGGGATCAGATCCTGTGTTGTGATTTAATTCCTTATTTCCATTTCTACTACAACCTGGCTGGTTTTTTATTAATAGAAAAGTAATAGTTTGATCCCTTCCTAACAAGAATGTCTTTTCAATAGTCTCTTCGGTTGCTGAGTAGGGCAGGAACCCAAGTTTAGATGCTTTAGGAAAACTGCCTTGGAGAGCAGATGCAAAGCTTGCCCACTTATTGTGAATTTTGCCCCAATTTGACTTTGGAGAGGTGAACAAAAGGGAGCACTGATTAAACAGTTCCTTCCCTCCCTTCCCTCTGGCCTCTCCTATTTGCCTGCCTTTTTTTTTTCTCCAGGCCCTGATCTTTAGACTGACTTCTCTGTCTATTCCGTTTGTCTGAAAACAGAGCCATAGAAAATTAGTTGTTTTATAACTTAAGAGAGATTATAGATTCAGTGAGGGTTTTCTACCCAAGAATGGGAAAATAAGAAATAGGTAAAGGAATAGAGCACTGGGTTCTTCAGAAATTTTCTGTACTTTGTCTCTATCTTCTGAAACCTTCCAGAAAGGTATTCAGTCTTCCCCCAGGATTCTCTTTCTGAGGCTTAATCATTCTTTTCCCCACTCAGCTCACTTCCCCAGATCTTTGATACTGTGTTTTTTCTCAGTTTCTGTGGATTTTTAAATAACTTTTTTCATCCTATTCTAGCAGCTGTTTTTCTGTCAGTCAGAAGTCTCTCCCCTCCAAGCCTAATCACCATATCCTCCTCTTCCTGTCTCATGGTAGTCATTTCTGAGTATGAAAGTTCAGGATGCCTATGTCTTTTTACTAATTCAATCTTAAAATAGGAAGTCCAGGCTTGTAGTTCTTTATCCAGGTTCCAAGTACCCTTCCTATCCCCCAGTAGCCTGGTATGGGTGATCGAAGATTCATATGCAGTTAGCTGACTCTAGTCTTTTCCTTATTCTGAAGCTGTGACATTCTCTGCATACCTGGGAGTTCTTAATGAAGGAGTCTATAAAAGATGTGGAGGGAACTAGTTTCCTCAGTGGTAAATCTGCACCTTTTTATGGTTCTCTTAAGAAGATCTGGAGATCTGGATCTGGGGCGCCTGGGTGGCTCAGTGTGTTAAGCTGCTGCCTTCGGCTCAGGTCATGATCTCAGGGTCCTGGGATCGAGCCCCACATCAGGCTCTCTGCTCAGCAGGGAGCCTGCTTCCCTCTCTCTCTCTCTGCCTGCCTCTCCATCTACTTGTGATTTCTCTCTGTAAAATAAATAAAATCTTTAAAAAAAAAAAAAAGAACCATGGGATCTTTCTCTTTTTCTGAACCATCACTCTAAACTGCCCCTTCCCTCCACCCCAACTCCTGGGAACTTATGAATTACAACTCTAGAAGCTTCTACAGGGGTGAGAGCTATAGGAAGGAAGATGTGAATAAGAGCAGGACTTCTTGGGGTTGAGTTCCATTGCCATGTCTGACATGAGAAACAGATGAGGGGGAAGGAGGGAATTTCTGTAAATAAGGGAGAATAGCTTTTTCTCTATTTTCTTCATGTGGGCCTCTGACAATGTTGTTCCCTCTGATTATTGAAATCCACTAAACTCTAACCTCTCCTTCGTGTTCCATGTCCACATTCTTGTTTTTCCTTTCAAAGGAATTGAAAAATAATGGCAGATTTTATACCTTTGCAGACCCTTTGTGCCCAAAGTAGATCCCAGCTTTCTCTTTATTTTTCTTGTCCCTTGCTCTCCCTGCCTTTAGTTTTTGACTTCTCAGATTACTATTAATAGAGTAGATTAGAGTGGAATATTATATAGTATTTAGGTGTAATTTGTTCTCCAGTACTAGCTCTGCTGGCTCTGAGACTGGGCACCTCATTCCATGACTCTCTCCATACTGTACCAATAGCAAGTGCCCCTATTGTGAAGGCTGCTATTAGGACTGATAATAGGTTATATACTCAGCACAGTTTGCTTACTATAGTTTTCATAGTAATCATTCAGTAAGCTCTTAATTTTTTTAGGTGATTTACAGGGGAAATAATTCTTTTCCCTGAGTAGGTTCCAGCTAGAGGGTAGAGAGGGAGCTGAGTGGACTCATTTGAACATGGGGGAGGGGGGTACTGCATGTATAGGTGAATTTAGGGCTTCTGAGAGTGTAAAGAGGTGAGATCCTCAGTTGCTTCTTTACCCCCACCTCACAGGAAAGCTGACCTTGTGGCCTGGGGCATTGACTTCTTGGCTTCTGCCTTACTACAGATGAGAAGTTGTAAATGTTACTGCCTGCTGGTTCTTAGCTTGGGGCTCTGTAACTCAGAAAAGAGGCCAAGGAACAGTGTAGGATAGCTAGCTACTTGTGCATTGAGTTGGAGGTTGTTTAGGGATAAAAGTCATCTGGCAATCTCTTCTGGGTGTCCTTTCAACATAGGAAACAATGAGCAGTGAGGGAGAAAACCTATTTTTAGCTCAAGCCAAAAGCTAGGAGTAGGTGTGGATAAAACAATTCCTTGGGAAGATACCGTATGTAGCACTTTGATCATCTCTCAACCTCACTCTTGTAGTTGGCCTGTGGTGGGGTCAGTCTACTGACAGAACTGACAGGGCAGGGAAAATATGGTGGCACACTGATCCCACAGTGGCCCTGGCCCCCCATTGTGGATCAGGTGAATGTGACAGAAGCTTTCCTCGCCCCCCCCCCCAAATGTGAGTTAGGCAAGATTCTTTTGCTTTACACAGAAGACATTTTTATGGAGAAATCAAAGACCATTTGAGATGCTTAACCATGTTGGTACATTTACAATTTGAATGGCTATGTTGGTTTGGTTTGTGGATTTTGGTGAAACTTAGTTAAGGGAACTCCGGGAGAATGGGACTGATATTAGCTGGATCATCTTAAGAGAACTTTTAGATTGTGTTATGTGGAGGCTGGAAGAGGGTTTTGGTAATCTTTGAGACTGTTTTGGATCAAGTTTTCCTGAGAAGAGTTATTCTAGGTCCCCTCCCTTTCCCATTGTCTGCCCTTGCTCCCTTGGACTGTATGTTCCCACCCTCATCCCTTTTTTCTTGCTCCAGACCCCCGTGTTCTTATTCTTTGAACAGGGTTTCATCCCCTCTTGGATCCTCATTTATTCCTGGTCTCCAAGGTATAAATGTGGCGCTTGGTTAGGGAGAAGAGTTCATCACTGAATTCTAAACTCTTTGACTGCTTTTATTTATTTATTTTTTTCAGGTTCAAGTGCTGGATTGTGTCATGTGACCATCCCAAAACTCAGAGCACCCTATGGCCATCTTTGCCCTCTGTCACATAACTTGAAAACTGCCTGATGGCCTTTTTGCAATGGTTCCCTCCAGGAAGCCTTGATCTCAGTGAAGAAGTCCTTTCCCGGCATTCCAATGCCCCTGTGACCCCCATACTCCTCAGTCACCCTTAACAAACAAAGGCAATCACACACATGGTGTAACAAATACACAAAGTAAATAAAAATTACACTACTAATGATCAGAGGGGCACTGGCCAGGTCCACACACGTCATAAAGTGGGAGAGGGGTTGCTAGTTCCCAGTAGGTTGCTGGACTGTGCACCCAAGCCTCATTACCCCATGCCTCTTGGGGGTGAGGAGGACAATGGAATGAGACTTTGACTCATAATTTATGTTCAGAAGAAAAAGACCCTCTCCCACCCCAACAAAGGTCTTTATTTGGTGGTGTTAAAGGGGGATATTGTAGGTGTCCCCCAAGTCTAATGCTCCAGCTCTCTAGAATTTGTAGAGAGAAGTCACCTGATGTCTATTGTCCAACCCCCACCCTGTGCCAAGATCAAGAGACATGAGCATTTGATCTTGGAGGAGGCATCTTCTGTTCTCCTCTGTTCCTCTCCTTCAACCAAGGGAATGTGAATGGTGTTGATGGTCAGGTGTATCTTGTTCTCCAAGGTTGGGGTAGAAGGAGGGATGGAAGAACAGGGCCAGAGAGGAGGGGCTGGGGGCTAGCATTAGCTGTTACATGGGAGGCAAGTTGAAATGCTTAATAGCCCCTGCCCATTCCTGTACCAAAATACCTCATCTTAGTTTTTCACAATGGGAATGGGAATAAGATACTAAAGCTCACCAACATCACCTTCCCAAGGGTGGTCACATACCTTTGCCCCTTCCACCATCTGGGCCAGACAGGAGAGTCATACTCTTGGGAAGAACAAGCCTTCCAGGTCAGCTCTCCAGGTCAGGCTTTAGTACTGTTTGCATCAGACCCATAACTGCGGGCTCTACTTAAGAGTGGCAGTTTTGCTGAAGGTTCCGGACCTCCTCTCTTGACATCCTCTAGGCTCTTGCCCAGAGCCAAGAGGTCTGGTGGTGAGGTATGGGTAGGGTGTGGATCAGGAGATATCTCAACTCCTTGGCTTCAGGCACTGTCCATCTGGGAGGCAGAGGGGAACTTGTACTCTGAAGCCTGTGACTCTTCTAAGCCTCACATCTCTTCACCACTGCTCTGGTGCCCTGGTTATCTGTCCCACAGCGAGAGGTATTTTATGTCCATAAAGTGCCCGTGGTAAGTGCTCAGAATTCATCTCTTGGCTGTGGCGGGTGCTGCTATTTCTCATTCCATCGAGGGGAAGAAACTGAGGCACAGTGAGTCCAGAGGATGGTGGGTCAGGATTGTGGGAGGGATGAATAGGCCTAGCTAGTGACTGGGAGTGGCGACCAGTCCCTGCCTGCTTCCTAGCCTTCCAAACCAGAGAGTCTCCATCCTTCCAGTCCTCTGCTCTAACTGGCCTTGTGAGATGCTTTCCCCTTCCCCACTGTATTGTTCCCTCCCTGCTGCCAGGTACTGCTAGATTCCAAAAATAAAAGATAAAAATAATTATAGACACTCTGCTCCCTTGTTCTCCCCCCTTCCACCCTGAGCTTTGGGGTTGGGGGAACTAAAATGTCCCCCCTCTGGAATCCCTTCCATCTTGGTCTGCTGGCTCTGTTCCCTAGCCCAGAGCAGTGATTTAGATTCAAATGCCCTGTAACCTTTAATCTCCTTACTACTCCTTTCTTGACCCCTCCTAACCCTTCTCAGACCTGGGACTCGGGGATCTCTATACTCGTTATTGACCTGAAGATAGAGGCTGGGAGTAGGGATATTCCACAGGCTCTTTGGTCTCTCTTGGCTGGGGGGAATTTGGGCATATGTGGGCCACACCCTCTGGCTAAATAACTCAGGACTATGAGGGTGGATCTGAGGGTAAGTTTGGTGGCTCTCATAGATCCTGGATGTTGAGGGCTCTCCCCTCCCCTTCCTCCCACCCCCAGCTCCTAAACCCTAACCTCATACTGTTTCTGTGACTGCTGGAATTCAGTTCAACCCATTTGGCTCAGGAAGGTCAAGTTGGGTAATTATGGGTTGGAAAATTTCATGTATTAGCCCTCTTGCCCTCTGCTCCCATTCCCAACCCTGGAGGCTTTATACAAGTGCTTAAGTAGGTGGGTATTGAGGGAGAACGGGGCTTTGGGGAATAAGGGAGAAATGGGGCACAGTGGGCAGGGGCCCTTCTATTTCAGTAAAGCCAAATACCAAAAAATGAAAAGTCACAATAAATAAATAAATAAAATTCCCAAATCCTTACTTTTGCCCCTGCCCTCACCTCCCTTCCCTGGCCACTGTTGGAGGGAGAAAGGGAAGAAGCTAAGAATGGATTTTTTATTTCCTCCTAATAAGAATGGTAGTCAGGGGATCTCCCCAAACTATACCAAGCCCCTCACTTTGCCAGTGGAAGAAAGGAGGCTGGGTGTGGGGCTTTCTCTTATTACTCCATTTCAGCCTCTTTCTCATCGTTTACCTCTGCCTGATCTCTGTCTCTTCTGCCTCTCTCTCCCTTTGCCTTCTCATTGCTGCTTTTTGTTCCTCTGTCTCTATCCCTCTGCTCTACCTCTGTCTCTACGTCTCTCTGTCTTCTTGCCAAACCTTCTCACCTGCAAACCTCAAACACTCCCCACCTGACCATGCCCCCTCTTTCCCCTGTTCCCCAAACCCCTCACCCGTCAGTCCCCACCTGCCTCCCTCTGTTGTATTGCACACTGCTTGGGCAGGGAACAAGGTGTGATGTTCATGGAAAGAGGTGGAGGGAGCTCTAGGGTCTGGGGGTTGGGGGGTCAGGGCCGGGGGTCTAGGGGTAGGGTCTATGGGGGAGGCATCCTCTGTCCCCCACCTTAGGAGCAGCCACAGCGATCCACCACCATGCCAGGGATCTTGCCGTAGATAATCTGCTGCTTGTCATTGAAGTAGAGCATGTTGATTGGGGACATCTTGGTGGGAGTACAGCAGGGCCCAGCAGAGCCTCTTGGATTAGCCTGTTGCACCAAGTGGGTGTGCGGATACTTTTGCATGAACATGTACTCGCACTGGCCGGAGCAGTAGTTGGCCTTGTATCGTTTAGGCGCGATGATCCAGTCCCAGCCAAAAGCCTCAAAGTCCACTGTGAGGGGATATCGGCAGCAGCGGGACTCACTCGAGTGCTCATCGCAGTCCAGGCCCAGGTTCCGCCGGGACCGTTTTGTGTTCTCTAGGACCCGAAGCTCCATGAAAGGATGCTGGGGATGAGGGAGAGGAGAAAGAGCTGTGATAAGAGACTCGAAGAGCACCTGCTCCCTTTCCTTTCTCATCTGCCCCCTAACAGGGGCATCAGAACAGAGACAGTCGCCTTCTCAGCTTTTCCCCTGCTCCTATTTCCAGCCCTATCTTCTACTCACTTTTCTCACAAGCTAGCTATGTCTCCTTCAACTCACCCCTAATTTTCTCCTGGCAACCTCACCCTGATCGCCCCCTTGGCCCCAGGCTTCATCAACAGATCATTTTTGTGTTTTCTTGGATCTCCCATTAACACGACCCCAAATCCAGTTTCCACCTGTTGCCTGGCTTGTATCTGAAAAGTGATAGCTGCCACTCCCCACCCTATCCACACCCCCAAAACTGCTCCTCTAGAATCAGCTCCTGGCCCCTGAGAAATAGCGCTGGTGCCCAGCCCCTTCTCATTCCTGGTCTACCTTTTCCAACATCCCACCTCCTCAGGGCCAGGTTATACATATCTGGCACCATCTCAGGCTCCCTGCTCACCAGCCCCTCAGCTCCTGGCCCCAGGGAGGTAACAGCCAGGTCTGTGCCACTGGGATCAAAGGCGTTGATCTCGATGCCCCAGTTGCTCTGTGGCTGTCGGAACCAGCTGTGTAGCACTTGCTTGAAGTCGATGCTCTGCCAGTGGCCTGAGCGTGAGTGCAGCTCAATCTTGAGTGAGCGGATTCGGATGTGACGCCGTCCTCCGCCCCCTCCCCCTGCAGTCCCTTCCCCAGTTAGGGGTTTCAGTCGCAAGATCTGCAGGTAGACTGTGGCTGGACGGGGCACCGGCCGTAGATACACCCACAGCTGGGCCTTCAGTACCTTTGTGAACATCACCTTGGGGCTGAAGTGGAAATGGCAGCAGAGGGGGCTGCCATCTGTCTGCACCGCAGGGTCCGCTGATAAGAGAGAAGGGGGCACAGCATCAGCAAAGGGTGTTTGTGAAGGGCGTCAGCAGCCCTGGGTGGCACTGGCAACTTGAACGACTCAGCCTGAGTTTTCCAGTTCTTTACCCTTTTCTCGTGTTGTCTTGTTGACTACTGTGTCACTGGTACTCAGAACAGCGCCTCCTCTCTTTCCCTATAGGATGATGTTTCTATCAGGGCTTTCTGATCTGCATCCATTCCTTAGTCCATTTGTCCTAATACATAGGCCCCGGTCTATAGATAACCTGCACAGACAGTTATTAGGGATATCCCCTCCCACCTGCAGCCTTCCATTCCCCCAGCATGTAGGGCTTCAAATTTTTCAGAACTTTGATGCTCTTCATAGAAGCCAAACCTCATCACACCTGCTCTTCTCAGGTCGCCTTGCCCCATTTCTGCCCTGTTTTGTGTGGTGGCCAGGTGAAGCCTTGGTACAACCCCCAACCCCAACCAGATGTCTCAAGAGTGGGTAAACGGGGTCCAGATAGGGAGCAGGGGCTAAATGTATTTCATGAGGTAAGCCAGAATCCAGATCTAGGCTTCTTAAACCATTCCTGCCAGAAACAATACACTCAGAAGAATGGATCAACTCAAGTGCTGACTCTTGTATATCTGACTCCCCAGTCCCTTTAATCCTGAGAACAAGTTTCCTCAGCTGTTTCCTCCTCCTTATCACCATTACTGCCTCAGTTTTTAAGGAAGGGAAAAACTACCTCCATGTTGTTTACACCCATCCCCAAAGCTTCAGAAATAATATTCAACACATCAGATCAACTGCAATGTCTTCTTTTCTCCCCTGAGCTTCCTTTGGTTTCTCAGTCCAATGCCAGTAAGTCTTTACAAAGGTTTAACATCCCAACTTTACATTTTGGCCCATTACATCTTGCTCTAGACCAGAAATTGACCCTTCTTGGGTCAAAAGGCTGATTCTCAGCATCTGCCACTGCTTCCATTTCAGGTCCTCTGGGTTTCCCTTTCTAATCTCTTAAGTCAGTTGGAAATGCCCTAAATCATGTTTCCACTGGACAGGAATATCCATTCTCACTCTAAATAGACTGAGAGAACAAGAGTCAGGAATGAGCTTCCAGAGCTATGTAAGTATGATTAGGAAGTCCAGCCCTTATGTATCACTCCAGGTCTTGAGTTCTGTGTAATCATGGAGGACTTAGCATCTGTTGTCTCCCATCAGCACTCCCCCACCCCAGGAGAAGGAGGATCCTCCAAGTGAGATGAGGAGGCAAGTGCTCAATGATCTTCATATATTCAGGAATGAGACACACATTTCCTCTGGTAGCTTCCTTTCCCTTGGTTCTTCTCTGAGGTTCCAGGGCACTGGTAGTCCTCCCAGTTATCCACCTGCTGGAGCTGCAATGCTGGCACAATGAGGGAGGATTCGGGGAGTAGAGATTCAGAGATTAGGAGAATTAGGAGAGTAGCTGGGGCAGGGAAACTGCTGGTGAGATGGGGCTATTGTGCCTAATTTCATAGGGTTGTCTTATTTTCCCACCTGTCTTCGTTATTAGCTACTAATCTCCACGAGGGTAGACACTTGTCAATACTCTCTGTTTTACTCACCATTATATAGCTTTAGTGACTCCCATGTTACCAAGCAGTGTTTAGAAAATGCATGCTGAATGAACTCCCTTACCTCCAAATCTTAAATTATACAGGCAAATGCCTAAAAGTTCTTCCTGGCATCTAAATATTGTTCTTAGACTACAAAGTGGGTTCAGTCACTGCTCGACTTCTCTTTAACATGTATCTGACCTTTTCCACCCAACAGTCTCAGTGATACAGATGATAATTCTTGTTTTATAGGAGTGCTGAGCATTAAATAAAGAATGAAAATAGTAGTAGCTTCTCAATAAATGCTGGATTATTGTTAGTTTTGTAAGCTCTGAGCATACTCCCCTACCTAAGCTGACCTAGAGGACTGGGCACTAGGGCCCCATCCCTCGAAGTCTTTGGTTTCTTTCCCCCACCCCTACCCCAGGGACTCAGCATGCACTTCTCTCCAGGGAATGTGCGGACAGTTGGTACTACAAGAGGCCAAGATGGATGGAGAATGAAAGGGAAAGGGGAAGAGACAGGAGAGAGACTGGAGGTGGTGAGAGAGGTAAGAATAGAGAAGAGACTGTTAGTGATGAAGGCAGGTTGGAAGAGATAGTCAAGAGAACTGGAAGAGAGAAGGAAGGGAGAGAGAAAGGTCACGGTGGGGCGAAAGAAATAAGCTTGGGAGTTGAATATTGGGAGAGAAGGGGCAATGTGAAAGGAGTAGACCAGGGATAAAAAGTGAAAGGAGGAAGGTAGCTAAACCTTGTGGGGTAAAGAGAAAGGATAGAAAGATACAGAGAGAGGAACAAAGAAGTAGCAGGTAGTGCCACAGAGGGAAACGAGAAGCTTGAGAGAGTCCCCAACACACACATATAGGCCCAGCTCCCAAGGGGAGGGGAAGGAGCCACATCTGTGTTGGATTGATCGGGTTGGTGGCAGGCAGCAGGTCAGGTTTAGTAGGCGGTGCTGGTCTGGAGAGAGGTCATTGCACTATTTTCAGCAAAAGCCCAACC
>NC_081562.1:91330162-91392679 GCF_022355385.1 Mustela nigripes | reverse complement strand
CTGCAATGTCCAATCCATGCACGCGGAGTGTGCTCACTCCCTGCATCCCCATTCTGAGGGCTAACTCTGGGCTCAAGCCACTTGGTTAAGGGATGCGAAGGATAGAAGAGACAAGGGGAAGTCCCTAAGTCCATCACCCATTCTGAAACTCCACATACACACCAAACCACACAGACCAGAGTGTGTTTTTCCTCTGTACCCTTCATCTTCTTCCAGCATACTCTTCTTCAGAATTCCTCCACAACTGTTTCATAGAATCCCCACCCCCACCCCCGCACTCAGTCAATCTTAGCCTGACCCTAGCTTCTATAAAGCAGAAACCTTAAGAACACAAGGGAGACTGAGGAAACTAGACAGATCCCAGGCTTTCACCACCACCACAACCCTCAGCAAGTTTTCTAGTCCTTGGGGTTTTCTTTTCTTTATCAGCCTAGCCAAGTATTGTGGAGTTAGGGTCTGCAGAGAAACGGGTGGCAGTATGAGGCACTCAGCTTCACAGATGCACACCTGGGTTCCTGTGCCTCTCCCATGGGAGTGGGCCACTAGGAGTCCACCTCAGCCCCCAGCTTTTTATGACCCATGTGCCAATAAACCAGTCCCCCCCTCTTCTGTTCAGAGCCATAAAACCGAACTATGGGGGGGGGGGGAGCGACTTTGCCAAACCACTAGGGAATAAGAGAGGGCCTGGTTCCCTGGAGTTGGAGCAGGGAAGGGGTGAAGGGACCTCAGTGGGGGAGGGGAAAAGGGAGTCATCTGACCCTAGGGAGAGCTGGGGGTGGGGTGGGGGGGTGTTGGCCTGGATTTTCCAGGCCATAAAATTTCAAAGCAGCTCAAGTCTATTAACATGTTCATCTTCCGTTTGGCCAGGAGCTTGAATGCCTGGGTTCCCCCTCCCTCCTTATCTATTTCTTTTTCTTCCTAGGTCTCCCTCTCTCTCCTCAAGTCCAGTTTTGAGTAGGGGCGGGTGAATAGGGAAAGGAATGATACGCTTAGAGTAGCCAAACGGGTGCCCTCAACCCCAGTGCAATGGAGTTGAGTTCTCTGAGCCCGGTCAGTACCAAGAAAGTACAGCTTTACCAGCCCTGGGAGACCGGATGTCAGAAGGGCTCTGGTGAAGTGGGTGCCAGCTGGCCTGCCAGGAGAGACACTGGGCTCTGGGAGGGACCTCGTTCCTGCTAGAGGGAGAAGGGCACTCAGTTCTCTGCAGCCCGGTGGGCGCGTTGCGGAGCCAGAGGTGGAAGGGGCGGAGAGTTGATGATGCCAAGGGCACCGGTAGCAGACAGCTCTGCAGCCCGCCTGGGACTGTGGGGGTCCCGAAGCGTCCCGATTCTGTGCTCCAGCCTCTCCTCCATGGCCTTTCAGGACTGAGTTGCTGTCCCTTCCACTCCGCTGCGACTGAGCTCTAGCTTCCCCAGACTTCCCGCAACACGGGTCTTTTTTGAACACCCGGGTGGGAGGCGGTATCTCGGAACCCTCTCACTGTTTGCCGTCCCACCTCGGGGAACGGAGTGTGCACACAGCTCCGCGGCCCATCTCCAAGCTCGAAAAACTTCTGTGGAGCAGCCCCCCCCCCTCCCCAATCCGTCAAGTTTTCGCAGAAAAAGCTTCTGGGCCGGAACAGCCGGGAGCGCCCCGCTTCGCAGCGGGAGGCGGTCACTTTCCCAGAGCCAGCACCCCACTGCTCGCGCCCGCCGCCCACTTACTCTCCTGGGCCATGCTAATGACAGTCTCGGTGGTGGCGTGGTACTCGTCCTCCTCCAGGAAGTCTTCGGGCTGCAGCGCGTCTCCCTGGAAGTCGTGTAGGTCCAGGATTTGCTGCAGCGGCGGCGCCTTGGGCAGCAGCTGCTTCACCACCTCGCGGCTGATGTTGGGCGCCTCCTTGAGCCGCAGTTTGCTCAGGATCTGCGACTTGATGCTCTCCAGGCGCAGCTCGCGGCTGTGCTGCCGCCACACGCATACGGGGCAGCCGTCGGGCTCGGGCGCCACGGACGGGGCCGGCCGGCTCGAGCGCTCCCCCCCGGCCCCCGCCGCCGCCGCCGCCGCCGCCGCGGGGCTCTCGGCCGCCTCCCCCCGGGGCCGCAGCTCCAGGGCGAGGAGCAGGAAGCCCAGCAGCAGCGGGGCCGCGAGCACCATGCTGGAGGGGAGGGGAGGGAGGACTGGGGGGCGGGGACGCCGGAGTCCCGCAGGGAGGGGGCGGAGGGAGAAGGGAGGGAGGAGGAGGGGGTCCGGGCGGCGCGGGATTGGGGGCTGCCCGGCCGAGGGGGGCCGGGGGGGCCGGGGGCGGCGGGCGCGCGGGCGGGGCGGGCGGGCGGCCGGGGCGGGCGGCTGGGGGGGCCCGAGCCCGGGCCAGGCCCTTTATAGCCCCGGCCCCCGTGTCGTCAGCGGCCGCGATTGGCTGCGGAGCCAACAAAAGAGGCAGCGCTGTCATCCGAGGCGAGAGAGGGAGCCGGAGAGAGCTGAGGAAAAGAGAGAGAGAGAGGGAGAGAGAGAGGGAGCGAGGGCCCAGGGAGAGATGAAGAGAGAGATATCCGGGCGAGGGAGAGGAAAGGAGAGATAAGAGAGAAAGTAAGAGTCAGAGAGCCCAAGGAGAGACAGAGAGATAAAGGGGCAAGAGACAGATGAGACACAGAAATAGGTAAAGCAGGAGGAAGAGGAGAGAGAGACAAAGGCGGGGATAAGAGAGAGTCAGACGGGAGAAGACAGAGGAGAGACTTAGCTGGAGAGAAACAGAGACAGAGAAGGAAAGAGACTGGTATAAGCTAGTGGGAGAGTTACAGGGAGAGAATCGAGGACAAAGACAGGGGAGAGAGACTAGAGGGAGAAGAGAGGTATGGCTAGACAGGAGGAAGGGATGGAGGTCCACAGAGCCTGATCACAAGAGGTCAGGAGTGCAGAGAGATGGGAACAGGGACAGAGAAACTGATGGGACAAAGACCAGAGTCCTGGGAAAAGAGGGAGAGAAATCAAGAAGAGAAGGCTTGGGAGATGCCAAGGGAGCCCCTGAGGAGGCAGACACAGAGGATCAGGGGAAGGCAGAGATGAAAAGACAGACTTTTGAGGAGAGGAGAGACAGCACAGTGACAGGGTTAGCCTTGGTGGGAGTATGGAGAGCCTGAAGGGGAGGATGTGGGGAATTTGAGCCCAGAGGAGCCCCAGCTACTGGAGGTAGCCCAAAGAAAATGTTTAAAGAAGGCCTGGAGGGCAGCATCAGGCTGGGCTCATTGGGAGCTCAGAACAGATGGAAGGATGGGACATGGGGGTTAGCAGGGAATATGAGGAGAGAAGGAGGCCAGAGATAATCGGAGCAGGTGGGGAAGTGGTGGGAAGCCCTGAGACAAGAGCAAGTCTTAGAGCTGGGAAGAGCGTGATCTGAAATTGAGGGATAAGGGAGTCAGTAGGCTGGAAAAGGCAAAAAAGCAGGAACAAGGGACCACTGGGGGCCACTGAGGGGGGGCTGGGGTGGGAGGAAGCAGGCTGGAGACCACTATGCTTGCGGACCTCTGAATTCCTAGTTATACTTTTGCATCTGCAGGGTCTTAGAAGCTGAGAAGGCTCTTGTAATTGCAGGGCTGAAAATGAGAGAGAGGTCTGCCCTCAGATGACTGAGATGCAGACAGCAAGTTACAAAGGAAGAAACCTAGTTGTGGGACCAGCCCTAGTTTCCAGGTGTGACCTTGGGTACAGCCAGAGGGCAGAGTGGAAGAGTGTTAAAATACTCCCAAGGTACTTGACTTCTGGTTCTGGAGTCCTTTTCCCAGTCCTCAGTTTCTCTAGGCTGATTTCTTGAGTCCAAAGCCCTGGAGATCAATAGACAACCAATAGATTGAACATGTTTGGGGGTGTGTGCCTGGGTGGCTCAGTCGATTGGGTGTCTGCCTTTGGACCCTGGGATTGGGGGGAGGGCATGGTTCTCTGCTCAGCAGGGAGCCTGCTTCTCAGTCTGCTGGCTGCTCCCCCTGCTTGTGCTCCTTCTCTCTCTTTCTGTCAAATAAATAAATAAAATCTTAAAAGAAGGAAGGAAGGAAGGAAGGTAGGAAGGAAGGAAGGAAAGAAAGAAAGAAAGAAAGAAAGAAAGAAAGAAAGAATATTTGAGGGGATTAGGTCTTGCTTGTTTCCTGGTATACACAATGTTTATTGAGTAAAGAGATGAATGTTATTGGGCTTCTCAGGCAAAATAAAGAGACGCCAGTTTTGTCTCCATTAGAGCTCAAAAGAATGTCTTAAAACAGGATCGATGGAACACCAGGCATAAGGACAAAGTTGGGGGGTGCCTGGGAGGCTCAGTGGGTTAAGCCTCTGCCTTCAGCTCAGGTCATGGTCTCAGGGTCCTGGGATCTAGCTCCCCATTGGGCTCTCTGCTCAGTGGGGGGCCTGCTTCCCCCTCTGTTTCTGCCTGCCTCTCTTCCTGCTTGTGATCTCTCTCTCTCTCTCTCTCTGTCAAATAAATAAATAAATAAATAAATAAATAAATAAAATATTAAAAAAAAAAAAAGACAGGGTTGGGTTGGGGAGCTGGAGTGAAATGAGGAAAGAAACTAGAGGTTCGGGTGTGAGGAAGGAAGGTTGGATAGGGATCAGGAGGACCAAGCTGGGGAGCTTTGAAGAGATGAACATCTCCATGGAGTACAGGAACTAAGACCACAGCACAATGCAATAAATTTAGACAGCGGGTTCTCTCCCTTGCTTTGGACCAAGACATGGGTCTTTCAACATTTCACCTTTCTTCGTCTATAAAATGAGCATCACATTGTCCCCCTCAACTAGTTGTGAGGATTACATAATAATCAGTTACTAGCGGCCTTCATGGGCTCTTTCTTTCTTTCTTTCTTTCTTTTTAAGATTTTTATTTATTTATTTGACAGAGATCACAAGTAGGCAGAGAGGCAGACAGACAGCGGGGGCGGGGGGAGGCTGGGGGAGACAGGCTCCCCGCTGAGCAGAGAGCCTGATGCGGGGCTCCATCCCAGAACCCCAGGATCCTGACCTGAGCCAAAGGCAGAGGCTTTAACTCACTGAGCCACCCAGGTGCCCCCATGGGGTCTTTCTTATGATTTTTTTCTTTCCTTTCTGATTTCTTAGAGTAGCAACTGCCTTTACCACATATTCTGGCATAGCCTGTTCTCCAAAACATTTCTCTGATGTCATTTCCTTAGCACAACTGCAAACTCCTTAAGAGCAGAGATGGTGTCACCTTCTTCTCCTTCCACGGAGTCGGTGGAAGCCTTCACTTTCTCACCAAGTTTGTGTCTAATGGTAGGTCTAGGATAGATGCAAAGACAAATTTTCTCAGGAAACATTTAGACTGGATGGAACACTAGATAAACAGTGTACCAGCCAAAACTCCAAGCCAGGGGCTCCTGGGTGGTTCGGTTGTTAAGTGTCCACCTTAGGCTCTGGTCATGAACCCAGCCCCTGAATGGGGCTCTCTGATAAGCAGGAAGCCTGCGTTTCCCTCTCCCACTCCTGCTTGTGTTCCCTTGCTGTGTCTTTGTCAACTAAATAAATAAAATCTTAAAAAACCAAACAAACCAAACAAACAAACAAACAAAGCCAACAAACTCCATGCCAGATAGATGCCTCTTTGATATCCATCTGGATGTCCCAAGGCACCTCAAACATCATGGGTTAAATATGATAATCAGAGAACTCCTTCTCTCCCCCGAAAATGTGCCCCATCTTGCTGAGGCACATTTTCATTTTACTGAATGACAATCATCCAGACCAGAAACCTAGAGGTAGACCTCATCTTCTTTCTCTTGATCATCTCTGAATCTTCACATAAGTTTTCTCTTCCTAGAACAACACCCCTTCCTACCTCTATTGCCCCCATTCCCCAGTATCTTGGCCAAATTTGTTCTTTCTTCAGGTCTCAGTATAGACGAGATTTTGGACATGTGTCTTCCAGGAATCTGTTGCTGATTCCCAAGCCCAGAGTAGATCTTCTTCCTAGCTACATCTGCACCATTCTGTGTGGTATGGAAGTTACTCTAGCTTCCAGACTAGAAGTAGGCTGTTTGGGTTCAAGGTCCAGCCCTCCCACATTTCTGGCAGTGCGAACTTGGCTCTGTATGCCTTAGATGGGATAACAATATAGTACCTAGTACCTTTTTCATAAGGTTATGAGGATTAACTGCCCAATATGCAATTCCTTTTTTTCCTGACATGCAACCCTAAATGAGTTAGTCATTACTATTATCCCAGCTTATCACCCTTACACTGTGAGTCGGACCCAAGAAAGCAGGAAATTTTCCCACCAAAGTGTTCCTTATCTCCTTTGAATGAAGAATGAATGAATCCTGTTAACTGGATCTGGTCAGAGGCGGGTTGGGGAGAGAAAACTGGGTATTTATGGTCATGAAGAGTTATGGGTGTCTGCCAAATGCCGGAGAGCAGGAGTCAGGAACAACTTGTGAGACAAGAGTGAATATTCCCACCTCCCAGCTTCGTCCCCACTAGTTCCAGGATTGGGCTTAATCCATTGAGTGGGCAAGACTGCCATCTGGTGGTAGAATCTGGAATTTTAGCTTCTTGGAGGTGGAACTAAAACTGGTTTTGCATACTTCTTTAGATTTCTACTCCAAGAAGTTCTATATCAAAAATGCATTAAGCCTTGTTCCTCTCTTCATCCCCTCCTACATCTTGCTTCTTTCCTTAGTTCCCTCAGGTTTGGTTACTTTTGGGTTTCCCTGAGTTGCGGGAACTAATCCCTGGGAGGTCTCTTTCTGGAGCTTAAGACTTGCAGCTGCCCTAGACCCAGTTCCCAAGGAGGTGACCTGCAGGCTTCATGGAAAGGAGCTGGGAGAGATCTGGACCTTTAGATCTTTTCTCATCCCAATACAGGCTAACTGGGGTTTAGGGCTCCGCCCACTGTCCTGGTCTCCCTGGCAACTGTCTTCCGCCGGGGGTGCCCCCCCTCCGGCGTTACCCAGGCAACCTTCAAGGCCCGCCTCCTTCAAGGTCCTGACTGGTTCATAGCAAATGTGGGTCTGGGCCTAAGAGAAGGCGTTTGGGTTGGAAGACCTCGAGTCGCCAGGAGAGAGGCAGGAGGTGTCCCAGGGAGAGGGAATGAGGTTTCAGGAGCTACTGGAAGGAAGAGAGGCTTGCGTAGCCTCGGGTAGAGGGTCGGTTCCATCCTCAGGCAGAGGAACTGTAGGTCTTGGGAGCTGGTCGTCAGGGTTCAAGGCCAGAGACACCTGGGCTGCTCTTAGAGCAGCAGACCCCAGAACTGGGGAATCTCTGTAAGGAGGAGGGGCTCCTGTTACCCTGCATCCCCACCCGCAGACCACCCCGCACACCCAAACAGCATTGTCCATCAGACCTGGGCCAGTGGGCTGCAACTTGGGATCCCTAATGGCATCTTTTCTCACTTTTCCCTCCTGAAGTCCCTATTTCTAGGATCAGTGGCTCATTCCCTGGCACTGCAGGTCTTTCCAAGGAGGGGAGGGCCTGGGGTCATTGAGAAGCTGCTGAGGGGTTTCCCTACCAGGCTTGCTTCACCCTTCTTCTGCCCTCCCAGCCTGAGCCTTTGGGAATGTGGTAGAGGAGGCTATTCTGGGCTACGGCTGGAATGTTAGTGGAATGGACCCCTCCCAGGTCTCTGCCCACAAAGCCTGAAGCCCCCAGAGAGGACCTCACTGTGTAATTACAGTCCTCTTGCACACCAGGCTGGAAATCCTATAATTATCCTGCTGGATCTCCTAGCAGGCCTGGTAAACTCCTTAACCCCCAGGCCAGACAGAGGGCGCCAAGGAGCTTGTATCTGGGGGGCAGCTGGTGGAGGTGGAGTACAACTGGGGGAACTCAGAATCATTTGGGGTTACACCTACCTTTGCCCTGGGCCTTCCAGAAGACTGCTCTGCCCTGCCGCCCTCAGCTTCCCTTATCCTCTTAGGGCAGGCCCAGCCCTCCAACTCCACAGGAGTACCTTGTTTCCCACCTACACTCAGTCTCCCCAGGCCTCTCCCCTCTTTCTGTCTTTCTTACCAATTGCTCCCTCTCCAGGCCAAGGCCCAACATGGGATCCTGCTGGGGGGTCGGGGGGTGGTGGTCAAGGCTGTCCCCATGCCCAGTTTGGCCAGGAGGAGGCACCTGCTGGTCAAGGGAAAGGACAGGTCTGAGCCCAAAGCTTGCTTCTCATTCTCCAGGGACTTCAAAACGCTGGGAGGCCTCTACCACCATGGGAGGTGACAAAGTCTGATGTGGGCTACCAGGGGAGGGGAGCTGGAGTCAGGAATGTCCAGAGGGAAGCTAATGTCCAGGAGAGAGTGCAGGGCAGTGAAAATCAAGGTTGTTGCCAAGTGAGGTGTGTGTGTGTGTGTGTGTGTGTGTAGAGCAATGGTGAGGGTGTGTGGGTGGCCAGAAGATTTGGCTGAGGTCTGGGAATGGGAACTAGAAATTAGTAATTTAAGAGCAGAAAAGACTTCTCTGGACTCTGCCTGGCGGTGCTAAGGACCTCACCCCCGCCTCCTCCCCGGCCACTCAGATCCTGCCTGTCTCCTCACTTCTAGTTCCCTGAACTGCAAGGCAATTTGCAGAGGGAGGAGTCTACAATGTGCACAGCTTGAGTGAGTGCTCCCCAAGGCCTCCTGTGCTCTGCTGCATCCCCGCAGCTATGTCAGGTGGCCCCTGGCATCCAGGACTGCTCTTTGGCACAGCCTTCCCCACACTGTACTTTTGTATGTGCCCAAAGGTTGTAATCACCTCGAAGGCTGGACTCTGTCTCACTCATCTCCATAGAGTCCCAGTGCCTAGCATGTTTAGGGCTTTCAGTGGAGCATGGGTGGATGGATGGATGGATGCCCCAAGGAGCAGGAGCTGGAGGTAACCACCACATCCCAATATTGCCTCTTCTCATCACTGCCATGTTCCTATCTGCTCCATCCCAGGGGAAAACTTTGTTGTGCGGGTCTGCGATTCTCAGGAGGAGACCACTGCCACCTCAGCTAGCTCGGATCAGAACCACACAGCAGCTGGCCTCCTGGGCAAGGCTGTGCTTGAAGACGCCATGGGATGGGGCTGCTGCCCTGCTCACTCACCAGCTGCGCACCTGGAGTGACCCCACAGGCGACAGTGAGGAGGCTGGGGCAGGAGCCAGACAAAGTTGGTGAGAATGAGGAGCCAGGAGTCAGGGGCTGGGGCCCAAGGAGCAGGGAAAGGAATAGGCAAGGACAGAGACAGAGTGCTGAGGAGGGAACCTGAGCAGTGGGGGGTAGGGTGGAGTGGGGTTGGAAACAGAGTTAAGCCCTAGGGCTTGAAATGGGACCCTGGGCCAAGGCCAAGGTGGGAAGGACTGCTCTCCCTCCTAACTTGTCTCTTGGCCATCTTGTCACCTGAGGCAGAGTCCAGATATTTATTCATTGATTTATCTATTTATTTTATTTTATTTTTAAAGATTTTATTTATTTGACAGAGAAAGAGAGGAAGAGAGAACAAGCAGGGGGAACTGGAGAAGCAGACTCCTCGCTGAGCAGAGAGCCCACCACTGAAGCCAAAGCGGGGGCTTGATTCCAGGACCCTGAGATCAGGGCCTGAGCCCAAGGCAGATGCTTAACCGACTGAGCCACCCAGGCGCCCCAAGATTTTTCTTATATTTAAGTAATCTCTACACCCAACATGGGGCTCAGGAGGTCAAGAGTCACATGCTCTACCAATTGAGCCAGCCAGGTGCCCCAAAATCTCAGTTGCCTGATTCAGACCCAATCTTCTGACCTTCAGTTCCAGCCATCACCCTTCCTACCCTCCCTAGTGAAGAGATGGCCTTGGTGCTAAGGCACCCTTTGGTTTTTCTATCTCCTGCCCCTCCCTCCCTCTTCCTCCTCCCCACCTTTTCCCAGGCATCTGTTTTTCCTTCTCTATTCCTTCTGTGCCTTCCCCTATTCTCCCCTGCATCTTCAGCTCTTCCCTTCCCTTCTCTCTCCTCCTGAACCCCACCTCCACCCAACCTCTGCAGGTGGCAGCTCCTAGGTCATGGACCCTCTCCTACCAGCCTACCAGGGTGCCCTTGGCTTATCCTTGAGGTGGCCCCTTCTAGTGGGGTGGAGGCAGGCGCAAGGGGCCTACTGGGTGGAGGGGAGAAGGTATGCATGCAGCAGGTGCTGGGCTCCCTGTGTGGATGTGGGCTTCAGAAGGCCTTGGGTGCTGGGGAGGGGCAAGGTGCTCACCCCAGCTCACTAACTAGCAGGCAGTGTCTGGCTCCCAAGGGACAGGGGCAGGAGCTAATCAGGGCAGGTGCCCAGCTGGATTGCACATCTGGAGGCCAAGCACTTGGAGCAGGTGCTGGAGGCTCTGAAGGACATGGTGTGAGCGGCTGGGTCCCAGCCAGCTGCTTCCCTGCTCAGAGGGACACAGGGCTCTATGCTGATTTTCCAGACTAGGGGAGTGAGCCATTTGTGTGTGTGTTTGTGTGAAAATACACTTGACATAAAATCTACCAATGGAACCATTTTCAAGAGTACATCGCAGTGGTGGGCAACTATCGCTGCCATCCATCTCCAGAACTTTCTCATCTTCCCAAACTGAACCCCATTGATCACTAATCCACCCAGCCCCTGGCAATCACCTTTCTAGTTTCTGTCTCTATGAATTTGACTAGGCACGGGCTTTTCCCCCTTCTGGCTCCACGCTGGCTGTTCTCCAGGGGTCTCCCTGGCGCTACCCTTTCCCATCTTCCCTGCACCATTACTTCTTCCCCTTCCTTGATGGAGCTACTTCTGCCACTCTGTGCTCGCCGCCGTTTGCTCCGAGCTTCTTTCCCTGGTGCTCCTCTCCCAGGCCCCCATTTTCCTGACATTTGCTTCAGTTCCGCCCTTGCCCACCTGATTGTCTCCACCTTCCTCTCCTTCCTTCCTGGACCTAGCAGGGGGTCTGGATCCTGCCCTGACACCGCTCTGGAGAAGGCCACACCATCTGATGACCTTCTCTTGTTTCTCACTCAAGTTGACCTTTCTATACTCTTAGATGCTCCTGGCCACTGTCCCATCCTCCTGTCGTGACGTTCTCTTTTCTCTTGGCCCCCAGGAGAGAGTGGAAGAATCTAGGCTTTGGAACCCTCAGAGACCTGGGTTCCAATTCTAACACCGCCCTTTACTGGCTTGGCCTCTGGGCCTGTCAGTCCCTGTCACAGAGTCTCAGTTTCCTCATCTCTAAAACAGGACATGTCATACAGATCTCGAAGGATTGTCCTAAGGGTTAAGTGAGCTAATGGGTATAATGCTGGTCCCAGCCCAGCAGCGTGTGGGGGCCAGCTCCACACCTTCCTTTCTCTTCCGCTCCTTTGCTGGCTACTGACCCCTCCAGCCTGTTGCTGAGATGTAAGTGTTCTCTGCAGCTCTTGGTTTCCTTCTCTTGCTCTGGCCCTCACCCATCTAAGAATTTAGATAGCACTTTTTCTCTCTAGTCTGACTACTTCTCGCCTGCCTTTCACATCCGCAGTTCCTGGTGGACGTCTCCACGAGGATGCTCCTTGTGGGCCTCCTGCCTTGGGCAACCGCCACCTACTCCTCTGGGCATCCAGGTTCAGAAGCTCTGAGTCATCTTGGGCTTTCTTACTTCCTCTCTCCTCCACAGGTAAGCAGTCATCTTGTACTTATTTTCTCTCTGAACTACCACTCAGACTTCCCTCTTCCATGGTTCCACATGGTTCCAGCCTTCATTACCTCTCCCTTGGATGGCACCTGTAATGTCTCAACTATCTTCTGGGCCACCTGCTTTTCACTTCCCTTTCTTTCCTTTTTTTTTTTTTTTTTAATTTTTATTTATTTATTTGTCAGAGAGAGAGAGTGCAGAAGCAGGGGGAGTCGTAGGAAGAGGGAGAAGCAGGCTCCTCGCTGAGCAAGGGGCCCAGTGAGGAACTTGATCCCAGGACCCTGGGATCATGACCTGGGCCAAAAGCAGATGTTTAACCAACTGAGCCACCCAGGCACCCCTCATTCCCCCTTCTTTTTTTTCTTCCCCCCCCTCTCCCTTCCCTTCCTTCCATTTTTTTTTTTTTTTTTAATTTGATGGAGAGGGAGAGACAGTGAGAGAGGGAACACAAGCTGGGGAAGTGGGAGAGGGAGAAGCAGGCTTCCCGCTGAGCAAGGACCCTGAGATCATGACCTGAGCTGAAGGCAGATGCTTAATGACTGAGCCACCCAGCTGCCCCTCACTTTTTTTTTTTTTAAGTAATCCCCACACCCAGTGTAGGGGTTGAACTCATGACCCCAAGATCAAGAGTCACATGGTCTGGGCACCTGGGTCACTCAGTCATGTAAGCATCTGACTCCATCTCAGCGCAGGTCATGATCTCAGGGTCTTGACATTGAGCCCCGCACTGGGCTCCATACTCAGTGTGGCGTCTGCTTGAGATTCTTTCTCTCTCTTCCTCTGCCCCTTCCAGTCATGGTTTCTCTCTTTCTCTAAAATAAATAAATCTTCAAGAAAAAAAAAAAAAGTCCCGTGCTCTTCTGATTGAGCCAGCCAGGCACCACCCCCTTATTTCAATGTAGGTCAAACCCCAAGATCCTTCACCCTTTCCAAAACACCCCACCACTCCCTACTGCCTTTAGGACATTCCCAACCTTGGGGCACCTGGCTGGCTCAGTTGGTAGAGCAGGGAACTCTTGAACTTGGGGTCATGGGTTTGAGCTGCACATTGGGCACAGAGTTTGCTTGAAAACAACAACAACAACAACAACAAAATACAACATAACCTTCTAGGTCCTCAATAGTCCTATTACGTAGTCTCTTTGCTTTTTATTTTTTAAAAACACCTTTAAATTTTTATTATTTTTATTTTTTTAGAGAGAGAGTTCATGCACACACTAGCAGCAGGGAAGGGACAAAAGGAGAGGGAGAGAGAGAATCTTAAGCAGGCCCCACGTCCAGCAGACTGATGCAAGATGCAAGGCTCAATCTAATGACTCAGCTCATGACCTGAGCCAAAATCAAGAGGTGCTTAACCCACTGAGCCACCCAGACGCCCCAAGACTCTCTGCTTTTTGCTTCATCGTTTTGTGAAGTATTCCAAAGCAAGTACAGATATGACATTTCCTCTTAAATATTTCAGTATGCATCTTTAAAAAATAATTTTCTTATATAATCATACTACCATCATAGCTAACAAAATTATATTTTCTTGTGTCTAATTCCCAGTCCATATTCAAATTTCCCCGGTTGTTCCCAAAATGTCATTAGATACCTAATGTCAGTTATTAGGTATCTAAAGTTTCTCCATCTTTTTTTTTTGTAAAGATTTTACTTGACAGAGAGATCACAAGTAGGCAGAGAGGCAGGCAGAAAGAGGGAGAGGAGGAAGCAGGCTCCCCACTGAGCAGAGAGCCCAATGCGGGGCTTAATCCCAGGACCCTGGGATCATGACCTGAGCCGAAGGCAGAGGCTTTAACCCACTGAGCCACCCAGGCGCCCCTAAAGTTTCCCAATCTTGACTTCAGAACACTTTCCCGTCCATTTTTCACCACATCCTTCCTGAACCCTTTGAGCTAGCCAATCCCAGCCTGCCATCAACCTTGAAAACTACTTTTTAAATACTTTTTTATACTTGTGTCTTTCCTTGTCTCTGGAACCAAGAGCTTGTTTCTTTATTCTATAAAGTCACCTCCAAAAGATCCCATCTTTGTGATACCAAATCTGTTCTTTTTCCTCTGGAGCAGAAGCAGCATCTGTCCCTCCCTCTGAGACTGTCTACCCTCCACCAGGGGACTGTGTGTCTGTTCACAGGGAGGGCTTGGCTCTGTGTGTGGGCAGAGGGCAGGGCCACTGTCTCCCTTGCCTGCCCCCCTCCCCCAATCTCCTGTGGGTGGCATGTGCCTGGCCTCTAGCGGCAGCACAATAAAAAAAAAAACTGATGAATACTCCTTTTAGCATCTTTGCTCCTCTTCCCACGGCTTGCCTAGGTGATAACTGGGGAGCAAAGTCCAGAATGGGCTTGGTGTCCCTTGCTGGAAGGTTGTGATCCTGGAAACTGGTTCTTAGCCCAGTCCAGATCTCTTTCCTTTTGCTTTTACAGTTTCTTTCCTTCTTTGTGTACACATACAAAGACTCGGGAAGTGGTTCTTAAGTCAGGACTAGAAGAACCTGAGGGGTGGGGCCCAGGCTGGGTAGCCAGGAATAGTGGCTGGTTCTGTCCTTGGCCTGTTCACACAACTTCTGGGAACCACCAGGGCACACATCGGAGGGAAGCAACCTGAGGCCGCCATCTCCCTTTCCAGCCTTCACCTTGCTTTATCCCCTGGGATGTGAAGTGCTGCCTGCTAGGCTGGGATGGGAAAATCCAGAAGATCTATCCGTGCCTGCTTCAGTGTCCTTCCCCAGGCCTCCATCTGATAAGAGGCTGATCCAGGAGTGGTGGGAGCATAGACCTTGTCCACCCTCCCCCGGAGGGAGGGACTGGACTGTGACTGCTTCCTCCTGTTCTCAGCCCACTACTCCGGAGCCCCAGAAAATGGAGAAGGGACTAACAGAGGGGGGGACAGGAACACCCACTCCAGAATGTTGGGGGACTCCCAGAATGTGAGGCCAGGGACTTTCTGGAAGTGTTCTGAACCCACCCCATCCCAGGGAGCTAACAGCGCCCTCTGCCGACTCGGGGATGGGAGTGGGGGGCTTCAACAGAGATGGGAACCAGAGGAAAGAAGTGGACTTCAGGTGGAAGACGAGGCGGCCTCTTGAAGACCACCTCGTCACCTTCACGGCCCAGTCTCCCGGCGCGGGCCCTAAGAGTGTAGCTCCGGGCCGCTATCCCCCCCTTGGCTCGCACACGCTTCCTCCGCTTGCCCGAACCGGGCAGAACTAGGCGACGCTGGGTCCCGCCCTCCCAGCCCGAGGTGGTGCGGGGACCAGGGTACCAGAAGGGGTGCCCTGGCACCCTGAGATCCTGCCCTCGCCACTTTCCCTCCGCGGAGGTGGGCGCTGCTTTCCGGCTACGGGCCACGTGGCCCCTGCCGGGCGGGGGGCTCGGCCCTCCCCCTCATGGGCCGGGTGACTCAGGCCGCAGCTGTTCCCGCGTCACATGAGGGAGGAGGGCGGCCACTGGGCGGAGGAGGTGGCGGGGGAGGGGGCTGTGGCTGGAGACCGGGGCGGGGCCGCGCGGCGGGCGGGGCCGCAGCCGGGGGGCGCCGCTAGAGAGCCCCTGAGCCGCGGCCGGAGAAGAGCGCACAGCTTTGGGGAGCCCAGGTGAGGCCGCGGGGTCCACGGCCGGCCTCTGTCTTGGTGGGGGTAGCTCCTGGGGAGCGGGTAGCTCTCTCCGCTGCGGCTCGCCTCGGGTTCCCGAAGATCCGCCGCGCTCCCGGACGCTCCCGAGGCCCTCGCAACTTTGCAACTTTGCGGAGTTCCGGAGGCCCGGGAGGGTTCGGTGTGGGGACGGGCTGCGCTTGTGTTTCGGGGGAGGTCAGAGCGAAGGGGAAGACGGCTGGGGGTCGCGCTTGGGCCGAGGGCCGTTTGTAGGGGCTGGCTAGGTGGGGAGGGAATGTTGGAACGCGGGGGGTGTTGGCGGGCCGAGGGTGGTCGTCGGGCCCCGGCCGGGGTGGCGGCGGGGCAGGTCCCGGCTTCGCGGCGGTCGCCCCCACCCCTCTCCAGCCTGGGAGAAGAGGGGGCTGGGAGACGTGGATCTGACCGCGGGTTTCCGGGTGGGAGGGGCCGGGAATGGGGGCCGCGCAGGGAAGGCCTCGAGGGCCGGCAGGGAGCACGGAAACCGAGGTCCCCCTTCGCCCGGTTCTCATCCCCCTGCGCTCCCCTCTACCCCAGGCCCGGCAGCCATGGCGGTGGAAGGAGGAATGAAATGTGTCAAGTTCTTGCTCTACGTTCTTCTGCTGGCCTTCTGCGTGAGTGGGAAGGGGGACGGTGGGGGGCGCGCTGGCAGGGTGCGGGGAGACCTGGATCCGGAGTGGTGAGGGCTTAGGGGCCGAGAATGAAGGCAGTTGGAGACCAGATGTGGAAGGAGAGCCGGTGGAACAGGCCGAAGACAGCATGGCCACCCCACCCCCTCCAGCTTTCCGGGTCCTCTAAGGCTTGTTTGGACCAAGAATGGACAGCGTGGGTGCACAGCACCCTCCCCCTCGCCCCTCCTGGCCCTTCCTGTCTGGTGACCCAACCACTTGTGATATCGGGCAGTGGGGCAACCAGCCAACGGCCGGCCTGATAGCTATCGCCGTGGGGCTTCCCTCTCCTCCCCACCCTTCCCTACTCTCTCCCTTACTCCTCCTTCTTTTCTATTCCCTCATCCCTCTTCACTCCCCTCAGCTGCTTGGGGGTGGGGAAGGGCTGTCTACCCTCTACAGTCTGTTCCTGTCCTGGGCTCCTGGCTTCAGAGGCTGCTCTTTATCCACGGAGGGGCACCCCACTCCGGTCTCTTTTTCTGATCCCTTCTCCTCCCTGGCCTAGTGGGCCTGAGGAACCCTAGAACAGCTGATGAGGATGAAGTGGGCACTAGAAGATAGAGGGCAGTTCTGGGAGCCCTAGAGGCCCATAGGAAGCACCACTCTAGGTGAGGAATACGTGCCCTGGGGTCAAGGCTTTCTGGGAACTTCTCCTTTGGCATTTCGCCAAATTGTGGGGAACTACAGGCCATCCTCTTCCCCTGCAGTCAAGTTTTCTGGAGGTGTGAGAATCCGTCTCTTTGGGATGGGGCTAAGGCTGTGTCCTGGGTGTACCCACTGTGCTGTGAGGGCTCATGGGTTGTGGGTCTGGCCTAATTCTGACCTGCCCTCCTCACAGGCCTGTGCAGTGGGACTGATTGCTGTGGGTGTAGGGGCCCAGCTGGTCCTGAGTCAGACCATTATCCAGGGGGCCACGCCTGGCTCCTTGTTGCCCATCGTCATCATCGCAGTGGGTGCCTTCCTCTTCCTGGTGGCCTTTGTGGGCTGCTGTGGGGCCTGCAAGGAGAACTACTGTCTTATGATCACGGTGAGCTGGGTGTGGGGCCAGGGTGGGTATCTGGGACTGCAGGGAGGGTACCCTACGGAGGGGGCGGAAAACCTTCATGAGTGAACTAGAGGCTGGCTGGGCCACAGCAGGCCACTGTCACCAAGACTCCAGCCTGACCCTTGTCCACTGTGCCTGCAGTTTGCCATCTTCCTGTCTCTTATCATGCTGGTGGAGGTGGCCGCAGCCATTGCTGGCTATGTGTTTAGAGACAAGGTAAGCAGGGGAAAGGGCGGAGGGCCCTGCCTCAGAGGTCTCGCTGCTCTGGGATGCGTGTGCCCTGGAGTTTGACCTCAACAGTGCCCCTTCTTATTCCCAGGTGATGTTAGAATTTAATAAGGACTTCCGGCAGCAGATGCAGAATTACCGGAGAGACAATCGCACAACTTTGGCCCTGGACAAGATGCAGGAAGACGTGAGTGAAGGTTGCTGGGAGCAGGGGTAGAGGGGGAAGAAGAGTCTTATCTTTGTATTGTAGGTGGAGGTGCACATACTAACCTTTTACTCCGTATTTCTTCTCTCCTGCAGTTTAAATGCTGCGGGGCAGCTAACTACACGGACTGGGAGAGCGTCCCTACTGTGCCCAAGGGCCAAGTCCCTGACTCCTGCTGCATCAATGTCACAAAGGACTGTGGGGCTTCTTTACAAATAAATAACATCTACTCTGAGGTAAGGAAGAAACTGAGATAGAGGGGACTTGGGAGATCTGGGAAATATTTCAAGGGTTGAGATAGAGAGAGGGACCAGGGATGGAGGTGGAGAGGGTTGGGGCCCTGGGATGGGGAGGAGCTCTGGGAATGCTAGGGGTAGGGTGAAAGGTACAGAGAGCGGGGGAGAGAGGGAACAGAAAGTAGGTGGGAAGTTTCTGATTATGTTCTTGCCTTGTGTGCCTACTACCTTTCAGGGCTGTGTGGAGAAGATCGGGGGCTGGCTACGGAGCAATGTGCTGGTGGTGGCTGCAGCAGCCCTGGGAATTGCCTTTGTGGAGGTGAGAGGCACCTTTGGGACTCATTCTGGGGCATCTGGGCACTAGGGGCAGTGGGAGGAGGGTGCTGGGGGAAGTCCTGGCCTGGGGACAGGGGCCCTCGTGGTGTTTGGGGTCTGCTGGGTGGGCCTCGGATACTTTGCCTTTCTGACTCCTTTCCACCCCTCTCTCTTTACTTCTAGGTACTGGGAATTGTTTTTGCCTGCTGCCTCGTGAAGAGTATCCGGAGTGGCTATGAAGTGATGTAGGGTGTCTAGTCTCTTCAGTCTCCTCATCTAAGGGAGTGGGGTAGTACACTCCAGGTTTTTCAATTAAACGGATTATTTTTTCAGACTGAAAAAAAAAAAAATGGTCTCACTTTGTCTTTAAGTGTAATACTTTATCCTTTCCTTCTCCTCACCTGTGTTCCTGTCCTCTGGGATCCTGTTCTATGCACCTCAGTAAAGAAAGGCATATGGTGGTGGTGGTGGTGGGGTTGTTGGGGGAAGGCGGGTTTTGCTTAAGACACTGGTGGGGTTGGCAGTGGAAGTGGGGATCTGGAGGGGGCTGGGCCCCATGGCCCTCCCTGTCTCCTAGTCCTGTGCTGCCAAGTTTGGGGCTGTAATATTCATGAAGCCATCTCCTGCCAAAGTCAGAGGGATTCCCCACAATGGCTCTACCTGGGAGAGGCCAGCCCACATCTACCACGGACATCTTCTCCCTGGTGTTCTGCCCACCTCTGAAGGCCTAGCAACTCCCTCCCAACAAAGGGGACCCGGCTCCTTTTAGGATAGTGATCAATTGCTATCACACCTTTGTGGCCTGTATCCATTAGATAAGAGGACAATTTAGGGGTTCCTGGTTGGCTTGGTCGGTTGAGTGTCTTGACTTTGACTCAGGTCATGATCACAGGGTCATGAGATCAAGCTCTATGTCTGGCTCCCAGCTCAGCAGGGAGCTATTCTCTCCCTCTGCCCCCCTTCCCTCACTTGCAGGGTCTCTCTCAAATAAAAATGTAAAAAAGGAGGGGCCATCTGGGTGGCTCAGTCAGTTAAATGTCCTGCCTTTGGCTCAGGTCGTGATCCCAGGGTCTTGGGATTGAGCCATGTGTCAAGCTCCCTGCTCAGTGGGGAGTCTGCTGCTCCCTCGCCCTCTGCCTCTCCCCGCCAACTCATGCTCTCTCTTGCTTGCTCTCTCAAAGAAACTCTGAAAAAAATAAAATAAAATAAAGGGGCGCCTGGGTGGCTCAGTGGGTTAAAGCCACTGCCTTCAGCTCAGGTAATGATCCTAGGGTCCTGGGATGGAGCCCCGCATCGGGCTCTCTGCTCAGCAAGAAGCCAGCTTCCCCCTCTCTATCTGCTTGCCTCTCTGCCTACTTGGGATCTCTGTCAAATAAATAAATAAAATCTTTAAAAAAAATAAAACAAGTAAAAAAGAGAGGGGATAATTTAAGTTGGTATTGCCTTTTTTCCTCCATGGAAACCACCCAAGCCTGGTCCGGACCCCTCTTCACTACCTTCCTTCCCTCTTTAAGAAAAATAGGTACTCTTCATAGAAAATAAATGTCCAACAATGCCCTCTGGTGGCCATTCCAGGTGCAGCGTCAAAGGACCCATACAGATGCCAGAGGGCCTGGGGGTTGGGGGGTGACACCCAGTGGTTGCTAGTGGCTTTGCAGATAGTACAGAGGCCCCAGCATCAAGTCAGCCTAGGGGGCAGGGCTTAAATGGGGTCAGTCTCCCACTGGACAACTTCATTTCTGCCCATCTACAGTGTCTTTTATTTGTTTTTTAAGCAAGACATTTATTCAGTGCATATTTTATGCCAGGCATTAGGCAGTACCTGGGTGGGGACAGAAGGCTGGCAGGCTGGATTCAGCAGACTGCCTGGGCAGGCTTGGGAAGGAGCCAGGTGAGCACAGCATCCACCAGGCTGGCTGGCAGGTAGGAGGCTGGCAGCCAGAGCAGCTTGGCGTCCCAGCCTGGGCTGTAACGGGTTCTGGGGTAACGAGCAGTGAGGGCATGCTCCAGGCACCTGCTCACCTTGGTCAGGTCTGGATCACAGATCAGGTTCATGATGCGCTGCTGTACTTCCAAGTCTGCATTCCAGGAGATGGTTGTAATCAGTGTCCCTTCCCACTCTGGCCCATCTCAGGCCCTATATTCTGGGTTCTGGAGCTGGTCCCCAGCAGAGGTCAGAGGGCTCCTTAGTGGCTCCCCAGTATGGTAAGTGGGCAGGTTCCAAATGGCCTGGGTGTTCTTCTCTGGCACCCCAATTCACCCTCACCTTCTGCTGGTGTAGGACGGGCCTTTCTGGTGCTCTCATTTCCCTTCATGTGCCCGTGTGGGCCCAGATACTCACATTTGGTGAGGAAGGCCTCCCCATAGCGGGCCTGTGTGGCAGAAGGTAGCCGTGCCCAGCACTCCTGCAGCGTATCCTCCAAACTCTTGAGATTTGTCACAGGGGTTCGGAAGAAGCCAGGCTCCACGATGGAGACTCGGACCCCAAAATGAGCTACATCCCGCCTGGATGGGGATAGAGGGAGGTTTCTGGCTTCTTCCCCTAATTAGGAAAGGGATCCTCGGGGACTTGGTTGTAGGGGCTAAAATGGGAAAGTTATCACAAGCTGGGGACCGGGGTCCTGAAGGAAAAGGGGATCCCTGCTGTTCTGGGACGGGGGCAAATGGGCCATGTATTTTTTGAGGTTTGTTTCCCTTTGTACTCTTAAGATCTAGAACAGGGGTCAGTAATTTTTTTTTTTTTAAAGATTGTATTTATTTATTTGACAGAGAGAGGGAACACAAGCAGGGGGAGTGGAAGAGGGAGAAGCAGGCTTCCCATAGAGCAGCTCAATGGGGGCTTAATCCCAGGACTCTGGGATGTCCTGAGCCAAAGACAGACGCTTAGTAACACTGAGCCACCCAGGCCTCCCAGTAAACTTCTTAAAGGGCCAGACAGCAAATATTTTTGGCAACACAGGCCTAAATATTATTGATATCAGGTAGGTACTTACAGAATCATTAACAATGTAACCATTTAAAATTGTAAACACCAGTGGTGCCTGGGTGGCTCAATTGGTTGGGTATCTGACTCTTGATTTGGCTTGGCTGGTGATCTCGGGGTCATGGGACCAAGACTTGTGGCAGCTGGGGGCTCTGGTTGAGATTCTCTCTCCTCCCTCTGCCCCTCCCCCCATGCACCTGCTCTCTCTCTCTCTCAAATAAATAACCTTTAAAAAATAATAAAATGTAAACACCATTATTAGCTGGAAGGCAATTGGCCAGATTCTGCCTGAGAATTTGCCAACCCCTGACCTGGAACTACCCCATTCCCTAGGTCCTAGAGCACAGGGTTGAGTCCTGGGTGCTGGACATGAAGGGTGTAGACTGGTATTTGCTGGGGACACATAAAACCTCCTTGACACAGATGCAGAAATCCAAGTATCAAGCATGTGTTCCATGATGCTGATTGGAAAATTAAAGAACCAAGGAATAGGGACGAAAGTATATGAAATTCTTTGCTGAGTGACGGTGTAGAAGGCAGACTTCCTACAGAAGGTGGGCTGGCTGGGGGGCAGGCCTTGCTCCCGTGTGGTATTTGTCAAGTCTCCTTTGTGTTCTCACGGGACTTTGAACATTATTTAATTTTTAAATCTTTCTTTTTTTTTTTTTTAAAGGTTTTATTTATTTGAGAGGGAGAAAAAGTGCGCACTACAGAAAGCAAGCAGGAGTTGGGGGCAGTGGGAGAGGGAGAAACAGACTGCCCACGGAGTAGGGATCCCAGGACCCTGGGATCATGAGCTGAGCTGAAAGCAGCTGCTTAACCGACTGAGCCACCCAGGCGCCCCTGAACATTACTGTTTAAAGACGAAGGGCAGGAAAACATACAGATGAGGGACAAGCAGATCTGGGGGTAAGTCCCACTGCTTCCACTAACTAGTTGTGTGGTCTGGGGTAAGTTATGTTACCCTGTGGATATCAAAGCCTATTCCTTAGAGGGTTGCTGGGAGAAATAAAGGACAGAATGTTCTGTAAAAATACTAGTTTACCATAAGTAACAGTTACTAATAATAACACTAGGGGCACCTGGGTGGCTCGGGTGGTTGAGTGTCTGCCTTTGGCTCAGGTCACAATCTCAGGGTTCTAGGATTGAGCCCAGCCGGGCTCCCTGCTCAGCAGCGGGTCTGCTTCTGCCTCTCCCTCCATCCCTTCCTCTGTTTGTGCTCGCATGCACATGCTATATCTTCAATAAAAAAAAAGAATATTAATAATGATAGCAGACTTCTTGGGGCATTTTCTACATGCCAGGCTCTATGGTGGCCTTAGAAGTACCTCATTTTACGCCCAGCACCCATGAGGTAGATCCTCTCATCCTGATTTAACAGATGAGGAATGAACTGGTGTAAAGAGAGGTAACCTCTCAAGGTCATGAAGCTCCCATGAGAGGAGACTGGGGTTTGAACCCACAAAGTTGAGCCCTAATGTCTCCTCTTCAGGATCCCACTAGGCTGTGTTTTAGTCATCTCTGCAGGGCAATCCAGGGCTCTGCAACCCTCACCTCAGACAGTCAGAGAAGGCCTCCAGGCCAAACTTGGAAACACAGTAGCCCCCGCCATTGGCTGCCAGGCGACCCAGAACACTGGTGATGTTGACCACCCGGCCCCGGGCCTGCTGCAGCAGTGGCAGTAGGGCAAGGGTGACACCGATGGGACCCAGTGTATTCACGTTGAGCACCCGATGGAAATCGTTTTGCGTGAGCCACAGGGTGGGCCCAATGATCCCAGCCACACCAGCGTTATTCACTAGACCAAAAAGTCCTGAGGAGAGAGGAGACAGATAGCACAGGGTAGGTAAGGCATTCCAATGCGCTCTCTCCAGATCACTCTCCTTCCCCACGCCGTCCCTCCAGCTTCCTGAGGCCCGTGAGCACCCTGCACCATAGTCCCGGTGGCCCCACAGTCCTGGAGGCCCCACGCTACTCACCTGCTTCTCCAACCTGTGTTTCCACCCACTTGGCTGCCCGCTGGACACTCTGGGGATCCGTGACATCCAGCAGGGTGGTGTGGAGGCGGGAGGAGGCCACCCGCTGTAGGTCCTCTGCCCCTGAGGGGGTCAGGCAGCTGGCCAGGACTCGGAAGCCTCTCTGGTCCAGTCTCAGGGCCAGAAGCCGGCCGAAGCCTGAGTCACAGCCAGTGATGAAGACAAAGGCGTCGCTGGCGGGCAGGCTCTGCCGGTCCCTGAGCAACCACAGCGCTGCCCAGAGCAAGACTCCCAGCAGCAGGGGCAGCCACATGGCCAGAGCCCAAGCGACCTGCAGGTGGCAGCCGAGGCTGGGCGGGAGAACTTGTCTGGTTTACTCGGGCTTGGAAACCCTTGCCCCTGTTATCCTCCCTAGCTGGTAGTCCGCTCTGAGCAGACTGAGAAGTTCTCTGCTTGGCAGGGAACTGGCAAATTCTGGCTCATTTAAGCCAAGCAAAGATCCAGGCAGACCCTGTATCGGGGGCTACCTTAACTAGAGCCTGAGAGGCCGGGGCCAGGGTGCAGACTCTGGCACACACGCGAGCAGAGGAATCTGGCTGGCTTTCAGCTCTCCTGCTCAGCCAGCGACATCTGAATTCTCTCCATGTAAACTGGGCCTTATTTTTGGAAACACATACAGGGCACAGAGCACTTCAGCCCTGTTGGCCCCAAACTTACTGTGTGATGCTGAACCGCATCTCTGAACCTGTTTTCTATTCTACCAGTGGGGCCGACACCAGCCGTGGCCCAGCTGGGAGCTGTGGAGGGTCAAGGGCGATCAAGTGTGAGGAAGCGCATGAAAAGCTTCCGGCTTCGACTTATCAACACGTGCCATATCAGAGCACCCAGCTCCCAGGACCCTGCTTACCTCCTCTGGGGAAAGCTAGCAGGCAGTACAGTGCCCGAAGCTCCTTCTCGTGCTCTGTTTGAGAGACTTTGCTCCCAGTCTTTGGGTGGCCTGGGTCCCAGAGGTATTAAGTGTGTCGGGGGGGTGTTAGGGGAGAGGCTGGGAGGAGCCAGGGAAGCTGGAGCCTGGCAGTCAAAGCCAATGCTTGGCACAGGCCAGGCCTGCTGCGGCCCCCAGCCGGGGGGGTGCCTGACCGCCTCTGTCAGGAGGAGGGATATGTCAACGACAGCAGCTGCCCCTCTCTGTTGGTGACCTTGGACCTGCCACTCCTCCTCCTTCCCAGCCCTGAAGTGCCCCCATCCCCAAGAATTAATCTCCAACCTGGTCCGGACTCATGACACTGCTTAGCACCAGGCTGGGAGAGGCCACGAGCACGAGGAGAGGCAGAGCGCCAAAGTGGGGACCAAGCCTGCTCCCTGTCATATTTCTCCTCTGCGGGAAACCAAAGTCCTGAATTAGGAAGCTTGGGGCAGAGCCCACTAACCTTCTCTGGGGGGGGGCGTGGGAAACTTCCGCCCTCGGCTCATGCAACATGCACCTGCACCAGGCCCAAAGAGGGAAAGAGAGGTGGGACGGTGAGAGGATGCTCGCTCCACCCTTTACCCAAAACGTAACTGTCACTTAGGGAAACAGTCTTTGAATCTTCACTCCTATCCACCCATGCTGGGCTAGTAGCTCTTTGAAACATACCACACAGAAATGGAGGCTTGTGTTTTATTCTTGGCCTGTCAGCTTCCCCCACGGGGGAGGCAGGAGAGGTGGGGGTGGGGTTAGGAAGGGGGGACAGGCTAGGAGGGGGCAGACTGCAGCTGCCCTTTGTACACATATTCCAGTGCCGTGGCAATGGTGCGCATGTCCAGCTCGATGCTCCGAGCCCAGTTCTCCACATCCCCGATTTCCTGGGAAGGGGAGGAGGTGGGAGGCTGGGAGTCAGAGTGTGTAGGGTAGAGTGTGGCTCTAAGGAGACAGATAGGGGCACTTTCCATCCATCCCCTAGAAAGGGCTCTGCTTGAACCCACCAATTACTTTTATCTCTCTAGCTTCTCTGACACTTCTCTGACACTCTGACACAATACCAACGATTGCTGGGAGCATCCCCATTTCCTTTTTAAACTGAGCCTTGAACTGACCTGCCTGGAGGCAGTTAATAGGGTCCCACGGATGTAGGGAGTGTGGCCCACCTTGAGTGCCTGATTGAAGTTCTCCACCATCCCGATCCACTGGCCTGTTTGCTTGGCAAACTGGGCAGCCTGGACCTGCAGGGTCTTCACCTCATGGTCCAGCTTTCTCTGGTTCATGTAGGCCTGGGCCACACTAGAGGTTGGAAGAGGGATGAGATCAACTCACCCATCTGGTGGGGAGTGGTCTCCCGGACTAATATTCCACTGCAAGGGTGGGAGGGCAGCCAGCAGTCAAACTGGGGAAAACGGTGTGAGCTTGGCCATTCTTGGATGTGATGCAAATGACTACCATTCATGCAAATGAACCAGCTTCTTCCTCCCACTCTCAGCATTCCCAGGAGAGCCTAGCTGGGAGCTGACTGAAAACTTACCATCTCCTACCCCACCAAAGGAATTCCTAAAGCTGCGTGATAGAAGGGAGGATTAACCTGGAGGGAATATCCCTGGGGAAGAAGCTGGGAAAATCCAGCAGCAGGGAGAAATCTGGCCATGCTTGGAAGCCCAGGGATGTGTGCAAGAAGTTGGGAAGGGAAATAGGGCCCCTTCCTGAATCTGGGGTGGGATGGGAGAGCAGCCCCCTCCCCAGGAACTCAGGGTCAAGAGACGATATCTCAGGGGCTTCTTCTTGGCTCTCAGTCTCTCTCCCAACCCTTCTCCTTTCGCCCACACAGATGAAGGAACACACACACACACACACACACACACACACACACACAATCTGTCTCTCTCTCTCACCCTTTCTTCCTTCTGCTCTAGGCAGTTTTTCTTTTTTCCTCAATCAAGCCTGGCTGCAGTTATTGTTAATGCCTTGAGGTTGCTACCCCCAACCCCTTACCCTGACCCTCTTCCCCCAACCTCCCCATCCCACAACTACTGTTCTTTCTCATTGGCTGGAGAGTCTTTGACTCCCCATCCTAAAGCTCTAGGTCATCTGGGAGACTCCACATCCGGTGCCACCCCCAACTGGAATCTGCGGGGGTTGGAGGGGGCTAGGGGTTGGGGTGGGTGGAGAGAATGGGAAGGACACCCGACAGGGGCTGAGACAGATTGAGCCTTTGTTTTCCTTTCCAGGGAATGAGAGGACCCGTGGGCAGCAACACAAAACCCTTTCTAATCTGGCTTTGGCTTAGCTGTCCTCTAAGCTGAAAGAGGGGTGGCCCCTAGCAAAGGAGGAGCGGAGGGAGAAGCCGGGCCAATCTCAGAGCAGAGCCCAAGAGGCACCAATGTGGGAGGGAGGAAAGGGGGCAGACCCCATCCTTTCTCTTTGGGAGACAGCTTGGCCATAGTACAGGCTGGTTCAGGAGCTCAAACAGCAATAGCAGGGGGCTCCCGATGCTTTAAGAGATTCCCCTGGGAGTTCCTAAAACGCTAGCTTTTCCTGTTGACCTCCCACATTCACACTGAGTGAAGGGAAAGGTCTGCAGGGGAGGGAGATCAGAGGCCTCAACCACAAGCTTCTTGTCCCCTAATCTTCCCCAGAGATGAGTAATTAAGATGACAGTCCCTGCATGGCTCAGTTGGGTGACTCAGTCTCTGGATTCACAACCAGTTATTCTATTTGTCCTGGGGTGGAAGGCATCATACTGCCCTTTTTCTTCCAGTCATCATCTCAGCACTCTGCTGGGTTACTCAGGGTCAAGAGAATATTCTTTGCTCCTTCCCAAGTCTTTGGTTGTTACTGGCATTCTTCTATAGGATTGGCACAGGGGGGTGGTCTCTGGAGGCTGGGAAGGAAGGGACAAGAAGGCTTGGCTCTGCTATAGCTCCTGGCATAGATTCTGCTCTCAACCTCACCAGCTGCGCCATCTCTTTCTTGCCAGCTGCTCCCCAGGCCTGCCTGAGGGTGGGAGGTAGAGAAGGAGAGGGTGGCAAGTTCTGGTGAAGGAGGGTGCTCTCCCGCCCGCCAAAGTGACAGCTGGACTTGGAAGGATGAAGGGAAGTGGGCAGATGGCATCAAGCTGCGAGCACCAGGGAGGTTATTGAGGGGAGAGGGGAATCTGGCGGCTTCTCCAACCACTGCAGCTGCTCCTCCTAGTGCAACGTTAGAAGTCAGAGCTGACTCAAGCCTCTCCCCATAAAGTTAAGCTGGGGGAGGGGAGGGAATGATGGAACATCCCACCCCCTCAACAGCAGTCTGAGGGTTGGACCTTGCCAATGCCTAAACTTGCGGGGGGGGGGGGGAGAGGGAATGGTTTTGATGGGAAGAAGTTCATACCCCACATTGAGGTGATCCACCAAAGCTTCTGTCAGGCAGGTCGCTGCAGTGATAGCCTCTCGCCTCCTCTTCTCTAGGGATGAGCGGAAAAGGGATTGGAGTAGAGAATCGGTTTTTTGAAGGATGGTGCTACAGGGCCGACACTCATTGCTATTCCACTAGTAGCAGGAACACCTCAACAAACCTTACAGTGCTGGGGCTGAAAAGGACTTTGAAAAACATAAAGCAAGCCTTTTCATTTTATTAAAAAAAGTTTTTTTTTTTTCCCCCCTTAAGTCTTTTCTTCTTAGAAGAGGTGAGTTAACTGGTACCCTGGGAACGGAAGCGACTCGCCCAGAGACGCTACCGAGTCAGTGACGGCGCCCAGGACTCCAGACCCCCGGCATCATTTTCCACTCTCCTGGCTTGAGGATTAGTACGTCCCCGATTCCCAAGCCAGATCCTGGAAGGGCCCCACCCCCATTTCCGAGGTTTCAGGCCTCCAAGAATCTCATCTCAGCCTGGCCCCAGCACGCTCCTCCCCCAGGAGCGTCCCTTCCCACTTTTGGGACCAGAGGCTCCCTGGGCCAATCCGCACAGCGCTGTTTCTCGCGCGGGGGCCAGACGAGGATGCGCGGAGACTGAGAGTGGGGGGCGTTACCCGGAGGGGGGGCGGGGAGGGGCGGGGAGGGACGGCTCGCAGCGTAGTCAATGGCACTAGAGCCCGCTGGCAAGTAATGGCATTTCCAAAACAGCGCCCCCACCCCCTCTCCGACGCCCGCGCCCACGAGCCCGCGTCCTTCCCAGGATCCGGGCCGTTACTCGAGCTCCAGGCTCCGGGCTGAGGCTAGGCCGCGGCGGGAGAGAAAACAGCGGACGGGAACGATCGGCTCACCCTGCAGCTCCTTGCGTTCGTTCTGCTTGGCCTGGTGTTCTTTCAGCAGGCGTGACAGCATGGTGGCGGCGGGCTGGGGGCTGGGCGCGCCCGGCCCCCTCCGACTCCGGGAGCTGGAACGCGTACCTCGGCTCCCGCGGGGTCGGAGTCACGTGACCGCAATGTCACGTGACGCCAGGACCGCCCCTTTTCAGGCCGGTGGGTGGAGAGCGTGGAAGAGCTTGGCTTTGAACGGAGGGACTAGCAGAGGGTTGGGGGCAAGTGAACTCTGGTCTTTACTGGGCGGGGGGGTCTCCCTTTTTGGTGAGTGTTGGGCGAAGTTTTCTTTAGTACCCGTATTGCAGAGCCCGTTTTGATCGTCTCCTTTGGATCTCAGGGCTCCCGGGAGGGTCGGTACTTACGGACTGTGCATCATTGTTCCGTTTTGAGGGGGGAACAGAGGCTCCCTGGGCTCATTGAAATTCTTTTCCTTTCTTCGCCCTTCCCTCCTGGCAGCTCTGGTCGGTTCTCCGTTAATTCTCAGCACCCACCCCCTGAGAGGGAATGCTTTCCTCTTTTTCCCAGCCCCTTCGCTTCTCACCACCCTGCCAAGATCCTCAGCTCTGGGTGATCACGGTGGAGAAGAGGCATTTTCGGCATTTCAAGCGACCTCTTCGGGAGCTTTGCTAATTTGGCTGGCTGTGTGTGGTGAATGTATAATCCCATCTCTGTCCTTATGTGGTCAGGGAATGCGAACCCTTTCAGTCTTACCAGAATAATGTCTCAGTAAAAGGTAAATCATGTAACACCTCTCTGAGCTAAAGAGAAATGCTTCCGGGATTAACTCCAACAGGAAAGAATTATAAACATCATCAACCTATTCTTGCTATCTTGGTGCACCAGCTCTCTTGGTGCATCACGCCCCAACAGTCTGAGCGTCTCTGGGCAACTTGCTTATGCTCTGGATTTGGTTTTCTCCCTAGAAAAATAAGGGGATTGGATTAAATCAGTAGTTCTCAGCCCTCAGCTAAACATTAGAACCACCTGGGGAAGTTTTAAAAAATGCCCTGGCCCTAGATTGAGTAACAGGATCTCTAAGGATTGGAGCCCAGGCAAGTATTTTATAAAAAAGTTCAAGGGCGCTTGGTGGCTCAGTGAGTTAAGCCTCTGCCTTCGGCTCAGATCATGATCCTAGGGTCCTGAAATTGAGCCCCACATCTGGATCTCTGCTCAGGAGGGAGCCTGCTCACCCCCCACCCCCACCTGCCTCTCTGCCTTCTTCTGATCTCTGTCAAATAAATAAATACATAAAAATCTTAAAAAACTTTAAGAAGTTGTTCAGCTGATTCTAGTTTGCATTGGACTTTGCCAATCACTGGACTAAACCATATCGAGGTCTGTTCCCAACTTTGGCATTCTCTCATTTTGTGATTCAGTTACATAGTAAAAAATTGGCTTCATGATATATACTTAGAGGGGAAGAGAAATAGGTGCTTATTTATTTAGGTGTTAGAAATAGGTGCTGATTTAAACAGACATTAAGCTGTTTACAGAGTAGCATCTTAAATCCTAGGAGGTGTGCAACCCTTGAAAGGATTAGTGAATGAAATGTAAAGTGGTAGCATAAAGCAGAGCATTAAATGCCACCAAGAGGGACGCCTGGGTGACTCAGTCAGTTAAGCCGCTGCCTTTGGCTCAGGTGATGATCCCAGGGTCCTGGGATGGAGTCCTACATCGGGCTTGCTCGGCAGGGAGCCCGCTTCTCTCTCCGCCTCTGTGTGCTTGTGCACTCGCTCTCTCTGATAAGTAAATAAAATCTTTAAAAAAATGCCACCAAGATAAAAATTCTGAATAAAAATGTTCGATACTGCATATGTAAATGTCTATGCTTATATGTGTACTCTAATTTATTTTCCCAGCATTTTCAGAGTATTTACCATAGGTCAAACACTTTACACATATTAATTCATTTAATCACTAGAACTATCAGAGGCAGTGAATTACTGTTGCCCTCAATTTTCAGATGAAGAAACTGAGGGACAGAGTGGTTGAGTAATAGAGCTTGGTGGCAGAGCTAGGCTACAAATCCAGGCTATCTGATTTCAGAGCCTGAGTGTAACCACCGTCCCATGCTGCATTAACCGTGGGAAAGAGACCCCAGGATGGGAAATTCTGTGTCTTGTCACTATGCCCCTCTAGCCTGTGGGCACAGTTGAAGGGAATCCTGGTAGGGGAGGAGTGTTTGGGAAGAGTCCTCGCTCCAGTGGGGTGCTGATCAATAGAAGCGGGAAGAGTGAGAGCATCACTGGGCAGCCTAGTCCAGTCCTTCCCCCAACCCCCACTTGGCTCCAGCTTCCAACTGCAGTGAGCAAGCAAAATAGAAGCACTTGGAAGATCCTTGCTGCCTCACTCCCAGAGCTGTGGGGCCTGGGAGAGAAGAGCAGGGGTTGAGGGGGTACCAGAAAATAGTTATTTGGGGATGTGAAACAGAGGGCAGGGGCTAATGAGGGGGTTGGTGTTGGGGGTTTCAGTGGCGAGTTTGTGAATGTTAAGATTAGGCTGACTCAGGGAGAGTGCCAGCCCATCCTGTATTGCCGTCACCCCCCTGGCACAATCGCCTGACATTTTCACAATCAGTATAGAGACTGCCAGGAATCTGCAGACATCAGCTCCACCCCCCTCCCCACACACTGGCTGTTCCTTTGCCCTAGAGCTGGGCAGAGAACATGGGGACCTCTATCTGGGGACCCCAGCTGATCTCTCCAGCATCATCCCCCAGATGCTATTTTTTTCTAGGCTTTTGCTGCTCACTGTGTAACTTCAGTTTCTGCTGAGTTGAAGCTTAGCTCCCGACCCGCCTTTGGTTGAGATGGACACAAGCTTCATGTGTCTCTGAAGAATGACTCTTGATGTTTGAAATCTCTTTCTGCCCCTATCTCCTTAAACTCCTTCCCACCCCACAGATTATATTCTCTTAGAATGAATGAATGCAACTCCATGCTCCTTTCCCTCCCCACTCATTTCTTTGTTCTTTTGAGGTCTTTACTTAGCAAGCTTTAAACTGAGTGCCTGGGCCAAACATGAAGGCCAGAAGCTGCTGAGTTGTTAAGGGTTGGGTGAGGAGGACTGAAGGAGAACATGGAATGAGTGCAGAAGGCTTCTCATACTGGGAAGTCTGGCTGGGTTTCTAGGGGGGAGGGTACTGTTGGTGGTGTGGCCAAGTTCCAAATGTTGGCCTGAGGCCAGTGCTCAAAGAAAAGGGGCCCTCAAGACAGTCTAAATGGCTCCCTGTGGGAAGTGACCTCCCAGTCCTCCAGAAAAATGCATGGGTTTCCCTTGGATCCTTAAAGATGAGAGCAGTCAAGTCATTTCTCCAGCGATTCCTCTCAATCACATTTATATTCTCTCTCTCCCAGCCACTCCCATAGTTCAAGCTTTGGCTACAGCCAGAATTCAGAGGCAGGCAGAAGGATTCCAGTGCTGGAGAGGTGGGTGGGGTGAGAAAGTCCTCCTGTTGTGTGTGTTGGAGAGGAAGAGGCTGACCCTGGGACATATGCTCCAAGACTCTTTTGCCAGAGGAAGTGGAGGGAGAAGTTAACCCTGCGATGTGTTCTGGGAGTGTTTGCCTGTAAGCTAGAGACAGCAGCTGGAAAATGTGTAATCCAGGGAAGCTGAAGAACAGGGATCCCATATGGAAGAGAAGAAGGTTGTTAAAGGGGGAAGGGGCTGGAGAAAGCCCCAGCTTCCACTCCAATAGGGGTGAAGACTTTGCTGGGCCTGGACATTAATCAATTTTTAAAATTATTTTGAAATAGTTATAGACTTAGAGGAAGTTGCAAAAATAGTACATGAAGTCCCATGTACCCTTCTCCCAGCTTCCCTTCCTGGTGACATCTGATATAACGGTAGCACAATATCAAACCCAGGAAGCTGACACAGGGACCCTGTTCACTAGCCTTATTCAGTTTTCATAATGTTCTACACGTATTCAGTGTGTGTGTCAGTATGTGTATGCATTCGTAGTTCTATGCAGTTTTGTCCCGTGTATAGATTTGAATAACTACCACCAAATCAAGGTACAGATCTCTTCATCACCACAAAGGAACTTTCTGTGCTATCCTTTTTTTTTTTTTTTTGCAACTATTTATTTTATTTTATTTTATTTTTATTATTTTATTATTATTATTTTTATTTATTTGCCAGAGAGAGAGAGAGAGCAAGTGAGTACACACAAGCAGGCAGAGAGGCAGGCAGAAGCAGAGAGAGAAGCAGGCTCCCTGCTGAGCAAGGAGCCCGATGCGGGACTCGATCCCAGGACCCTTGGCTCATGACCTGAGCCGAAGGCAGCGGCTTAACCCACTGAGCCACCCAGGCGTCTCTATTTGTTTTATTTTTAAAAGATTTTGTTTATTTGAGAGAGAGAGCGAACATGTAAGAGAGTGAGCACAAGCTGAGAGAAAGAGGAAGAGGGAGAAGCAGACTCCCCACCGAGCAGGGAGCCCAGCCTTGGGGCTGAATCCCAAGATCCCGGGATCATGACCTGAGCCGAAGGCTGATGCTTAACTGACTGAGCCACACGGGCAACCCTATTTATTTATTTTAGAAGTATAATGAACACACGGTGTTGTTAGTTTCAGGTGTAATGTGCTATCTATTTATACTTACCTCTTCTCATCCCTGTCCCCTGGCAATCACTAATCTGTTCATCATCTCTGTAGTTTTAATTTTGTGAATTTCCAACTCTTGACTCAAACACAAGAAGTTCTCAGCAGGTTTGTTTATTCAAACACGGAGCTTCATTCTCCAGATCCCTCTAGCTTCTTCATTCTACGCCCCACCCCCTTCACCTACAACATTGTGTCCCATTCCAACAATCTGGTCTCACTTCTCCTTTAGGGAAAACCGACATGTCTAAATTTACTAGGCTGGTCTAGGACTCTTACATTCCCCCCTTCTCACCCTCCCTTGCCCCACTATTTATAGCCAGGCTAATTTTGGGCAAGCTCTCTCTCTCTCTTTTCCTGCTCCTTCCTCCTGTGGCGGGTGAGATGACTTCTCAAATATTTGGGCAGAGGAGGTCAGAAGAAGATTCTTGGCATCTGATTTCAGCCTTGGATTTAGCAGGAGCCAGCAGGGTGAAGATGAAGGGAGGCAGACATCACAGATGCAGCAAAGAGGAAGGCACCTGGGCCTCTGAAGGCATTTGACCTTGGTTGGAGATCTCAACTCAGAGTCAGGAGTCCTGGGTTCCATACTGATTGTACTACTCTGCATTCTTATATCAGCTCTACTGTGTTGGGGCTCTGTGATAGAAAAGGGACAAAGAGGGCAGATGTGGGGGATAATAAAGTAGGCTCCTGGTTCCTGCTTGTTGGCAGCACATGTGTTTCCTCGATAGTCCCTAGTTGGAGCTGTGTTAGTTCCCTGGAGGGGATGTCTACAGTGTATTGTTGCAAAAACGGAGACCCAGATATTCAAATGTATAGTAACTTACCCAGGGCAATGATTGTCCCAGGACCAGCAGAGTGAAAGCCTACCCTTCTGTTTGTTTTTAAAAGTATAATCTTTTTTTTTTTAAAGATTTTATTTATTTATTTGACAGAGAGAGAGAGATCACAAATAGGCAGAGAGACAGACAGAGAGATGAGGAGAAGCAGGCTCCCTGCTGAGCAGAGAGCCCCACGCGGGACTCGATCCCAGGCCCCTGGGATTACGACCCCAGCCGAAGGCAGAGGCTCAACCCACTGAGCCACCCAGGTGCCCCTTAAACGTATAATCTTGGAAAAAGAAGTAAGAGAGACAAAGGGAGCATGGGAAGAGAAATTAGGTAGGGGACATTGGGGCTTTTAATAAAGGGAGGCGAAGAGAAAATACTTTTTCTTTTTCTTTTTAAAGATTTTATTTATTTATTTGGCAGAGAGAGAGATCACAAGTAGGCAGAGAGGCAGGTAGAGAGAGATGGGGAAGCAGGCTCCTTGCTGAGCACAGAAACCGATGCGGGACTTGATCCCAGGACCCTAAGATCATGACCTGAGCCAAAGGCAGAGGCTTAACCCACTGAGCCACCCAGGCGCCCCGAGAAAATGTTTTTTGAAATAGTTAATATTTAAGTAATCTTTCCCCCCAGCATGGGGCTCAACCTTATGACCCTGAAATTAAGAGTTATGTGCTCTACCAACTGAGCCAGCCAGGCACCTGATGAGAAAAGAAAATTCTAAGGATATGATAGAGACAACATTAGAGACATTGAGAAATATTCAGAGAAAGTGATAGAGACAAGGAAAGGGACAAAAATAGAGTTTGGGATGAGACAAAACCAGATAGTGAGAGAGGGAAGGGAAAGATGGATAGGTGGATATACACAAGACCATCACCCAGTGAGTAGAGGAGCCAGTGAATAGAGGAGGTGGGAGCAAGCGAGGTTCCAGTTGTGCCAAATTATTTCCTATCTCTCCTCCTAGCCCCATTTCTGGATTGGAGTTATAAATAGCAGAGGGTTGGAAAATGTCCCCCCTCCCTTTGCTTCTGTCCCAGCCTGGGGGGAAGGGAGAGGAAGAGATACAGGCTTGCTGGTCCCTGTGGAGATCCTTGCAAAGCCCCACCCAGATCCTGCCTGGACCAGCCCCTGGAAGCTGCCTTCTCCAATCTTTCCCGTTAAAGGGTGGGAAACCGACATTTCAGGGAAGAGGTCTGAGAGCCAAAGACCTCCTTTTCATCTCTCTGCCTCTTGGGTACAATCTTTTTCATCCTTGCCCTTGCCCTTCTTTGACCTCCACTCCCTTTTCCCCAGCTTAATTAATTTCCTCTTCCTCTATCAATCACCCTCAGTAATTTTCTTTTCTCCCCTTCATTCCAACCCCCCCCCCTTTTTTTTTGGTAAGCTCTGTGCCCAAGATGGAGCTGGAACTTACCATCCCCAAGAGCAAGGGTAGCATGCTCTATAGACTGCTCTATAGGCAGTCAGGATCACCCCCCCCCCCCGCCCCCCCCCGCCGGCACTCCCTACCCGCCCTAGCCGCCAAACCATTCTTTATTGATCAAACTCTTGCTCTTCTTTCTCCATCTCTTTTCTCTGTTTTCTTTCTACCTGCCTCCTTTGCTCTTTTCCCCAGACCTGCTGAATTTCTCTCTCTCCTCTTGCCTCTATCCTGACTGCAGACGATGTGGCTAGCATAGCCCTTGTCACTGCCGGGCTCTGAGGGGTGGGCTGGGATGAGGCGGGATGTGGTTTGATTCGAACAGCATGCTAGGCGCTCTACGTGACCACGGAGAGAAGGGAGCACCAAAGGACCACACAGGACCCTGCCCTTTCATCTCCCTGCGTACATCTCTCTTCCCAGACTGTCCTTTAGCCTCAAGCACTTATTTCTTACCCTCCCCTTTTTTTTTTTTTTTAGATCCCTTTCTTTCTGTACTTCTCTCTCCCTCCCCATTCCCATGCACCGCCTCCACCACTCGAGGGCTTGGGCAGGAGTGGGGTGGGGGGAGGACAGAAGAGCGCAGGCAGGGGCAGGGCCGAAGCCGGGGTGGAGATCCTGGCGTGCAAGGAGGGTTCCCACCCGGAGTTGCCAGCCCGGACCTCCCACTACCACGCCGCGAAGCCTCCACCTGCCGCGCGAGCGAGGGGCGGGGAAGAGGGCGGGGCCGGGGCGGTGTCCCCGGGAGCGGAGGCGGGAGCCCGAGCTGTCGCCCAGGAGGCGGCTGCTGCAGTCATCCTAGCGGGTGCTGGGGCAGCCGGGCAGTGGGGAGGTGGAGCATCGGGGCGGAGGATCGGAGGGAAAGGGGCGGTGAGGAGAAAGATTGCGAGACCCTTGAAACACCTGCGAGACCCGAGACCAAAGACCCGCCGTGGGGGACCTGCGGCTCCCGGCGCGAGCGAGTTTTCTTGCGTTCGTGGGGAGCGCGCCCAGGGTTCGCCCATGGCCGGGACTCCGGGCCGTGATCCTCGGGGCGGCCCCGGGATTTGTTACGTTCTTGGCTCCCTGATGGCCGGACTGCTCGCTCCGGGGGCTGTCGCCTTCAATCTGGACGTGATGGGCGCCCTGCGCAAGGAGGGCGAGCCGGGTAGCCTCTTCGGCTTCTCTGTGGCTCTGCACCGGCAATTGCAGCCCCGACCCCAGAGCTGGTAAGTCACCACACCCGCCCAGAGTCCCCGTGGCCGAGCCACAGATTTCCCCCACGCCTAACTCCATCTCTTAGTCTTCCAACCCCACGACCACGCAGGCTATCCACAGATATCTCATACTTTAACCTTGCCTTATCTCTCGGGGGTCCAGAGACGTACCCTCAGGGACTGAGACCCGGGTCTTGCTTTGTGGTTGAGTTGGAGAGTGAGGTTCTTGTCTTGGCAGGTTTCCCCCAGCTTACATCCTTGCTTCAGTCCCAGGGTCTGTGACTGCCCTCCTTCAGAGGGCTAGAGTCCCTCAGGAAGGGGGACTGGACATCTTATGTCTACTTATGGCAGGAGGAGAGGGAAAGGACAGAGAGGTTGAAGAGACCATGGGAGGATGGCAGGTAGACTCCAGAAATAAATTCCGGTCAGAGCATTGCCATGGGGTGGAAAGAAGACAGTAGGACACTGGAGGCCAGGAGAGCCCTGCCATTTTATTTTGCGGCTCAAGAAAGGTTGGAAGAGGACTTGGGAGGGGAGGGTGTACTAGAGTGTACTAGATGGTTTGATGATAGAGTGGCAGGAAACAGAGACCCCCTAAGTTGCAGCAGCAGCAGCAGCAGCAGCAGCAGCAGCAGCAGCCAGAGAGAGACCCAGGAGGGATGCTGGCCAGGTTGTTCCCCTTCCTCCTCCAGGTCTAGGAATCTCAGCAGTGGGGGAAGGCAGGGAGGAGTGAGGGGCAGAGGACAATTCTAGTTATTTTCTAATCAGTTCAGGACTCATGGGAGATGGATACATAATGTGTGGGGCCTGTGTCATGTTTCTTGTGCTCTTGGCTCTGCTACATGTATGATTTTAGAAAGAGACAAGGGGAAGAAAGCTTCCCACCCTCTCCTGCCAGGGGGCTTTTCTCTCCTAGGCTGGTGCCCAAGCCACACTAAGTGTCCATTAATGGGATCAATGCTGTCCACTGGGACTGTCTTCTCCCCCATACTATTGGCTTGGAGGCAGAGGACAGGAGATCATTTCTCTTCCCTTGCTTGCTTGAGGAGGAGGGGTAGCTCTAATCTTCCTTTTTCCATTATCCCTGTCATCAGGGAGCATGGTCAGTGGTCCCCCGAACTTTGGGAGAGATAGAAAGCAACTGACTTCATCTCTTCCTCAGCCTTCCATCTGCTTCCTACCTCATCTCTGTCTCCCTCCCTCCCTTCTTCCCCCATCTGCCAGAGTTCCAGGACTGGAGGCCTTTTTAGGACATGCTGAACTCTCTGAGCTATTTCTAGGCAAATTCTAGGTTATTTTTAATAGCTTGGTCTCTTGTTATTTCCCCCTCCTCTCTGAGGGTGGCCCCTGGTTCGGTCTCCCAGAGCCAAGCTGGGGGCTTTTCCCGAGGAGCCTGACTGCCTAACCCTGCTTTTGCTCCTGCAAGGGGGTTCTCTGCTGCCTCGTGGCATGTGAGAGACCAGGTTCCTTGCTCGTTGAGTCTCTACCTTTTGAGTTGCCGGTCGCCTTCACCAGCATCCACCGACTGAAAGAAAGGCTTCACCCATTTTGATGACTTTCAGTCTTGCCCCTGGATGAGACCTTGAAGTCTAACCTTTGCTCTGTAGCTTCAGCCTCCTTTATATCTTTCAGTTGTGAAATGGAGTTTTGATAGTATATATGATAGTACTATCAGGTAGAGTTATAGGATTTAAGAGTTCTTAGTATATACAAAACCCTTAGAATAGTGCAAGGCCCAGAGTGAGTGCTGTGAAAGTGTTAGCACCGTGGTTCTCTGCTGAGCTAGAGAATAGCTTCAGTGCCTTACTGCAAACCTGGATCCAAGGCTTGGCTAGATCACCCTGGTTGAGTCAGCCTTCAGGCCAAGCACCGTCCCCAGAGGGCCACCCAGATTGAGAGTCAGGAAGGGCAGGCCTTGGGTCAGAGCCCTGGAGTGTGTGTAGAATCGGGAGCTGAGGTGGTAGTGGGCTACTCCTTTGCTTCCACTTAGCCAGGCCCCCTGGGAATCCTGCTGCCCCCAACTGCCCACATCATGGTGCTTTTGCAGGCAGTGGCTGCAGCTGTGGCTCCTGTCCTGTCCAGAGGCCCGGGTGGCTGGGGATGGTCAGAAAAGTGTGTGGCTGGGGCAGAAATGGAGAGACTAGAGAAGCTGTGTGTGGGAACTCTTGTTCCAGGAAGAGTGGGCTGGTCTGTTCTCTACTGAGAGTGAGGTTAGCCGTATATGCACACCAGCTTCTTCCCTCCATAGGGACCCCTTTCCTCTAGTACCCTCCCTACTCTAGACCTCTACAGGAGATGTGAACCCTGAATGCTGATACTAGCTTCTCCTGGTGCTTAGCTATGTGCTGACCAGCGGAGGCGCTGGGTGAATAAGAGAGCCCCAGTCCTCCAAGAGATGGCCATCTCTGGGTTTGGAGGTAGTGGGGATACTCCGGACTTGTCTGAAGGTTGGCCATACCACCTGGTTTCCTTTTCTGTGTGGGGTACCCTCCCCTCCCCTTCCTCCTGTTCTTTTCCTGGAGTGCCCTGTCACAGTGTTCTGGAGATGGCCCGTCATTAGGTATGGTGGAAAACTCATGGGTTTTGGAATTAGGTAGGTGTGGATTTGAATTCCAGCTTCCTACTTAATGCATCTCAGTGGGTTTTCTCAACCGAAAGACAGAAGAATCCTCACATAGGATTGTCGTGAAGCTTCAGTGAGAGAATGCATGTAAGTTGCCTAGCCTGATGTCTGAGCATTGGGTGGAGGGTGACCAACGTTAGTTCCTCATATCCCTGGCATCTAGCCTAGGGCCTGACCCATAGTAGGTGCTGGATACTATTACTTCCTGGTCTCGCCAGTGCCCGACACGGGGCCTGGCAGATGATAGGTTCTCAATACATAGCTGTTAATGAATGCTGAACGCATGCCCTCTTCCTTGCTGCTCCCCGCCCCCTCCTTTCTCTGGACACTGGCTGTGATGCGGGATGACAGCTGCTAAGAGACCAGAGCTGTGGGAAGGGAGAGTGGCTCTGTGCCCTTCCCTCCCCCTCAGAACTGGCACAGTGCCCCGTAGATGCCTGTCTGCAGTATTGCTGGACACAACTTCAGGCCTTGTCCCCCAGAAAGGGAGATGGAGGAAAAGAGTATGGAACAGAGGCCTCCAGGTCTGCCTGCTTCCACTTTTGAGTCTGTCCTTCTGTGAAGAGAGATCCTTGTAGTCAGCCAGTCACCTCACCTTCCCCCTTCCTTCACTCCTGGCCTGTGGTTCAGCCCCAGGAGACCCAGGCAGCCTTCATTCCCAGCATAGTCCTCCCTTGGGGAAGAAGCCTTGGCTGTGATCATGGAAAATTGTCCTGCCAAGAAAGTTGTAGCTGGGAAAGTGTCTGAGGGGGAGTTAGGAGAGGGGACAGGGTGGGGGCAGGGAGGGTGGAGGAAAGGGGAAAATCATGGATGTGGGGAGAAAATGGGGGTAGGATTGGGGACAGATGAGAAACTTGCCCCTACCTTTATGCCAGCTAGAGTGACAGAGAGAATCCCAGGCTGGCAATGTTGCAGGGGGGATGGGGACTCTGATGGGTCCCTGATGAAGGGTTGGGGGGCAGACCCATATCGACCCCTTTGCTTGGCCTCTGAAACTAGTCCCTGGGTCACCTCGTGGTGCCAGTCAGGGCCCATGTTACTTTTGCTCTCAGCATTCTTGGTATTTCTGGGAGGGCTCCAACTGGACTGGGTTTGGGGAGGAGGGCAGAGCCTGAGGTTGGGGCCAGGAAGTGGGTAGGGAAGGACTGGTCAGGAACAGGTGCTGGGAACAGGCGGTTCTTTCAAACTAGCTGCGCTGGCCAGGCCACTTGGTTTGGCATGCATGTGTGTATCTACAGTGCATGTGGGTCCTCATCCAGATAGTATGTGCATATGTAATGTGATGATTGCGTCTACAAGTGTATTAATTTGCCCTTTGACAGGACTCAGGGAAACCGACTTCCGGCCTTCCTCTTTAGTTCTTAACATTGGCTTGGTTCAGAGGGGTCAGGTCTGGGCTGCACTGGGGAGGCACAGCGCTCTGGCTGCTAATCCCACCCCTGCCCCATTGTACAGGCTATTGGTGGGCGCTCCACAGGCGCTGGCTCTGCCTGGGCAGCAGGCGAATCGCACTGGAGGTCTCTTCGCTTGCCCCCTGAGTCTGGAAGAGACTGACTGCTACAGAGTGGACATTGACCGAGGAGGTGTGGACCCCGTGGGGCTGGGAAGGGAGCATGGCCCGGGGAGGACAGGAGAAGACTTGGCTTCCTCTTCCCTTTCCTCATTCCTGCTGTCATGCCTCTAGCTGATGTGCAGAAGGAGAGCAAGGAGAACCAGTGGTTGGGAGTCAGTGTTCGGAGCCAGGGACCTGGGGGCAAGATTGTGGTGAGTACCGCTCTTTGTGACTGTATGCAGGGGTGGAGGGTGTGTGCATGATGGTGTGTGCGTGTGCACAGGTGTGCTTATAGTACACAGGCTGGCGTGTGGTATGATGGCCTGATTCCCGGACCAAAGGTATAACATAGTGCCTGTCCTTACAAAGTTAAAACCATCTAAGCATCCATCTATACATTTGTCAAACTCTTACTGAGAACCTTTTAAGCATCAGGCATTGTACTAGTTACTGAGAGAGGAAACAAAGATGGAGGAAAAGCCTGGTCTGTGGGTCACAAAGCCAACTGCAGAGTTCTGGAAACTCTCGTTCTCTGTTTTTCTGTGTCTGTTTCTCTCTGTATCATCACTAATACATGCAAATACAATTAATAATCTGAGTCACTGTGGGAGCAGAATACGGTTAATGTTTTTTTAGATTTTTTAAATTTTTATTTATTTGACAGAGTGAGATAGAGAGAGAGAATGTATGGGGGAGGGGCAGAGGGAGACGCAGACTCCCCACTGAGCAGGGACTCTGATGCAGGCTCCATCCCAGGACCCTGGGATCATGACCCCAGCCGAAGGCAGATGCTTAACTGACTGAGCCACCCAGGCGCCCCAGAATATGGTTAATGTTAAGTGAGCAGTACAGTCTCCAGTATGTGACAGTCCAAAGGAGGAGTAGTGAGAAAAGCCTGCGGGGAGGAGCAGGGGTGGGTGGAGGGTAGAGTTCAGCCAGCCTTTCAAGAAGAAGCAATGCTTCAAGAGTGGAGAGGGGAGGAAGTTCTTTGCAGGCAAAGTGGTGGCACTGACAAAGGTCCAGAGCCAGGAACAGCTTGGCATATTGGGGATAGGCCCATAGGGCATGATTACGGAGGCACAAGTGCCCTGTGCTGGCTTGGTGCCTGGGGGTCCAGGCAGAATGTGGAACAAGGTGTCTTCCTACAGCGCAAGGCAGTGAATGCAGATGGGATAAGTATGTGTATATTGCCTAATGCTGGGCAGGGTGGGGGGTGGTCCCCAAGTGATGTGTATGTGTCCATGCGCTTGCCAAACGTCTCATGTTGGCTGTGTGGCTCTGGCTGGTCACCAGCCCACATGGGGCAGGGTGTAGAGGGGGTATGACCCTGAGTCGCCTCCTCCCACAGACCTGCGCGCACCGATATGAGGCTCGGCAGCGGGTGGACCAGATCCTGGAGACCCGGGATGTGATTGGTCGATGCTTTGTGCTAAGCCAAGACCTGGCCATCCGCGATGAGCTGGATGGTGGGGAATGGAAGTTCTGTGAGGGGCGCCCCCAGGGCCACGAGCAGTTTGGGTTCTGCCAGCAGGGCACAGCTGCTGCCTTCTCCCCCGACAGCCACTACCTCCTCTTTGGGGCCCCGGGAACCTATAACTGGAAGGGTGAGTCACTCCTCAGGGAGGGGACAAGGGAACCAAAATGTCCTCTGACCTCAGAGGCAGGATTGGGGGGCAGCACGTGGCCAAGCATGCCCACACGTTTCCTGCCATGGCGCCCTGGGGCACCGCCACGTCTGCCAGCCCCCTCACGCCAGCACACACACACACACACACACACACACACACACACACGGGGGTGTCTCCTCTCCTTCCAATGGCCGAGTGTTCCCCACCAAGCCAGCATGAGCCCCCACACGCACGGCTGGGCCTGCTTGCTCCAACACCTCAGCCTCACCACGCCACTCCCATTCCCGTCTCCGCACGCCACTGCTGGCTGAGCTGACACTCGGTGAGTGGGGTGGCAAGTCTGTGGGACCAGAAGCTTGGGCTGGGCCAGGGGCAGCGAGGGGGCTGCAGAGGAGAGGAGGGGCTTCCCTGTGTGCCTGTGGAGCCAGCGTCTGGCCTGAGAGGGGCTCTCCGCTCCCCCGCCCCGGGCACTAACAGGTCTGTCCTTGCAGGCACTGCCAGGGTGGAGCTCTGTGCACAGGGCTCAGTGGACCTGGCGCACCTGGACGACGGGCCCTACGAGGCGGGGGGTGAGAAGGAGCAGGACCCCCGCCTCATCCCGGTCCCTGCCAACAGCTACTTTGGTAGGGACCCCTCCCTGGCCCAGAGCTGCTCTAACCCTCTGCTCCTCTTTCTTGTCCTCCCTCTCCACGCTCCCATCCTTCTGTCTCTGTCTCTGTCTCTCACCCTTTCTCTCTCTGTCTTTCTGTCTCTGATTCTCATCTCCCTGGTCTCTTTGTCTCTCTCATATTCTTTCTCTCCCTCTTCCTCTTCTACTGGCTTCTTCTTGCCATTATGTCTGGCTCTGTCTCCCCATTCTGTGGCCCTTCCTCCTTCCCTGGTGTGTCCCCCCACCTGCCCCCCGCAGGGTTGCTCTTTGTGACCAACATTGATAGCTCAGACCCTGACCAGCTGGTGTATAAAACTTTGGACCCTGCTGACCGGCTCCCAGGACCAGCCGGAGACTTGGCCCTGAATAGCTACTTAGGTTTGTAAGCTCCCACCACGTCCCCCCGGGCCCTGTGGGCTTGGCCTGGTCTCCCTTCCTCTCCTGTCCTGCCTTCACCAACACACACCCAGGGAAAGACACAGTGGGCCCAAATTTCAAAGAAGCGCTAGGCCCAGTGACCAGGCCTGAGCAGATGCCCCAAGGGGGGATGGCCTAGGGGGCTGTGAACGGGGGTCTCCATGGAGAAAGAACCAGGTGGGCTGAGATGGTACTGGAAAAGGAAGGTAGAGCTCTAGTGGGACTTTCTCTGAGAGATGGATGGTGGGCACATGCCAGAGAAAGGTCTATCCTTGCTGGTAAGTCTCTTTCATTGTCTCATCTGCAACCCTTTGCAAAGGGGAGGAAACCAGGCCTGGGAGATGTTGGGGTGAATCAAGTTCTTTCCCACTCCCCCTTCTCTCCCGTTTATCCATGTGAAGAATTCCTCTCCCTGTGAGCATGGTGGGAGGAGGGGGCAAAGAAGGTGCATCCGATGGGGCTGGGGCCTCCTGGGTGTGCAGAGAAGAGAGCAGCTCCGTGGGGGATCTTAAGCGTGGTGCCCTGCTCTGCTCTTGCCCAGCCGGCTTGCCTTCCTCTTTGTTCCCCAGTCCCCGAGGCTGACCTCACTGCACTTCTTGTGCCAAACTCCAGTTTCTGGATGTGGGAGGACAGTCAGGCCCCTGGAGGGGGAGGCAGAGCAGTCCAGCTGTGTTGGTGATAACTTGGAGGGCACCCGTACCTTTTGGCTCCAGACCTGTGAGGAGGGGGTGGAGTGAGGGGAGCCCAGACACACCTTGGCTCCTGAGTCTTTCGGGAGGGCTCACTGCTAAGTCACCCCACTCAGGTTTCTCCATTGACTCGGGGAAGGGTCTGATGCGTGCAGAGGAGCTGAGCTTTGTAGCAGGGGCCCCCCGTGCCAACCACAAGGGTGCTGTGATCATTCTGCGCAAAGACAGTGCCAGCCGCCTGGTGCCCGAAGTTATGCTGTCTGGGGAACGCCTGACCTCTGGCTTCGGCTACTCGCTGGCTGTGGCTGATCTCAACAATGATGGGTGAGAGTGGCCACAGGGGAGTGGAGCCTGGGAGAGGCTGGGCCTCTGGCATCTTTCTGATGGGGAGGGAGCCACACTGACTGTCTCTGTCTCTCCATCTCTCCCTAGCTGGGCAGACTTGGTAGTGGGCGCCCCCTACTTCTTTGAACGCCAAGAGGAGCTGGGGGGTGCCGTGTATGTGTACCTGAACCAGGGGGGTCACTGGGCTGGGGTCTCCCCTCTCCGGCTCTGTGGCTCTCCTGATTCCATGTTCGGGATCAGCCTGGCTGTCTTGGGGGACATCAACCAAGATGGCTTTGCAGGTGTGACTGGGAACTGGAAAGCCTTGGGGGAGGGAGGGGTAGAGGCAGGGATGGGGAAGGGCCTCAGAGGTCCAGGGAGAGGCCTTCTGAGGGCTCCAGGACAGAAGCAACCTGGGCTGGCGTCATCTTGAGCTTTACCAGCTGTGTGACTTGGGTCAAGTGAACTTTCTGAGCTGGTAATGTCTGCAGAGAATAGCTAAGAGGCTTAAAAATGATGTGTGCAAGGTGCCCAGGACTTAGTAGCCTCTCAGTAAAATAACAAATATATTATATAGAACTGAGTGACTGAGGGAAAGTTAGGGTCTGGATGACCAGCCCCCACCCCCTGCCCCAAGTCTGACTACCTTTTTCCCATACCCACAGATATCGCCGTGGGGGCTCCCTTTGATGGGGATGGGAAAGTCTTTATCTACCATGGGAGCAGCCTGGGGGTTGTTGTCAAACCTTCCCAGGTGAGGGGGTTCGTTGGGATGAGGTGTGGGGGAGAGTGGGTGTGGGGGGACTTAGGGGGAGCACAACAGCAGAGGGCAGGGGGTGGAGCTGGGGGTGCCGCTGTGGGGGAGCTGATGGTCTGGTCCCACAGGTGCTGGAGGGTGAGGCTGTGGGTGTCAAGAGCTTCGGCTACTCCCTTTCGGGGGGCCTGGATGTGGATGGGAACCATTACCCAGACCTACTGGTCGGCTCCCTGGCTGACATGGCTGTGCTCTTTAGGTGAGGTCCTTGTCTCCTCTGCCTCAGCCTCTCCCTCCCTGAGGCCCGCGCCTCTCTTTCCCAGCCTCAGAGTCTCATGTTCCTTGTGCTCAATTCCCTGTTCCCCAGGGCCAGACCTGTCCTTCATGTGTCCCACGAGGTCTTCATTGCTCCCCGAGCCATCGACCTCGAGCAGCCTAACTGTGCTGCTGGCCACTCTGTCTGGTGAGGTGGGGCCCGAGGGAGGCAGGGAGCTTTCAGGGCCCACTTCCCCTACTCTCCCTTTCCCTGCCCAGTGTGGGGCTGTGGCTGGGGCGGCAGGGAGGCGCTGGTCAGTCAGTCTGGCTCAGGAGTTCCCCTTGCCCCCACAGTGTGGACTTGAGGGTCTGTTTCAGCTACATTGCCAGCCCCAGAAGCTACAGCCCTATTGTGGGTGAGTGAGGTCCCACTGCTACTTCCCACCCCGTTGGGTTTCAGGGTGGGTCACTCTGAGGTGGAGAGAAGGGAGTCTCAGAGATGGGGTCAGATGAGAGCAGTTCCCCAGCTCACTGGTTCCTCTCTCCTCTCCACTCGCCACAGCCCTGGATTATGTGTTAGATGGGGACACAGACCGGAGGCTCCGGGGCCAGGTCCCCCGTGTGACCTTCCTGAGCCGTGGCCCAGACGACCCCAAGCACCAGGCCTCAGGCACTGTGTGGCTGAAGCATCAGCATGACCGAGTCTGTGGAGACACCATGTTCCAGCTACAGGTGGGCCCTGACCCCTTGGCCTCTGTGAGTCATTGTCATTGCCTGATTTCTTCTCTTTGATTTCTTTTAGCTTCCTCCCTAACATGTTCACACTTCATTCTTTGATCTCAACTTTTGGGAATCTTCCCTTCTGGGCTGACCTCCTCCTCACCTGCTGCCTTCTGTGTCTTCTGCCTTCTGTGTTGAGAGTATAAGTTCTGTCCTACCTGGAGATGGAGACAGCAGTTTCCTTTGTCACACCTGGTCCTCAAAGCCCTGGATCCTGGTCTCCTCCCTTTTCCACCCCAGTTGCTCTCCCTCCCCCTCACTCTGGTCTCTACCTCTCTCCCTCAGCTCCTGACAGCTCTTGACAGCTTTCAGAATCTGTCCTAGGTCTGGCCAGCGCCTGATGATTGTTCTAGTATGCATGTCCATCTTTCCTCTTCTCAGGAGAATGTCAAAGACAAGCTTCGGGCCATTGTGGTGACGCTGTCCTACAGTCTGCAGACCCCACGACTTCGGCGACAGGCTCCTGGGCAGGGGCTCCCCCCAGTGGCCCCCATCCTCAATGCTCACCAGCCCAGCACCCAGCGGGCAGAGGTGAGCATGGGTTCTGGTTTAGCTCAGGAGAAGGAGCTGGAAGGACTAATGATCATCATCCCTCACAGTGACAAGCATTCATAGCTTCCAGAACTCTTTCACATGCTACCCTAGCAGTTCCTCACATCTCTAGGTGCTGTGACAAGTAGACCACAACATGGTATATAGCTCAAGTGATCACATGTTCCTCGTTCGAGGGGACACTGATCCTCCATTCCATGCATTCATTTAGGGGCCCGGGCTGAGAGGGATCTGCCATCTTCAGACATGGCCTCCAAGGTCCTTAGGTCACCTCCATCCCTGTCAATTGGAAGGGGGAGCGTGAAGCTCTTCTGATCAGTCTGGAAGTGAGGCCCTTCACTTCTCTTCACATTAAATCCAGAATCAGTCGCATGCAGTGTTGGCTAGGGAGATGTGGTCTTGTCGTGGCCTCTACCTCAGCATCATCCCTTGCTCGCTTCACTGAGGGCCACATAGCCCATGGTGGTTCAGTGATCAGCTCAGTGTCACACGGCTAGTAAGCAGCAGGTCTGAGAGTCAGAGCCCTGTGGCTTCATCTTGTGATACGCCACCCCACTGTGTCCCATGGCGACACATTCACCTCCTGCCTCACCCCTAGGAATGAGCCTCTCCTCACGTCTCTCCCTAGATCCACTTCTTGAAGCAAGGTTGTGGTGAAGACAAGATCTGCCAGAGCAACCTGCAGCTGGTCCATGCCCGCTTCTGTGCCCGCGTCAGTGACACGGAATTCCAGCCTCTGCCCATGTGAGGGGAAGTGAAGGGTAGCGGGGGCGGGGGTGGGAAGGCAAGAGATCAAGGAAGAGAAGGAAGCCCCCTCAGGAGGGACAGGCCGAGGGAGGGCGGAGGCTGATAATTCAGAAGATGAGGGTCAACAGTGGGGCCACAGAGTCTCTCTTGGCAAGGAATACACCTTCCCAGGATGCATAATGATAATGGTAACTCCTACCATTAGCTCCTCTGTGGATGAGAACAGGGGCCTAGAGAAGTTAAGTTCCTTGCCCCAGGAGAGTAGGTAGAAGAACTTGGACCGGAACAGCGGTCTCCTGGCTCCCTGTCTGGTTCTCTCAAGTGTGGGAAGGCCTGAGGCTTGGACAGGTGGGGAGGGCGCTGCGGTTGAGCCAGTGGGAGGAGAGACCAGGGAGCGGAGGTGGGAGGGGAAGAGGCAGGAGAGAGAGAGGCAGGGGAAGGCGTTTAGATTTAGAGCATGAGTGGGATCTGACCTCCAGGGATGCAGATGGGACAACAGCCCTGTTTGCCCTGAGCGGGCAGCCGGTCATTGGCCTGGAGCTGACGGTCACCAACCTGCCCTCGGATCCAGCCCAGCCCCAGGCTGATGGGGATGATGCTCATGAAGCCCAGCTCCTGGTCACCCTCCCTGACTCTCTGCACTACTCGGGAGTCCGAGCCCTGGACCCTGCGGTGAGGGCCTGTGGCAGGGTGTGGTGGGGTTCCTTGGGGGCTCCGGTAACCCAGACTGACCTCTCCCTCTCTCCCCACTGCAGGAGAAGCCGCTCTGCCTGTCCAATGAGAATGCCTCCCATGTCGAGTGTGAGCTGGGGAACCCCATGAAGAGAGGTGCCCAGGTTGGTGTGTCAACCTTATCCCTGTCCGAGTGCCTCTCTAAGTGCTGAGCCCTTCTGCACCCCCTTGCCTTCTCGGACTCTAATCACTCTCCACTCTTGGCCTAGGTCACCTTTTACCTGATTCTTAGCACCTCAGGGATCACTATCGAGACCACAGAGCTGGAAGTGGAGCTGCTGTTGGCCACGTGAGCCTGGGGGCACCTGGTGGTGGTGAGGGGAAGGGCAGCTGGGTTGGTGCCCACCTGGATGGGGCTCTGTTGTCTTCATCTGAGCCCTCGGGGTAGCACCTTTGCCCCGTTGCCCAATGTGTGCTCCTGCGCACTTACCAGGATCAGCGAACAGGAGCTTCATCCCATCTCTGTCCGAGCGCTCGTCTTCATTGAGCTGCCGCTGTCCATCACTGGGTAAGCTCTGTCCAAAGGGGCACATTGGCCCAAGGGGTGGGCACTACTACTCCCAAGCTCTGGCCTGGGCTCTGCCTCCTGGCCCTCCAAACAGCCAGGCCCCAGGCCTCCTCAGTGCCCCCGTTCTGACCCTTCCCCACCAGGGTGGCCATTCCCCAGCAGCTCTTCTTCTCTGGTGTGGTGCGGGGTGAGAGTGCCATGAAGTCCGAGCGGGATATAGGCAGCAAGATCAAGTATGAGGTCACGGTGAGTGTTCTGGTGAGGCCCCTGGTCAGGCCCCTTCCTTCTTGGTGCAGAGAGAGGCTGAGGCATGTTGCAAGGCTGTAGTTCTCCTACTATGTGGCGGCATGATAGTCCAGCGAGTTCAAGGCCTCCCCTTGCTCCTGGACCTTGATTGTGGTGTTGGTGTTGGGGTCTCGTCATGGTCATCTCTGTGTGGACATCTCAGTTGCTGGTCTGGGTAGGCCATGAGGGTCCTGGGAAGCTTTAATGTCAGAGGCTTTGGCTGAGGGATGGGGCCGAGGGGGAGGAGGACTGATGTCTCTTCTTAGAACTCTGCTCTTGCTTGGCTGAGGCCTCCCCACCCTCTCAGGGACATCTCCAGGCCTTCCTAGTTTTGGGGTAGGAGAGAATGATGATTGGTGGGGTCTAGGATCCCAAGTCTTTGTTGAAATTCTGCTTCTGGGGGGCCGTCCCCTCAGCTCTTACCCCTCTTTCTCTGCAGATCTGTGGCCCACTTAGAAACAGAGTGCCCTCCCTTCACACTCCCTTCTGCCCACAGGTCTCCAACCAAGGCCAGTCGCTGAACACGCTGGGCTCTGCCTTCCTCAACATCATGTGGCCCCATGAGATAGCCAACGGGAAGTGGCTGCTGTACCCCATGCGGGTGGAGCTGGAGGGCGGGCAGGGGCCCGGGCAGAAGGGGCTCTGCTCCCCGAGGCCCAACATCCTCCACCTGGTGAGGCTTAGGCAGGGTGGTCAGGACCACTGAAGCAGGGTGGAGGGGGGTTAGACCTCAGGAAGGATGTTGTGGGGGCTGTGGGAGGCCTGGGGGAAGGCAGTGGGGAGGAGATGCTGTCTCGGGATTGCTGCGTTCAGAGTGACGCTCACTGCTCACACTCCCCGCATCCAGAATGTGGACAGCAGGGACAGGAGGAGGCGGGAACTGGAGCAGCCTGAGCAGGAGGAGCCTCCCGAGCCGCCGGAGCCCAGCACATCCTGGTGGCCGGTGTCCTCCTCTGAGAAGAAGAAAAACATCACCCTGGTGAGGGCAGGGCAAGCATGGGACAGTCTGAACGAGAGGCGGAGGTGTTGGTGATGAGGATGCGGGGGGAGAGGGAGTCTTAGGGCACTGGGTGTCCAGGAGGCTGGCCCATTGACAGGCGTGATGGTCACACACCTGGAGCGAGTTGACAAGACAGTTTATATCACAACCGTGAAGCAGCTGCTGCAGCATGGATTCCCCTGTGACCACTGAGTATTCACTCCAGAGGGAGGGTCTTGGCCAGCAGCCAGTTGGCCACACAATTAGTTCCTTGTTTGGCACAGTTTTGTTCTTCAAGTGGATGTGTTGAGCCAATGAGCATGCACTCTGTGCTCATCCCTTGTAGGATGGCGCTGGCCGTTAGTGTGGAGCAGACAGATTGTGGGTATTTGGCCTGGTTGCAAGGAGGTGGAAACCCAGGTGTGGAAGGGGGGGCAATAGAAGGAGCCGAAGAGACTGTTGGTGGGGGGATATGAACAGCTGGGCCAGGTCTGGCATCGTCTGTCTGGAAGGGAGCTCCACTGTCATACCCTGTCTCTCGTGGGGGCCCTCAGCTCCCCTGCTCCTGGAGAGCATGGTGGGAGGCAACACGAAGGCACATGGGGGTCGCGTAAACTTGCGTCATGGTCGGTTCCCTGTTACGGATATTGTCCTGTCTTCTCCACGTGGCTGATTTCCCCCTGAAAGGCCTCCCTTTCTAAGGAGAGCTTGGAAATGGATTCTTTTACTTAAAATTACTTTTCAACAAACTGACCAAGGATTCTTGAACTGCTCAAAGATGGCAAAATGAAAGATGATTCAAAGATCTCAAATGCTCTCAAAGCCCTTCTCCTGTACAGGAAATGTGGTGCATATAACATAATTTTTAGAAAAGATTTTATTTATTTATTTGACAGAGAGAGACACAGTGAGAGAGGGAACACAAGCAGGGGGAGTGGGAGAGGGAGAAGCAGGCTCCCCTCAGGGCAGGGAGTCTGAATCTGACTTGGTAGGGCTCAACCCAAGACCCTGGGATCATGACCTGAGCCAAAGGAAGATGCTTAATGACTGAGCCACCCAGGCGCCCCTGTCACAATTTTTAGGCAGACTGGATCATCAGGTGGGATTGGGCCAAATGGATGTAGGTCAGATCTGGAAGGAGACGGGCTTATGTCCCTGGTCCCCAAGCAGCTCCTGGGACAACCTCCACCTCCTTCAGTGGGTTTGGGCTTACCATAGGAACGCACAGACCTGGATTCGAATACCTGTTCTACTGCTTACCAACTTGCCAGCTGTGCAAACTGAGCCAGGTCACCTGGCCTCTTTTATTTTTTCTTTTAAAGAATTTATTTTTGGGGTGCCTGGGTGGCTCATTGGGTTAAGCATCTACCTTCAGCTCAGGTCGTTATCTGCTCAGCAGGGAGCCTGCTTCCTCCCCTCTCTCTGCCTCTCCGCCTGCTTACTATCTCTCTCTGTCAAATAAATAAAATCTTAAAAAAAAGAGAATTTATTTATTTATTTATTTATTTTTTTAAAGATTTTATTTATTTATTTGACAGAGAGAAATCACAAGTAGATGGAGAGGCAGGCAGAGAGAGAGAGAGAGAGAGAGGGAAGCAGGCTCCCCGCTGAGCAGAGAGCCCGATGCGGGACTCGATCCCAGGACCCTGAGATCATGACCTGAGCCAAAGGCAACGGCTTAACCCACTGAGCCACCCAGGCGCCCCAAAAGAATTTATTTTTAAGGGGCACCTGGGTGGCTCAATTGGTTAAGAGTTTGCCTTTGGCTCAGGTCATGATCCCAGGGTCCTGGGACTGAGCCCCGCATCGGGCTCCCTGCTCAGCAGGTAGCCTCCTTCTCCCTCTCCCTTTACTGCTCCCCCTCCTTGTGCTCTCTTGCACTGTCAAATAAATTATTTAAAAAATCTAAAAAAAAAAAAAAAGAAAAAAGAAAAAAGAATTTATTTTCAAGTAATCTCCACACCCAATGTGGGGCTCGAAGTCACAACCCCAAGATCAAGAGTCTCATGTTCCACTCACTGAACCAGCCAGGTTTCCCTCCCTCCTCTTTTTTTTTTTTTTTTAAAGATTATTTATTTATTTGACAGAGAGAGAGAGAGATCACAAGTAGGCAAAGAGGCAGGCAGAGGGGGAGGGGAAGCAGGCTCCCTGCTGAGCAGAGATCCTGATGTGATGTGGGATTTGGGGCTCGATCCGAGGACCTGAGATCATGATCTGAGCTGAGGACAGAGTCTTAACCCACTGAGCCACCCAGGCGCTCCCCCTCCTTTTTTTTTTTTTTTTTTTCTTAAGTGATTTCTTGGGCCAACATGGGGCTTGAACTCATGACCCCGAAGTGGACGGACCCAGTCAGGTGCCCTGCACTTGGCCTCTTTGAACTATAATTTCCTCATTTGGAAAATGGAGGTGATGATAATATGCACCTTCCAGGACAGCTTTGTTAAGTCCCTTGCGGATAGCAGGTGCTCAGTAAATGGGACCATTGTTCTGTAACACAAGCATTAACTGGGGAAGCTACTCTGTTGCTGCTGTCAAATAAGAGACCTCCTCCCTGCTCCCCATGTATTCCAAGGCCAGACAGACCAGATTTGGGATAGACTGCTCTTTTGGACCATGGGGTTAGTCTGGGAAGACTTCCTGGAGGAGGTGAGTTTGAGGTTGAGTGAGGAGAATGGGAGAGATAAGAGTAAGGAACAAGGGCAGTAGGGGGTCCAAGGTGTGGGAGCTCATGGACGGACGGCGTGAAGTCTCTGGGCAGATTCTGTGTCCATGTGAGCACCTATAGCAGGGTGCTGGGCCCTGGGGAGGCTCAGTGGGCTGGGACCAAGTGGCTCAGAGCCCTGCCTGTCCTGGTCCCTAGGACTGTGCCCGGGGCACTGCCAGCTGTGTGGTGTTCAGCTGCCCTCTCTACAGCTTTGACCGCGCCGCTGTGCTGCATGTCTGGGGCCGCCTCTGGAATAGCACCTTTCTGGAGGTAAGAGCACCGTGGAGGTGGGGCGGGCATCTTCTTCCCCAGACTCATTGCTCTTTCTGCCTTCACCTTGTCTGAATGCAGCACCCTCTTAACCGAAGACAGGCAGAAATGCCCTCTATGTTGGGCACGATTCCACTTACAGTTTTGGGAGCTGGGGTGGGGGGCCCTGGAGCATTGAGGAGAAGTCGGTCCTCCTCTGCTCCCGTAGGAGTACTCAGCTGTGAAGTCCCTGGAAGTCATCGTCCGAGCCAACATTACCGTGAAGTCTTCTATCAAGAACTTGCTGCTCAGAGATGCCTCCACAGTGGTGAGCTGCGGGCCTGGGCATGTTGGTGTGGGGAAGCTCTTCTTTCCCTCTGCTCCAGTCCCTGTTCCCTTAACCCTTCATTCCCCAGATTCCCGTGATGGTTTACCTGGACCCTGTGGCCGTGGTGGCAGAAGGAGTCCCCTGGTGGGTCATCCTCCTGGCCATCCTGGCCGGGCTGCTGGTGCTGGCGCTGTTGGTGCTGCTCATGTGGAAGGTGAGGCTTGGGGGTGGGGATGCTGGGCTCCCTTGGCTGGCTGCAGGCCTTTCATGCTACGCTTCTGTGTCCCACCTGCTCTCTCATTTCTTTGGCCCACCTGCGCCAAACACTTGTATGTCCCAGGGACTCTGTTGGGCTCTGGATGATTCAGAGAGAAGTCAGATGCAGATCTGATCCTCTGGGAGTTGATAGTCTAGTGGGGGTGGCGAGCTTTGTAGGAAGGACCAGGCGGAAGGCTCTCAGGCAGGAGAGAGCAGTGGGAGTTCAGACGTGAGAAAGCTGGAGAGCATGGGGCTTAGCAGAAGGTGGGGTCATAGGATCTGGAGGTGGGAGGTGAGGTGGGTGGGACAGTGGGAGACAGAGCCATGGAGGCCAGGGAGTTGGGTCTGATTTAACCAGAGCATGGCAGGGAAGGCTGGGAAGGAAACTGTGACAAAGAAGACACAACAGCGCAGAGAACCTTCTCCAGGGACTGCCTCCAAGACTGAACTCAGACCCTCCATGTACCAGGCTCTACATGGAACCGTCTTCATACACACAGAGTGTAGACAGAATCCTGTTTGTGCCAGGGCTCCCACCCAAAAGCACACACATGCACATGTCAGTACGGGAATCACTTTCATCATCCATTGTCATACCCCGAACTGCATGCCACATCTGGGCTGTGGGGCACCATGCATGTCTTTGGGGCCCTCTGGAGAACTGCCCCCAGTCCTCCCTGGACCAGTTGCAGAGCACCAGTACTGTTTGGCCAATGTGAGTCATCAGCGGACTGGGCCCCTGGATGAGCTTTCCAAGTGCAGGGAACCTGGCCAGCCTTAGAGGAGGTTCATACTTTCATGAAACTGGCTCCAGAATCCCCGTTCCCTGCTTTCTTGGAAGGGGGACAGAGTAGATAAGGGCCCCACCTCTCCTGAGTCTTCCCATCCTCCACCTCTTCTGTTCCCCTCCGCCCTTGACATCCCAGTGTGGCTTCTTCCATCGGAGCAGCCAGAGCTCATCTTTTCCCACCAATTATCACCGGGCCCATCTGGCTGTGCAGCCCTCGGCTGTGGAAGCTGGGGGCCCGGGGACTGTGGGGTAATTGTGTGTGTGTGCATGTGTGTGTGCGTGTGAGTGTGTATGTATGCGTGTGGTAGAGCTCCCAGCATTCAGGGAACCAGGGTGAAGAAGTGAGATTGCATGAGGGTGGTGTGAGCTCTAGGAACGGGGGTGGGAGGTCATTATAAGGGTGAGTATCCACAACCGGAAGCATGCACAGTGGGGTGGCTGGGCTCATGCAGTGTGAGCATGTGGGAGTGCAGGAAGGTGCTGTGCATGGCTTTTCTGTGGGCATGAGACAAATGTGCAAGGACATGCTGTGCAGTCTGAGCAAGTAGGAGCCTCAGGTGGCTCCGAGTGTGAGTGTGCAAGGGGCATATTTACACCTTGGTATGGAAGGGCCAGCATCTTCATGAGGTAGGGAGGGGTGAGGCCACCCTATTCATGGACCAGAGGGCCCTGCCCCAGGGGAAATGCCATTTGAGTACATGGGATGAGTGTCTGGGGCTTGGGAGGGCTCATTCCCAGTAGGCAGGGGTCTAGAAAGCCATATTTTGGTCTCAGATCTTGTTTATGTTCTGGGGCATGCTGTTGGGTCTCTTCAAAGGCTTGAATGGGGTCAGTGGTCCTGATGCTCCATCTTCAACCCCCTCTTCCAGTACCCAAGGCAGAGGTCCTTGGTCCTGCATCTTTGGCCCTTCCTGGTCTTTCTCTGGCCATGAGTGAGGACCTGGGGCCCGGCATGAATTGTGGCACCTGTGGGGGCCATGCACTGCACGGGACACTGTCTGCCCCAGCTCCTTCCTGCTGCAGCGGTGGAGGCAAGGTGCTGGGCTGTGCTGGGCATCTGCCCCGGGGGCCTCAGCTCCTCACATCTGGCCTGGGGTCCTTACAGATGGGATTCTTCAAGCGGGCGCGGTACCCCGAGGCCACTGTGCCCCAATACCACGCGGTGAAGATCCCACGGGAAGACCGGCAGCAGTTCAAGGAGGAGAAGACAGGCACCATCCTGAGGAACAACTGGGGCAGCCCCCGGCGGGAGGGCCCTGATGCGCACCCCATCCTGGCTGCTGATGGGCACCCTGAGCCGGGCTCCGATGGGCATCCCGTTTCAGGCACCGCCTAACACCCTGTGTCCCAGCCTGGCCCACGGGTCCCCTCCACCCTTTCCCCAGATATGGCTCCTTGGGGTGAAGAGGGTAGAGTGGGTTGTTGGCGTCCCATCAGGATGGGATAGAATCTGCTTCCTCAGGGGCATAGGCATCTCCACCCACCCCCAACAGAACTTCCCCTTAGAACACTGTGAGATGAGGGTGGTAAGTCAGGAATGGGGTTGTGGGGTAGAAGGAGAAGGACAGTGATGTCCTGATGAAAACGTGGGAGAAGGACCCTGATCCCTCCCTCTCCCATTCATTCTGTTTAACAGGACCCCAAGGACCTGTCCCCCAGAAAGTGCCTTAAGTCCAGAGGGTTGGGGAGAAGGTTGTGTTGCTGACTCAGGGGCTCTTCCCTCCCTAGTTTCGCCTCTCCTCTGACCTTAGTTTGCTGCATCAAACTAGTGGATTTTGTCTATTTATTAAAAAGTATTTGAGGACAAAACTTCTGGCTTCTTTGCTGAGTGTTGCTCTCCCGCCTCCAGGGTCTCCAGGAGAGGACTGCTTCTTTGCACCCCCACAGCTCAGGACAAAGGTGGCAGTGGGAGGGAGGGCCGGGGGGGGGGGGCCCAGCAGGAGCACGTGACTTTTGTGACCAGTTCCTGGAGGCACATAGCTGTGGTCTCAAAGAGGAAGGAGACCCTTACTATGGGAACAAGGGAGAGGGACAGGGAACCACCTTAGCAGTGGGTGGGCAAAAATTGGGAGACCCCGTCTATGAATTTGTCAAGGATATAACAGGATATTGCTTTCTTCCCTGTGGTCAGGTTAGGAATAGAGCTTTTATACTTTGGAAGGAAGGATTGAAATTAGACGCCAGGCAGAGATGGGGGAAGGAAGGAGAGGAGCTGGTGGGGGGAATGGCTTCTCTGACTAGATCCCTCTTAGGAGAAGACAGGTTAGCCGGTGGGTGGGATTGCTCTGGCTGAAGGCAGGACTCCGGGAAGGGTTATTTCACAGCCTTTCCCATGATGTGGGGCCCAACAGGCAACCACTTGAAGGGAGGGGGCTGGTGTTCCATTTGGAGTTGAGAGAACTGGGCACTCTTGAGGTCCTTCCAAGTCTCTCTGGTGAGGCAGCAGCCATCCCCAATGTGTTTCCAGGTGGGCTGTAAAACTTGCTGCCACAGAAAGGCCCAGCTTCCACGTGGCTCAGCCACATGCTCCCAGAAAAAAAACACTCCTCCCTGGGAGAGAAGAGAAAGTTAGCGTCACTTCTTTGCTCCATTCCACAACCTTCCTCCCACCTCATCTCCACCCCGCTGTTGGTGAAATGGGGGTTGCTGGTTCCCAGGTCTATGAAGCACGTTATTCTGCTTCTGACTTTCTCTGTAGGCCCTGGCTCCTCCCCTCTCACTCAAAAGCGCATGTGAAGAGCTGCCCAGTGGGGGTGACGGCTGAGCCACCTTTAAAGGATGACCGAGGGACAGCCTAGCAGAGGGCAGATGGATGAGGAGCTGGAGAGAGAGGAGCAGAGACCTCACTGTAGACTGAGACGCTGTCTTCTGAGACTCAGACGCATACATCCAATCTTATCCTTTGGCCAACATCCTAGGGAAAACTTGCACCTGACTCATGACTAATACTGGGGTTCCTTCCGCCCTTCTCTCCTTGCTGAACCCTCTCTAGGTGATCTCATGCACCCCTGTGCTCTGAATTTACAGCTTGTGACTTCCACATCTTTCTCTGACTTCCAACTGCCTCTATGGCTTTCCTGCCTGCCTGTTTCAGTGGCACCTCAGACCTAACAAATCCCAAATGGTTTCTCTCATGTCAGCAATTGAGACTTCCCTCTACCCTCTTTCCCTCCACCAGTCACTCATGCCAGAAACCTGGAAACCGTCCTCAAATCCTTTCTTTACTCAGCCCCAAATCATATGGATTCTATGGACTCTAATTATTTTTCCCACTTCCCCACATCCTGCTTAATCCCTCAGATCTCAATGTAAACATCACTCTGTTAGGTGTCTCTGCCCCCGGGCCCCCCCGCAGCTGCTGCATTAGGTGGCTCTCCTGTGGGCTTCCACAGCACTCTACTCTATCCCTTGGAGGCCCCGTCATGTTCACTGTTGACCAGCAAGTGGCGGTGGATTGGTGTCTAACGTGCCAGCACACCAGAGTCCCGACCCCAGAGCGGCCCTGCGGCTGTCGTCTGCCCCATGCCCATTCCCTTTCCACGCTGCTCACCGGCCTCAGCACTCTGTGGACTTCCTGCAGGACCCTCCTCGGACTCTGCACGGAGCACAGCACCAGGGTGCTGACCACCACATCCATGCAGCCGTCCGCCAGTCCTTTCATGTCCTCTCCGGAAGCCACCACAAACTGTTCATACTGGAGGTGCCTGTTCTCCGCCATGCTCTTGGTCAGGAACTTCTCGAAGTGGGGGTTTGGGTCCAGGCAGGTGATCCTGCAGCCCGCTGGGTAGAACTGGAAGTTGGCCCCCGTGCCGCAGCCCAGCTCCAGCAAGGACACCTTTCCGGAGGCTCCCGCAAGCCCCTTTATCTGGATGAAGAGCTGCTGTTTCTTACTCTCCATCTTACGGTTGCACTTGGCCGTCAGTGCGGCCATCAGGTAGGGGAAGCACATTTTGCAGACGGGCTGCCAGCAGCCCAGCAGAGCCAGCAGGTGCAGGGGCAGTGTCAGGAGCAGCACCAGCAGCTGCAGGAGGCGGACAAGGGCGTCCATGACTCGCCAGCTCGGAGCCACGTTCTGCTGGGACACTGGCCTTTTCTCTGTCTCCAGTGCCGCACACGGGAGCCTCTCCCCCTCCTGGGTTGGGACTTTGTTCCCTGTTTCCTACTTGTCAGCTTTCTCTTTGCCAGGGTATAGTGGGTGCATGGAATCCCTCCAGAGGGCACAGGTCCTACGGCCCTATAGTTTTTTGTGGAGTGAAGGGACAGGTGGCATTAGTGTCCTGAGTTCTGGGGCACTGTGTGTTGAGGGTGGGGGTGTGCTGATTATTTCAGAGAGGAGTGGAAAGGGCAGAAGGGGATAGGTCTCAGATTGCAGCTTTGTGGGGGCCAACCCGGGACGGGCCTGACTCATCAGCCTGTGCTGGCCTCATTCTGTCCCCAGAATCTGGTTATGTAAGCTGGGAAGTCTGGTTGGGTTCCCCTGGCACACCCCCAGCGTTCTGTAAACTGTAACATGCCTTTGCCCCAGATAGAAGCCAAGCACAGAGGATTCCGGGTAAGGCCAGACTGGTCAGGAGAAGGAGGGAGACTGCAGGGCAAAATAAAGGCATTTTCTCAGCTGACTGGTGTTTACTATCACATTCAAGACTGCACTACCCCAGCAATAGAAGAAAAGAAGGGAGAAAAAGACAGCACGGGGAAGAAGAATCAGCAAGCCCGGATCCCATTATAACTTGCCGTGTCTCTTTGGGCAAGACTTTTTACTTTCTGAGCTCCAGCTTCTCAACTGTAAAATGGGGAGATGATGACAGATTGGATGCGCCTTCTGTAGTTTCTAAGGGCTCCTCCTGCTCCTGCATTCATGTGATCTAAGGGGAGTGGGGGAGGAAAGGCGGCAGGTGACCCCAGCTCTCCTCACAGCCCAGGATTGTACTCCCAAGACTTTGGTCCCAGGCTGCCACTGAGGCAGCCCAGTCTCAGAGCCCAGACTTTGGGGTCACAGGCATCTTAGCAGAAAGTCCCCAAATGATTAAGCTGTGGCTTCTCTTTTGGCAGAAGCGTGGAGGAAGCTCCCCACAGACAGTTCCACAGGATAGCCACCAATTGCCTAGTGGCCAAAGGGAATTTTGTATAGAGAAAAGAAAATCAACAGCTTGGCATTATACAAGAGGGAAATGACAGTAGTCTAAAAGCTCATGAGTGGCATTTCCCAGGGCCACTGATGGCCTCTGGGGGAGGACTGAGTTTAGACAAAGTCTCTGGTGGAGAGGGCTGCTCTGTCGAAGCCCATTGCAGCAGCCCTCCAGTCAAGCCCACCAGGGGATCTGCCCCCGGCCTATGGGGGCCTTAGAGAGGAGGTGTGGGGATAACTATGAGCTATTTCAAGAAAGTGTCTTTTCCCACACAGAGTTGCCCGAGCCGGGGGCAGCCCCCGTGCTGCTGCTCAGGAGAGCGGTTTTGTGACCTCCCACAGTCAGACGCAGCCTTCTCTGGGCTTGGCTTCTAATGTGACTGTAAGGGAGGCAGCAGTTCTTCATAGCAGGAGTACGAGCTCAGGAAGGAAGTGGCAATGATCCAAGCCTGGTCAGAACACGGTGTGGGCGCCCAACGGCCTTCTGCAGTAGTGAAGAGGGTCAGGGGAAGCCATGCCAACTGGGGGCTACCTCTTTTGGGAATGGGTGAGGCGCTCAGTTTAGTGGAGAATGGGGTGAGCTCGAGGGGTGGTGGGAGGTGAAATCAGAGAGTAGTCGCTCCTGACAGGTTTCTTTTTGCTTGTAAAAGAATCGTTAAACTCTTTCTTGGAAAAGCTCATACATTCACATTGCACAGAATTTAAGAGGTACAAAGGGATTACAGAGAAAATTCTCTCCTCCACTTTAGTCTCTCAGTGACTCAGATCCCCTCTCCTGAGGCACTAAACGTCACAAAGCCAAGTTCTTGGAATCTTTCTGGAGATGGAGATGATCTGCAAAATAGCACATGACACACCTACTGCACATTTAGATGTGTACACATGTGTGTGTACACATGTTCCTTTTTCTTTACACAAATGGTAGCAAATTGTCCACACTCTTGAATACCTTGCTTTATTGGGTTTAGCTGATACTGCCCAAGGATCTTCCAAAGTAGCTGTTTTTTATTTTATTTTTTAATTTATTTGACAGGGAGATAGAGAGCACAAGTAGGCAGAGTGTCAGGCAGAGGGAGAGGGAGAAGCAGGATCCCTAGGAAGCCTTATGTGGAGCTTGATCCCTGGACTCTCTCTGGCCATCACAAAACTGACTGAGCCACCTAGGAGCCCCCAAAGTGGCTATTTCAATTTACACTTTCACTAGTAACATTTTGTGTTATGCATCTTTTATCTATCTATCTATCTATCTATCTATCATCTATTATCTATCATTTAGCTATCTGTCTGCCTACCTATCATCTCTACTCATTCACTCATTTATATTACTACTGACTTACAGATTTCTTATTTTATTCAATGGGTTGTAGTCTTGATACCCTCTTTAGGTATAGTTTTATTGATGTATAATTATGAACAAGAGAACATACATAGTTACAGTGTATGCTTGATGGATTTTGGCATATGAATACATCTGTGAAACCGTTACCACATTCAACACAGTGAACATGTCTACCAACTATGAACGTTTCCTCACATCTCTTTGCAATCCATCCTTCCCTCTTTCATCCCCATCTTCAGGCAACCGCTGGTCTGCTCTGTCATTATAGGTTAATTTACATTCTCTAGAATTTTTTATAAATGGAATCCTATAGTATGTACTCTTATTGTCTGGATCCTTCCTTCCTTCCTTATTATTATTATTTTTTAAAGATTTTATTTATTTATTTGACAGACAGAGATCACAAGGAGGCAGAGAGGCAGGCAGAAAGAGGAAGGAAAGCAGGCTCCCTGCCAAGCAGAGAACCCGATGTGGGGCTTGATCCCAGGACCCTGGGATCATGACCTGAGCCGAAGGCAAAGGCTTTAACCCACTGAACCACCCAGGCAAAAAAAAGCCGCTCCTTTTTTTTTTTTTTTAAAGATTTTATTTATTTATTTGAGAGAGAGAGAGCAAGCGAGAGAGTGCACACACAAGCATGGGAGCCTCTGCCTAGAGGGTGAAGATGGAGGCTCCATCCCATTAAACAATGACTGCCTGTTACCCCCGCCCCCAGTCCTTGGAAACCACCATTATACTTTGTCTTTATGATTCTGACTGCTCTAAGTACCCCCTGTAAACGGAATCATACTGACCTATTTTGCTTAGTCAAATGTCCTCAAGGTTACCCGTGTTGTAGCATATTGAATAATTTCTTCCTTTTTAAGGCTGAATAATATTTTGTTATATGCATATACCACATCTTACTTATCCATTCATCTATCAGTGGACATGGGTTGCTTTCATGATTTAGTTACTGTGGATAATACTCCTACAGACATGGGTATACAGGGGTACCTGGGTGGCACAGTGGTTAAGTGTTGGACTCTTGGTTTTGGCTCAGGCCCTAGTCTCAGGGTTGTAGGATCAAACCCACCTCGGAGTCTGCTTCAGATTCTCTCTGCTCCTCCTGCTCATGCTCTCACTCATTTTCTCTAAAATAAATAAATAAATCTTAACCATACCCCCCCACCACATAGGTCTGCAAATATCTTTTTGAGACCCTGCTTTCAGTTCTTTTGGGTATATTCCTGGAAGTGGAATTACTGGATTATATCATAATTCTAGGTTTGATTTTTTTAAAAAAGATTTTATTTACTTATTTGACAGAAAGAGATCACAAGTAGGCAGAGACGCAGGCAGAGAGAGAGGAAGGGAAGTAGGCTCCCCGCTGAGCAGAGAGCCCGATGCGGGACTCGATCCCAGGACCCTGAGATCATGACCTGAGCCGAAGGTAGCGGCTTAACCCACTGAGCCACCCAGGCGCCCTAGGATTGATTTTTTGAGGAACCACCATACTGTTTTCCACGGCACCCATTAAGAATGACATGGGGTTGGGGCACCTGGTGGCTCAGCCAGTTAAGTGTCTGCCTTCGGCTCAGGTCATGATCCCGGAGTCTAGGGATAGAGTCCTGCATCGGGCTCCCTGATCAGCAGGTTATCTGCTTCTCCCTCTGCCCACTTGTGTTCTCTGTTTTGCAAATAAATAAAGAAAATCTTAATCCTTGTGTTCAAAAAGTAGTTACATTTAAGATAATTTTACTTCTTCCTTTGCAATTCTGATGACTTTTATTTTTTTTTCTTGCATTGCTTAGGCTAGAATTTCCAGTACTGTGTTAATACAAGTGGTGAAAGCAGGCATTCTTTCTTATCTATCTCAGAGGAAAATTTTATTTTATCACCATGGAGTGTGATGTTTGCTCTGGGTATTTATTAGGGTTATGTGAAATATATTTTAGGGAGAACTGACATACTTTTTTGTCTGAAAGTATATTTCCCCAGTTGCTCATATCTTCTTTTGTCCTGTCAGTAGTATTTCAAAGATCTCTTCATGTAGGTACCTAACATTCATTTCTTACTTTCTCTCTTTCCCTCTCTCTC